>NC_082713.1:128896629-129205029 GCF_030144855.1 Hypanus sabinus
CAAATACACTGGCTAATTTTTAAGTGTGTGCCTACTTATTAATGCAAATTTATGATTCACCAATCATGTGGCAGCAATTCAATGCATAAAACCGTTCAGATACAGTCAAGACCAAACATCAAAATGGAGAAGAAATTTGATCTACTGTAAGTAAGTGATTTGACCATACAGTGATAATTGGTGCCAGACAGGGTGGTTTGAGTATCTCAGAAACTGCTGATCACCTGGGATTTTCACTAGGACAGCATTTGGTGTTTACAGAGACTGATCTGAATAACAAAAAAAAAATCAGTTGAGTGGCAGTCCAATGGATAAAAATGCCTTGTTAATGAGAAAGGTAGGAAGGTGTATGGCCAGGCTGACTCAAGCTGAAGAGAAGATGAGAGTAACTCAAGTAACCATGCATTACAACAGTGGTGTGTGGAAGAGCATCCCTGAATGCACAACATGTTAAACCTTGAAGTGGATGGACTACAGCAACAGAAGACCACGAACATACTGAGTGGCCACTGAGTGTTATAATGGAAGCAGAGTTCAAAAGCTTGTAAGCCTCTGAGGAATGAAACTCGGCCATGCCTTTACCCTAACTGGGCAACTCTTATTTTTCCAGTAGCGGCTCCCTATTTCGAATTTCTCCTGCTAGAGAAAACAACCCCCTCATCCACCTTGTAAAGAGTCATTAGAATAATGTAAGTTTTAATGGAATCTTTTCTCACTTCTAAACCTCTATTGATACAAGCTTAGCTTGTCATTCTTTCCCCAGAAGACAGGCTACCTATTCCGGTAAATTTCTGAACTGCTCATCATTGTTTTATTCCTCTTTAAATTAAGTTTAGCGCAAAATAAAAGCAACAAACTATTGTGACACGGGGTTTTCAATTTTCTGCAGAACAAATACCCTAAAATTCCTGGCAACACACAACAAAATGCTGGAGGAACTTAGCAAGCTAGGCAGCATCCATGGAAAAAAAATACAGTCAACGTTTTGGGCCGAGGCCTACCCTAAAATTCCCATAGTATGCCTGGATTACGTGCAGAACATCAACTTTTATTGTGGTGCTTTGTTGCTAGATAAGACCAATGAGATTTACAATGCAAGCAGTAACTTTTAATTTGATCAATTATTATCATTTTGCAAATGTAGTTGCCTGCAGTCAGGGGCACTATACAAAGTCAAATGCTGTGCTTTTCCATTGCTGTGAGAATCATACACCCTCTCCATTCATCAAAACCAAAGCAAGAGATTCTGCAGATGACTAGAAATCCAGAGTAACACACACAAAATGGTGGACGAACTCTGCAGGTCAGGCAGCATCTATGGAAAGGAGTGAAGAGTAAACGTTTCGGACCGTGACACTTAATCAGGACATAAACCAAAGGCTTTGTCTGTTTGTACTCCTGAGCACAGTCCATAATGTGTTGACTTCATTTGTATAAATAACTCTATTCTTAAATGGTTTCACAAGAGTATGTTCATACACTATTTGAAAAATGAAGGCTAATACCTCTTGGGAGAACATTTTAAGCTTTATATCAGTTTTTAAACTCCATCTTGTGTACTGGTCTGGCAACAAATAAACACATGATGTTTGCTTTCAGACTACCAACGGCTCATGACGGTGGCTGAGGGAATCACAGCTCTCCTCTTCCCTTTCCAGTGGCAACACGTCTATGTACCCATTCTCCCAGCCTCACTACTGCACTTTCTCGATGCTCCAGTCCCCTACCTGATGGGCCTGCAGTCTAAGGAGCCCAATGACCGGTCCAAGTTGGAGCTGGCGCAGGAGGTAAGAGTCTGAGTTTCGCTCCACGTGCGTGTGGGTGAGCGAAGAAAACACACTCAGCTTAAGTGCCGCAAGAAGGGTGGTTAGTGAGGGTCGAAGAGATTGTTGATTTGGGCTGACTGCAATGAATAATCAGCAGAATGAATGTTGTGACAAACCAAGGAGCCTCCTGATTTACAAATATGCTGTAAGCTCCAGTCTGTTAAGTGCCCACCGCCAGTTTGTAATGCTGAGCTAATCATTGCAATAACTCAGAATGGAAGTGGGTGTAGGCCATTTCGTCCTTCTATTGTTCTATAAGTTTGTGGCTCTTCATTTAACTCTGTGCCGTTTCCTGCATTAAACCTATATTCCTCGATCCTCTTAATATCCAGAAAACTATCCATCTCCATCTTGATTATACTCAGTGACTGAGTCTCCACAGCCCTCTTGTATGGAGAATTCGAAAGACGTGAACCATCTGGGTGAAATATTTCGTCCCATTTCTGTCCTGAGTCGTTGACCCCTTTAAGACTGGAATCCTGTTGCCAAGGAGATATCATTCTGAATCCACCCTGCCATGCTGCTTTTGTCTTTTTGTACGCTTCACTAGTGCTGCCTCTTCTAAACTTTAGAGAGTTGAGGTCCGATTTCATTCAGCTTCTTTGGGACCATTCCCCTGCCCCCCCCCCCCCCCCCCCGCATACTTTCAAACCAGGAATAAATCTGGAGTGCTGTGGTTTCATTCACTCTATCTCAAATATATTCTTCTTTAGAAGGACAAGGCCAAACCAGTAAATAATGTTCTGTGTGCACTCTTGTTGTGTTGTCATGATTGGAGCAAGACATCTTTGCTCATATACAGAACTCTTCCAAAAAGCCCAGCAAAGTTTTGGTCATCCTAATTATTTCTTATTCCCGCATATTCACATTAAATCTGAGTGACTTGTGTGCAAGGACACCCAGGATTCTCAAAACACCAACATCTTTCAATCTCTCAACATTTCAAAAAGTACAACACTATTTTTTCCTCTATCAGAAGAGTTTGGACCTCATTTTTCTGCCCTTTCTCTTAACCCCAGCTGTTTGACATCTCTGTGTGTCCTTCTCACAATCCCCTATGCCAAACTATATTTTATCCTCAGCAAACCTGAAACTCTATTCTCAAACACAACAGTGTCTTCCCCACACAAACATCTTGTGGGCGGCAAAGTGATGTAAATATGTTTTCTGTGGACAAGTTATTGGCAGCCATTTTAAGGGTTTCCTATACAGTGTAAGAACTGAATAAGGAAAATTGCCACCTTCACCTTTACAATTATAATTGGGACAGGTCAACATCCCCTCACTTGTACAAGGAAGAGAAGCATTCACGATCTCCGTACATCATCCTCATCAAAGTGGGTACTCTTTTAACTCAAAGGTTAGTGGAAATTGTGTCATTTGCTCTCTAAGATACTGGAGGATAGTTGGTAATTTAAACATATAAGGGTTATATAAGCAGGGAATGCTGGAAATGCTCAGCAGGTACTTTTATTTAAATAAACTGCATTGAGAAAAGCAGCATTTCTTAGCATCTTTCTCTAAAGAGGCAGAGAGATTCTGGAAGCTTCTGTGCTGAAAGATGCCAATATAGAGTGAAAACTTGGTCACATGCTGTAGTTCTTAACTTGGTAGCCCTAACTTTGCTTGTGTGACAGGAACCCAGAACATGCGTGTCCCACCTCTCAACCAAACTTGAAACAAAAAAAAACCATCAAAATTCTCCAGTCTTGATTAAGTGGATCTTTCAGTAGGGATGTGGATCAAAGGCTATAATGGGAATTAGGTTCTAATCAATATGAACTAATTGATGAGGCTGGAATGTGTTTAAAAACTCTACAGCAATTCCAATTTTCAGGGTTGATTCGGACAAAGCCCAGTTTGATGATGCAGCTTCCAAACTTTCTACCTGGACATCTGCACAAGTTAGTAAATAATGAGACTTGATTCAAAGGTTGTTGGTGGGCACAGAGTCTTAAATTCAGTATAACTGCTCTTTTGGAGCACTCACCTGGCACATCACCCACAATTCTGAGATTCAATGATTTCCTAGTAGGTAATGTGCTTATTACACTTGAACAATACTGTAAAAGCTTTGCCAGTACCTGCCAAACTAATGAGTTAACTCTATCCAATGCCACTGCTCAATGCCACTTGACAAAATTCTCAGGTTGTTGAGAACTATTTAGCATGTCTTTGACTGACCAGTTTGGAACTGATGTGTGAAGTGTTTAAGTAGTATTGATTGCCTTGTAGCATTGTAATGTAGAGTACACAGTATGGTATAGATTCAATGAGCCTGGGAACCTACATCTGGCTCATCAAGTGATGTGTGATTTGCCCCCCTTGACTCAGCTGAGCCCCAGTTTCTGTGTTCTCTTTAAACTGAACAGGTTTTCTGGAAAGTTTTGTAGAATAAAGTGTGAAGTTAAAATAAATGAGTCAAGTTTACGTCAGGTCATCATCCAACAATATGGAAAATCGACAAGTCTGGCACCACAATGTTTTCAAGCATTCTGGACTATCAGAGTATGATGTTATGCTGAGGATCCCATGGCATCTTTGTTGGACGTCAAAGATTTTTGTGATGCTGGTCCATGTTTTTCCAGGTGGCTTGGCCAGCATTCTTCCCTCACCGCCACCAAATACCAATGATCTTATTCCTATGTTTGCTGATAGTTATGCTTTTCCTGTAATGACAATGCCTCAAAACAGCAAATCATTGGCAAGTCATTGAACCAAACTGAGGTGTCCCAAGGACACGATAAAATGTCATTTCATGCAAATTTACCTTCTCTTGTTGTTGTTGTTGTTCGTCCTTCGGAGTCAAAGATGACCACAACTTCTGTCAGGTTTGTGACTGTGGGTCTGGAGGTGACTGGTGAGGCCAATCCGGGCACTGAAAGCTCGCCCACATGTGGGACACATGAGGGTAGGTGCTGCAGTGGAAGTGGAGGTAGCTCGAGCTTGCGTTTCCTCTGAGCCTCTGACTACCAAATACACTTACATGTCAGTTGCACTCACCAACCAAATAATAGAAGAAGGGCACTTATTGCTTCATTACCAAGTAATTTAACCAAAACCTTGCGCTACACTTTGCAAAGTGAACTTTTTAACTCCTAAAATGCTAATGAAGTTGTCAATCATGTGTCTAATGATGTCTGTTGACTTTCTGTTTATTGGAAAGTGAACATTTAATGTGATGGCATTGGTTGACATCTGTCTTGAAGGACAATGGGTGGTCATTCTCATCATTTCAAGCCTAGGCAGAAGGTATGGAGATCCTGAGATGACCAGTTGTCAAGCTCCCCCTCTTGGCCTCACCAGTGTAGTTCAGCCTGAGTCCCAAAGGAGTTCGGTTTCTGTGTGTTGCCAACGAGGAGGCACTACATGAGGCTTGCTGTTGGAGGGGCTACGTACAGGCAGGGAGGGACTTACACATTCAGCTCTCCTTTTCGCGAGACTGCTAGCCAGCAGTGGAAGCTGAAAGTGAGAGCGATAAGCACTACCCACTGCACTACCATACTAGACCTGTCACAACAACCATCGGGGAACTTCAGGCTGGTTGATAAAGAATTGAGGGCCATATGTAAAAATATATTGTTTGACTTTTTGAGCCTATTTCTAATTGGGTTCCTTTCTGCTCATTTTCTATGAGGAATTTATTTTTTTTATTGAGATCTGGCACAGAATAGGATCTTCTGGCCTTACAAGCTGCAATGCCCAGCAACTCCTGATTTACTCCTAGCCTAATCATGGGACAACTTACAATAACCAGCTAACCTATCAACTGAATGTCTTTGGACTGTGGGAGGAAACTGGAACACCTGGAGGAAACCCTCACGATCACAGGAAGAACATACAAACTCCTTACAGACAGCAGCAGGATGTGAATGAGTTCAATGTTCCAAAAGTTATTTCTTTTGTGAGCATTTTCTGTAATTCCCAAAGCTGGTGATAGCCTTATAAAGCAGTTTGTTAGTGTGTCCAACTAAGCTTTAATTTTATTGAGGGGTATAAAATCTAAGGGACATAAGCACTCAACAGTTTTTATAAGGTTGGAGAATAAATTCGAGGGTTAGGTTTGTGGTGAAAGGGGAAAAATTTAAGAGGAACTTGAGGGGCAATATTTTTATACCCTAAAGGTGGTAGGTATGTGGAATGAGTTGACGGAGGAAGTGATTGAGGCAAGTTCTTTCAAATCAACTGTTGGACATCCACATGGATCAGAAAGGCCTAGTAGGCTAAGGGACGGACACCAGCCTACAGGGACAACCTTGGATGGGCATTTTGCTTGACGGAGCTGAAGCTAAAGGGCCTTTTCCAAGCTGGATGATTCTGTGACTCTTTCTGAGTCAGTATGGGGTTGGGGTGGAGTAGGTTCTTCAAACATTGCTGGACCGTCAAAAGTCGTGTCATCTGCCTTGGTGAAAAATGTGCTTAAGTACTCTATACAGCTCTGAAAGTAACCATTTAGCACCATCGGCAATGCATACATTTATGCTGTACATAACCCTATTCCCATTTAATTTTCCTTGACTTTATCAGGGGTTCTTTTGCACTCATGTATTCAGGTTCTCACTCCATTCATAGCATTCCTATTAACTCTTCCTTGTGGTAGCAAGTTCTGTGTTCTCAATATAGAAAGTTTTGACCAACTGGAATTCTGTGCAATTGAAGTGAATTGGAAGAGGTTCCATACACTTAAGTAACTGTTGGTAAACATTCAAAAGGCTCAAAAGAGAGTTATCAAGATAGTCAATGCTCACCTCCAAACTGTCGGCTTTTTCATCTCCTCATTTGAAGTCCAAAAGGACTGAAATATGATTGTGCCAGCTCCCAGAGCTGTATTCAGGAGCATGGAGAGGTTTTTTTAACATAATGATTCAACTGACCCCAGCCTTGAGATTGTCAACTCTCCAAACATAGACAGTACAATCTGAAACTTTAGAACATGTATCAGAAACATGTTTATTATCACTGTACTACAGGATGTGAAATCTGTTGTTTTGCAGCGGTAGTACAGTGTACAGCTATAAAATTACAATAAATTACAAAATAAATAAATAGGGGAAGAAAAGAAACAATGAGATAGTGTTTAGAGAGTGTTCAAGAATTTGATGATGGAGTGGAAGAAGCTGTTCCTGAATCATTGAGTGTAGGTCCTGTACCTCCTCCGCCACAAGGCGAGGGCATGTTGCAGATGGTGAGGGTACTCAATGATCTTAATTTTCTTGAGGCACCGCCTCTTGAAGGTGTCCTCAATGGAGGGAAGGGTTGTGCCTGTGATGGAGCTGGCTAAGTTTATAACCCTCTTCAGCATCTTGAAAACCTGTAACTGGGAGCCTCCAAACTGTGATATAGCCGGTCAGAATGTTCTCTATCATGCATCTATAGAAATTGACAAGAATCTTTGGTGATTCTGAAGACAGTACTTACAGAACTTCATCCCAAAATTAGAGTGAGGCAGAATATAAATTGAAGCTGTGTGACTAGAAGCTAATACGTTTTTATAAGGCAAATGGGCTAAGAGTTACAGAATCGAAGATGGGTGAGTAGAGTTCTGTTATTTTGTTTATAACCAATTTGAATAGCAGAAGAAGCTTGAAGGGCTGAATGGCATCCACAATACTGTATTTCTGTAAGCACCGCACTATTGTGTGAAGAAGGAAATGCATTTGACAGAATGGGAAGATTGTAAATAAGCCCAGACCCTGAACAGACATCTGCATATCAGGAGTTCTGATTTTGCTCAATCGGAGATATTGGATTCTTGTCCGTGTGTGTGCGTATGTGTGTGAGAGGGAGAGAGTGGTGACTTGTTGCTCACATTAAAGTTTTAATGCCAGCTGGTTACTTCATTGGAACACAGATTTGACCAGTGATGGCCTCGAATCCAATCCAGTTTAATTTTAAGAGACCCAGTCATAGAATAGAATAGAATAGCACAGCACGGAAACACCTTTTGGGCCATCGAGTCCATGCCAAAACCATTTTAATTGCCTTTGCCCATTGACCTGAAAGGAAAAGTACAGCACAGAAGCAGGATGTTTGGCCCATCTAGTCCCTGCCAAAACAATTCAAACAGCCTACTGCTATCAGGTTGCACCGGGACCATAGCCCTTCGTACCCCTACCATCCACATACCTATACAAACTAGGGTTTGAATTTGAAATTGACTTGATTAAGTCATTTTTTTTTAATGAGACTTTAATCAGTAGTGGGGTGAGTTTGAGGAACTGACCAAAATTTCCAAAATTGTATGTTTTGCATTTAACTTGCCTGTCTTGGAAGGAGTCAGTGAAAGAGACACTTTAAAGTGTGTCAGAACAAATATAAGTTCCAGCATTGCACCAGTCATTGGCCAGAACTGGGTTGGCAGAAATAAGCTGGCAATGAGTGTTACAGAAGGTGTGAGTATTTGAATTTGGAGAAATCTGTCATCCAACAACTCGCAGCTGTCTCAACAGCTGCCAGGCTTCTGAATATTTCCACAGCTCACATGGCCCATTTTCTAGTGTGAGTTAAATAATAAATGTGTCAAAATAAAGTGAAAATCCGAGTTCTTAGAAAAAGTTAAGCAAATGTCCGGTTTGATGTATCTAATGGCAGCCAAACGTTTGCCTTCCTGAGAATGGCCGTGATATTTAATTGAAACTCCTAATAGATTGCAACATGAAACAGAAGGTTCAGTAGTCCATTCCGCCCCTCATGCCTGTTTCCATTCAGTAAGACCATGTCTGCCACATTTCTACACAAATTTATATCCCTTGATTCCTGCAGCATCCAAGAATATATTGATTTCAGGTTGTGCATGTGCTTTGTAGTGCTATTCTGGAGAAAAATGGGCAATTTAGCTATGGCACATTGACCAATGTTCATCACCTACCAGCACTAATGGTCTTGTTGTCACACTGTTTATGGGAACTTGCTTTGCGCAAATTGGCTTTCCCTGCAGTTACATTCCTAAAATATTCAATTGGCTACGAAGTGAATGGGATGTCCCGAGTTTGTGAAAGACACCTTCTCCATTCAAGGAACTAGAAATTTTACCATGTAGTGCTTGCTTCACTGGTGACTGGAAACCATATAACATGATATCATGTACAATGCTCACTCACAATACATCCATGAGTGCTTCTCTTTCCACACTGAAGCAGAATTTAATCAGAGCTGAAGCACCCCACCCCCATAATGTTTTTCCCCCACACTACATGATCCCCTCCACCATTTTGATTCTCTTCCAACCTAATCACCATCCCTCATTTGCCCCCAATCAAATCTTTATCCAATATTCACTCAGCACAGTGGCAAGTGATTGAGGGGGAAAGACTCTACTGTGCACGTTCAACCATCCACAAGGATTTGGATGTAATATCAGAGCCATTGAACCTTGCACCCAACCAGTGCAGATCCATCACCTCGCTCCAATGTCCATTTCCAACCATCCAAAGTCTCACTGTGTTTTCTCCCCCTGCTGATTTTGATAATAACCCCTGTGGCTGTACCTTTCCTCCTTACAACTCTATGTCCAGTCTGGAAATGAGCCCCACAAGCTAGGAGCATCTGGTATAATTGTCGATCTACACTGTGCTTAATGAATCTCAGCTGGAGGTAGGTTGCAGTTTTTTGGGAAGAAACAGCCTGGAAGGACTCCCAGTTCCAATTGATTCTTGGAACTTGTACTGGAAGTGCTTACTTTACCTACAGATTACAAGTGAACTCAGGGGCAGGCTGTGTGAATTGCCTCTTAACCTACCAGCAAGTGATACTGAAATCTGTACTTTAAAGCTCATTCAACCAAGAAACCAGAAGGTTTGTGGCACCTGTCCAGCAAGAGAGAATGACAGAGTTGAATGGGAGTTTAATTGTCTGCTTTTGTCCCAAGATTTTCCTGTTGTCAGCAATTTATTTCCTAACTGCTTTATATCACCCAGCTACTTTATTGATAATATTGTAGCTAACTTAACCAGTGACATATATCAGTGTTCACCCCAGTGCTCCCTGAAGACTGTACTGTACTCCCTGTACTGTATACTGACAACAAGGACATCTTCAATATCTTGAGTTTACAACTACATTCAATGCTGGAAGTACAACATGAATTGGATCAGTGCTACACTCTACAGTGAGGCTGGCTTAGCTCCATCCGGAAGCATGAGTGTACTGCCTTGAGCAAGTGAGCCCACTGGATGACTATTACAGAGATGATGCTGCCACGCGACTCTCTGAATTGACTGCAGTCTGTGCTGCCAGTACAGTTATTTGCTTGTCTGAAGAAATTATTTGGAACAGAAGTCACTAAACATCTGTTTAAATGTTGGATCACTGTAATTGCCCCAGTATTCTCAGCCAAGCATCAAAATAGTCCCCAATAAAATAAACACCCATATATTGTACATTGGTTTAAAAACTGGACTGATTATGAATCTTAGAGTCAGATTAAGTGGGATTATCTCAGGAAAACCTCTGAGATAGCCATGGACCCCTACTGAGTTTAATGACCAGGTTGATCCAGCCAACGTCAATTGATTTGCCTAAGCTAAACTGCCAAAGGTTAATTGAGAGTAAAATGTATTCATCTTCACATCAGCAGTGTGGATGAGTGCCATTCCTAGATCTTGGGCTCGGGAGGTTATATATTTCTAGCAGGTACTACACAAACACAATCACTGTTTGAAGTTTTAAATTACTGTGCTGGTAGACTGTATAATATGTGGCACTGATTTTGTATACAGTAGCATTCTTTGCTGCATCAGAACACAGTACAAATGTATATTTGCAAGGTTGTACTACTCAGCGTTTGCTTATGGATGCCTTTCTCAGTATGCACACAAAGCAGATCAAAGTTTAGTATTCATCTAACGCATGATGCAGTGGTTACTCATGTGAGCAGTTGTGTAAATCAGTTTTGTAGAAGGTACTCCTGTTACATTTTGTGACTCCAAGACATGAAAAAAAACTGAAAGGAAAACAAGGGAGTCCAGAATGTGATTGTTAGTTTTGTTTTTACCTTAATCGAGGTGTGTGCATATAATGTAGTGGCGAAATGACATCTGCCATTCATGTACTTTTACATGTAACCCATAATGAATTATGTTCACATCTAAGAATGCTTAATCAAACAATATATTTACAATATTACTCAAATATTACATAAATATTAAATGCAAAACACTCCTCCCTGCTTAGCTACAAGTCTCAACTCAATGAAGAATGCATCTTAATTATATTCACAGTATACTATATAACACAACTAATACATCCATAGCATAGCAAATTTTAAATTGTCCAATTCAAGCCTAAATATTTAACCTTATTCTTGTGAAATAATGTCTTTCCTGGCAAGGTTGGGGTGGGAGGGGTGGTCACTCTGCTTGACAGGTGAGATTGTGGCTGTGAAGAAAATCTCAAGTTCTGAGACCTCCTCCATGCTGATTTTAGGAGTTGATTTTGGGACTGAAGGAAGAGGTTCTGACAGCTCTGGACACCTTTCTTCTCTTTTCTCCATCAGCATTTCCATGATTAGTTGCCCTCTTGAATTTGATCTTGTAATTCTGTCCTCCAAGAAACAGAGCCCATCTCTGTGTTTGAACTGCTACTGTTAGTAGAACACCCTTCTGTGGATTGAAAATGGACACTAATGGTTGATGACCAGGAATGAGGTTAAACTCTCTCCCATTTAAGTACTGGCTGAAACATTTTATACCCCAAACCAGATTTGAGGCCTCTCTGTCAATCATTTTTTTACTCAGTAAGGGAATGTGAGTCATAAGGGGACAGGAGGCTGGACCCAAGTGCAGGACGCAGGTACTGAAGTACTAGGGGCAGGACGGGAACAACTTAAACGATAGACAAGATGTGGTGACTGTGGTGTGTGTGAGGGACGTGACGTTCAAGGTGATTCTGGGGTTCCAGGGGAGTCTTAGAGTTCAGGCAAGGCAAGGCGGGATCCCGGAGTTCAGGCAAGGCAAGGCGGGATCCCAGAGTTCAGTGGTCAGGCCGCATAACTCCTAGGCAGGGCCCTGACCTCCCAGCAGGAACACGGGGGCCTGAGCACATCACAGAGCACCTGGGTAGGATGCAGGGCACAACCTGTCAGCAGCAAGGGATGGAAAGGGGTAGAGTTCCCCCACCGGGCAACAGCAGTCCAGCCACATTTGCCTGACAGAGTCAAGGGATAGGAAGGGAACTCGGTCCAGAGTGACTGCCAGACTTACTCAAAGAAATCATCTTTAACAAAGGGAACTCCAAGCCAGGGCAACCCCCAACTCCACTCAATCCCAGAGCCCCCTATATCCTCCGCCAGCCGATGGGCATCAGGTGCACCTCCTTGAGCCCCCAACAAGCCACAATGATCCATAGGTGTGACTAATTGGGTTCAAGGACGAAAGGAGGGATGGCTACAAGACCCGGAGTCTGCGGACCGGATCAAGACCCGGAATGCAGGTTCCGGACCGGACCATAACAATTTGATGCAAAGGCTATGGAGCATTCATTTTCATCCCACATAACATGTGACATGACTGCACCTGTACCATAAGGCAAGACATCACAAGCAAACTTCATTGGATGATAAGGATCATAAGGTGTGAGTACAGTGTCTGACATCATCATTTCCTTTGCCTTTCGGAAAGCCACTTCATACTGCTTTGTCTATTGACATTTCTTCCTGATATGTAGTAACGAGATCAAGGGGTAGAACACAGTAGCCAGAGTTTATAGAAACTTTTTATAGTAATTGACAAATCTTAGAAAGGATCACAACTGTGTCACAACCTTTGTCCTTGGGGTGTCCACCACTGCTTGAATTTTCTCAGGACACTAGTGTAATTCTTGTGCATCAATGGTGTAACTTAAGTAGGTGATGCTTGGTTTTACAAATTCACACTTGTTGCATTATGCTATGAGTCCATAATCTTCCAATCTTTTTAACACTGTCTTGAAATTTTGGAGATGTTCCTTCTCATCCTTACTGGTAACAATGATGTCTTTCAGGTAACATTGATGCCTGGGCAGCCTTGCAACACCTCGTACATAGCTTTCTGCCAGAGTGTAGGTGCAGATGCTACTCCAAAAACAATTATTATACTGATAAAGCCCTTTGTGAGTGTTTATGGTGAGAAATACTTTAGACTCGTCTTCCATCCCCATCTGTAGGTAGGCCTCAACTAAGATGACTTTGCTGAAGTGTTTTCCTCTAGAAAGATTTGCAAAGATACCCTTCATCCTGGGCAGAGGATATTGGTCTACTGTCAGTTCTAGGTCAATAGTGACCTTAAAATCACCACAAATCCTGACAGACCTATTCTTTTTGGCTAGTAGAGCCACAAGTGTTGCCCACGAGCTCCACTCAACCTTGGAAAGAATTCCTTTAACCTCCCATGTGATCTAACTCACTGGCTATGTTGTCACAAATGATGTAAGGAACTGGATGGGTTTTGTAAAGCTTGGGTATGACATTGTCATTTAACACAATCTTACCCTTGATATCTTGAGTTTTCCAATGCCATCCTTGAACACTGCTGTGGCAACATCCAGTACCTTTCTTAATTTACTTTCAGTTTACTCTATTGCAGGGGATGTGGCATGCAAATAATGGATGGATCTCCAACCAGGTTGTAGTCGGCTCAGCCACTCATGGCCTCACATGCTGTCCCTCCTGTTTTTACAACATACAAACCCAATGTGGCTTGTTGGTTGTTGTATTTCATTGTTATTACTGTCATTCCCACAGGAGTTATCTTTTCTGCAGTATAAGTTCTTAACTGGATACCTGCAGACTTAAATTCCATATCTTTAAATGCCACTCAAGCTCATTTAGAGGAATGACTGAAACAGCTGAGCCAGTGTCCAGCTGCATTATAATTAATGTGCCATTCACTTCTGGAAGAAGCCATATTGTCTGCCTATTGTTAGTTTTCACACTATAAACCTAAAGGCTATTCAGTCCTGTGTCACTCTCATTATAATCAGATTTTTCATCAACAGCATGCAGATTAGTGCTCTTTTTGAAATTGCAACTTGTCTGTTTATCCTTTTCTCTTTCCTGTGCAGTCCATTTATTTTCATCTGCCTGACATGCTCTTTGTACGTGTCCTACTCTGTGGCATTTTCTTCAAGTTTCACCTTTAAATCTGCATTTGGTCTGGTGCGTGTGAGCCCCTGCCACAACTTGCTCAGCCAGACAGGTTTCTGTTTAGATGTTGCAATTTTGCTCATGCTCACTTTCATTCCTGACTGCAACTCAATTGCATCTCTGTTGTTTCTGTTGAAACAGCGGTTTTAACTGCTTATTTAAATGTAAGTCGTGCTTTAGTTAGGAGCCGTTTTTGAATGCTTTCTTGTAAGATTCTACACATTAAACAATTGCTCAGTGCGTTGGGTCTCACCAATATATAAAAGGCCACACTGGGAGCACGGGACACAGTATATCACACCAGCCGACTCACAGGTGAAGTGTCGCCTCACCTGGAAGGACTGTTTGGGGCCCGAATGGTGGTGAGGGAGGAAGTGTAAGGGCAGGTGTAGCACTTGTTCTACTTATAAGGATAAGTGCCAGGAGGGAGATCGGTGGGAAGGGATAGGGGGTGGGGGGGGGGAATGAATGGACAAGGGAGTTGCGTAGGGAGTGATCCCTGCAGAAAGCAGAAAGGAGGGGGGAGGGAAAGATGTGCTTGGTAGTGGGATCCTGTTGGAGGTGGCAGAAGTTACGGAGAATTATATGTTGAATCCGGAGGCTGGTGGAGTGGTATATGAGGACAAGGGGAACCCTGTCCCGAGTGGGGTGGTGGGCAGACCTGACGTAGACTGGGAGACCGTTTCGCTGAACACCTACGCTCTGTCCGCCGGAGAAAGCAGGATCTCCCAGTGGTTACACATTTTAATTCCACATCCCATTCCCATTCTGATATATCTATCCATGGCCTCCTCTACTGTCAAGATAAAGCCACACTCAGGTTGGAGGAACAACACCTTATATACCGGCTGGGAAGCCTCCAACCTGATGGCATGAACATTGACTTGTCTAACTTCCGTTAATGCCCCTCCCCTTCTTACCCCATCCCTGATATGTTTAGTTTTTTTTTCTCTGTGCCCATCACTCTGCCTGTTCTCCATCTCCCTCTGGTGCTCCTCTCCCCTTTCTTTCTCCGTAGGCCTCCGGTCCCATGATCCTTTCCCTTCTCTAGCTCTGTATCCCTTTTGCCAATCACCTGTCTGGCTTTCAGCATCACCCCACCCTCTCCGGTCTTTTCCTATCATTTTACATTTTCCTCTCACCCTCCTACTTTCAAATCTCCTATTATCTTTCCTTTCAGTTAGTCCTGATGAAGGGTCTCGGCCCGAAATGTCGACAGTGCTTCTCCCTATAGATGCTGTCTGGCATGCTGTGTTCCACCAGCATTTTGTGTGTGTTGCTTGAATTTCCAGCATCTGCAGATTTCCTCGTGTTTGTCATTTCAGCTCATTTGGTTGGAGCAATTAAACTTCTAAGTAAACTGTATGCAGTAAAATCCAATGCACACAACAAAACTGGTACTTGTTTCTCATTGGCTACTTCATTTGCTTCAAAATACTGCTCAATTTGCTCAGTATACAATATCCCGTTATCTCTTGTGCAATTGAACATGTTTATCTTTCCAATGCTGCCAGCCATTTCTGCTCTTTTTCTTATTTATGTTTATTATTACCCAGCTCTCACTGTTTATGAACCTGTGAATTTGTCCATTATCTGCCTTTTTGTTCTTGACCATCTCTATCCCTTCCCACAGAAGCACATGCTGCACTGTTATTTTCACTCAACCATTCTTGCTACATTTTTTAAAAACTCAGACTTCTCTCTGTGGTCATCTCAGGATCGTTTAAAACTTCCTCATCGCTACTGTTATGTTTTGTAACTCTAAAACTAACTGAAAGAAAAACAAGGGAGTCCAGAATGCGTGTAAGTTAGTTTCATTTTTACCTTAAGTGAGGCACGTGCATAAGTCACGGCGTAATGATGTATGCCATTCACGTACTTAAATATAACCCATAATGAATTGTGTAAACAACAAAGAATGCTTATATAAGTACTTCACAGTGGAAAACACCAGTAATATGGCAGAAATTTAAGAGAATCGGGGTCAAAGGAGAAGGTAGTGGCCATCACTAAGGAGAAGATACTGGGGAAACTTGAGGATAAATCACCTGGACAAGATAGGGTACAGCCCAGAGATTTGAAAAAGTAGCTGAAATTCATTTGCTTCTGCCTTGCCCCAACGCACGTGACAAATTACTATAACCCATAATAAACACGTAACACAAAATACATTACAGACGGATAGAAAATAGATACATGGCTCCTAATGCAAAATTAGCTTAAGTTCGTCCAGAGCTTCAGGATCACTGTGATTGTGCTCTTCAGTGAGTACTCAAAGCAGCATACAGTGTGCATCCTTCAGGCCAGTTAGTTATTCCTCTCCCTGTGCACATCGGGCACCAACGTCATCGTTTCTTTAGCATTTTGTCTCTTTTCTACGAGGCTGAGTTGCTCGCTTGATGCTCAGCCTAGCACAGATGGATGGAAAACGTGCAAGGAGCCGGTCAGACTCAAAACCCGGACCACTCGCTTCAAGATCACTACACCGCCAGCATTTCAAGCCAGTTAGAGCTTATGTATATGCCCTTCGCTGCATCTTCAGTGCAGTTGTATGTGTAAGTTTTCATCCTTCAGTATGTGCTCAAGGCATCACGTTGCGTGTACCAGTTTCACTCCTATAGCCAGCAAAATAGCTCTGGATCAAACTTGGATTGAAATGTTATCAAGCACCATTATATTTACCTTCCAAACTTGACTTACTCCATCCCTAGTTTTCCAACATGCTCTGTGTTCCCTTCCTCTGTCTCAATAAAAATAGCAAGGCTATGATTGATGTGTGTAGTCTGCTCTAAATCAAGTGGAACTGATGCTTAATGACATCTCTTTTATCTTACTTAATCAAGCAACCCAGCATTACCATTGATTGTTCCTACCAGCTTTTACATAAATATCGTTGAATTGTATTTTTTAATCGTGATTCAACAATTGTTTGCATTATTAATTCAACAAGAATCTGCTGCCAGGGCTTGAAGGATTAAATTAACAGGATATATATTGATTAATATCTTGAAATCCTTGTCGACTGATTCATTATATTTCAACTGTGGGCTGTTTATTTTGCCCCAAATTCCAGCAAGCTGTATTTCATCTGAGCGAAAGGCTCGTCTTTTGCAAATGTACACATTATCATTATTTTCTCTTGTGCACATTGTCAAAACGTTGAACCAATTACGTGGTTGCAGTACATATATTTCTTGTAAGTGGTATTCTATTGCTATAAAATTAACTAGAGAAAATAGGAAAAGTCATATTTCCCTGAGCTGAGGTGTTAAAAATCATGGGCGTGGACTGTCTGGAGTGCTTGAGGGATGAGCCCTGATATCCCATCCAGAATTTAGATCTAAGAAGCATCATATTTAAAATGAGTTTGGCTGTGACCTGCATGATTGCCAATCTAATACTGGGATATGGGTTAATCTGGGTGATTCTTTCTTGGCTAGCATAGACACAATGGGTGGAATGGCCATCTTTGAGACTTAAAGAAGTCATTCCATAAAGTACCTTTGCACTCAATCCTGATAGTAATTTAAAAAAAAACAATCCTATGAATATCCCAGTTTCTTTATAAAATTCCGCAGGTCTTGTTGAAAATGTAATTCTAAGGCCTGTCATCTGTTTTAAGTTGGGACTTGAGTTTATGGTCCTTTCCAGCCTTCTATGACCAACTCTTGTCTGCCAGGTCTGCTCATTCTGCGTGACACTAAGGTAAAGCCAAGCTAGGAACTGGAATTGGTTTATTATTGCTACATGTACGAAGGTAGAGTGTATATACTGCCCATTCAGGTTGAATCAGTACACAGTGTATTGAGATAGTACAGATAAAAACAATAACAGAATGTAGAATAAAGTGCTGTGTAGGTGGACAATAAGGTGCAAATCATAACAAGATTGGTTGTGAGGTCTTACTGTACCAGGGAAACATTCAATTGTCTTACAATATTGTATATCTGGAGCCTGCTGGTATGGTTTTAGGCTTCTGCATCCATGCCCAATGAAAGGGGGGGGGGGGAAGAGGGAATGTCAAGGGTAGGTTGGGTCTTTGATCCTGCTGGCTGCTTTACTGAGTCAGCAAGAAGTATGGATGGAATCCATTGAGGGATGGTTTCCATGATGAGCTGAGCTGTGAACAGAACTCTGCCGTTTCTTACGGCCATGGGCAGGGCAGTTATCATACCAATTGGTGATGTATCCTGATAGGATGCTTTCAGTGGTGGTTTGATAAAAATTGGGAGTGAAAAGCTACTTTGCTCCAGATTACAAATCACCGTTGGGCACTCCTATTCAACCCAAATAGAAAAAAATAAACAATAATAACTGTGTAGCAATAACAGCAAGTGAAACAGAATGAAGGTGAAGGCCAGATTAAGTGGCAGTTTCTAGTGAGACAGAATCTCCAGTAAAGAGAGCATTAAACACGAAGAATAATTTGCATACACATCACCGAGGATCTCACATGGTCTGTACACAACAGCGCCTCTCAGCTCAGACAGTTGAAGAAGTTTGGCATGAGCCCCCAAATCCTGAGGACTTTCTACAGGGGCACAATTGAGAACATCCTGACTGGCTGCATCACTGCCTGGTATGGGAACTGTACTTCCCTCAATCGCAGAACTCTGCAGAGAGTGGTGTGGACAGCCCAGAGCATCTGTAAATGTGAATGTCCCACTATTCAGAGCATTTACAGACACAGGTGTGTGAAGAGATCCCAAAGGATCATTGGGGACCTGAGCCACCCCAACCACAAACTGTTCCAGCTGCTACCATCTGGGATACAGTACTGCAGCATAAAAGCCAGGATCAACAGGCTCCGGGACAGGAGCCAGGCCATCAGACTGATTAATTCATGCTGATACAATTATATTTTTATGTTATATTGACTGTCCTGTTGTACATACTATTTATTACAAATTACTATAAATTGCACATTGCATATTCAGACAGAGATGTAAAGTAAAGATTTTTACTCCTGGTGTATGTGAAGGATGTAAGAAATTCAATTCAGTTGCCACAGATAAACATTCCAAACTGATGTCCAAATCATTCCTAGCAGTTGTAGTGAAAATAGTTCTCATCAAAACTTCCAAGGAAAATGAAACTAGGCTGAAGACCTGACTTAGGGGGAGGGAATGTTGTATTGTGTGCTCACAAATGTTTGTTGCTTACAGCCCTGCTTTCAAATTTCAGCGGTGCTCTGGGTGGTTGGGCTCACAGATACTGGAGTATCAGCTTGCATTTGCCTTTGTTCCTGATCGGAAGATTGCAATTCACTGGGGCAACTTGCTGATTGATGAGCTATTTCTGACTTCCAACCCACCGGGAGGTGGAACCTCCCTGCCTTTGTTCTGGAGTGAAGAATGCACCATTCAGAAATGGAATTCTGAGATATTTTCGTATGTTAAACAGCTGAATGGTGAACTGCCTCTGTCCCAGGGCATCAAGCTCAGTCTGAGACTGCACTGGAGTTTTGGTCTGGGAAGTCACGGCAGGTAGTGAAGAATATGTACACAACGCTGGAAGAACTCAGCAGGTCAGGCAGCATCCATGAGAAAAGAGTAGCCGAGACTCTTCATCAGGAATGGGGGGAAGAGAGGGCCGAAGCCCAGTAATAGAGAGAGGGGAGGGGGTAGGGCCTAGAGGCGCCAGCTGGAAAACCAATCAGAGAAAAGATAAAGGGGGGAAGGGGAGGAGATAAGCATGAAAGAACTGTAGAGATAAAGAAGCAGAAAGTTGAAAGGGGAGAGAGGCAGAGAGGGACCTGGGATAGGGAAAGGGGGAGGGGGAGGGAATTACCGGAAATTGGAGTATTATGACAGGTAGTGAGTTTGGTTAACATTGCATGTAAACTTGCTCACCCAAAATAGCAACCAAAAAATTCAAGACATTTTGAGCAAAAAACTCAATGGAGTTGCACCAGGACCAAATGTGTTTTTAAGATTTATCAAACTGCTGTTTCTGATGTGGAAAGCCCAGAAATTTTTCCCGCTGTGGCTGCCTTTCTTGGGAGAATGAAGATAGGGAGCAAACAGAAGATTACTTCTCAGCCCAGTACTGTGTGCAGCAGGCTAAGGGTTTCTCTATCAGTCAGCCATGAAATGAAGGAAGTGACATCATCAGCATGCAAGTGACATTCGCCATGGAAAGATTAACTCAGTAAGGAGATTGTCAGACCTATCATTAGACCTATCATCACAGGCATCCAGCTGAGCCATACAGCTTCATTGGGTTAGGGAAGGTTTTTGGGTGATTGTAATGTTATCACAGACAAATAACCTACTAGTATACAGTACCAAGGCTTACCTGCGAAGTATAGTAATAACATGAGGCTAGTGCCAAGGGACTCAAACCCTCAGTGTTCGTTGTTTTGTTGAATAACTTGAAGGGAAATCTAAGGTTCAAATCTTGCAGTTATCCTTCATTGCCTTTTAGTCACGGTTAATTTCAGGAAATATTAATGCAGCTTTGCCTCATTCAGTCTCAAGCATGATGTGTCCATTTACATAAAACAACCAAATCAAAACAACCTCTTTAAAAATGAAGGCCCTGCTGTCCCTGGAGGCCCCTAATTAAGTCTGAAACCTGGCTCCATGCTGAGATTTCTAGTTAACTAATGAGATCATAAACTGGAACTGCTAATGTTCAACAGGTATGTCATATCGCTGATGACTCTCATAATGGGAGGTTCAGTCTTCTGTCTTACTAATTTTTTTTCCCGTTATTTCCTTGGGCTTTACACTAAGGTCGGTGAGAAGACCCTGTTTCTGCAAAACATCTAATAGTACCTCATAAAGATTTGCTCCGTGTTACGCTGAAATGCAATCACTGTTTTTCAGCAGTGGTCATGTGGACAAGCTGTGCTATTTGCTACACATTCTGACCCCTTGTGTGTGTGTGTGTGTGTGTGTGTGTGTGTGTGTGTGTGTGTGTGTGGCAACACTAGGCCGGTGCAGAGCTCCTGTCAACCTGGTCTTTCGCCCACCATGTCCATTCATGTGCACTTTCCTGTTGCTGAGCTTTGAGCCACAGCAGCGAGATTGATAGGTTGCTGCACGGGTGCTGAGATCCGAAGACAAAGGAGCAGAATTAGGCCTTTCAGCCCTTTGAGTCTCTCCACTGTTCCATGGTACCTATAGGTGCTGAGTGTTGCTATGCATGGACACCGGTTTTTGAATTGACCACACAACTTGCCACTGGGTCTTCAAGAAAACTGACATGTATTACTTCACATAGATCCTGGCAGTGGCTTCCTGTAAAATTGTCAGAATGCTATTCTTTTTAACCTCTTATTTTCTTATGATATAGAATGAGTCCATTCAGTTGATTGAGTCTATGTCAGCTCTCAGAATAATCCCAAAAATATCCCATTCCCCAATTTTTCCTATGGCCTATTCTGTCTTACGTGCCCATCAACAGCACCCTGTTTCAACTATCACTCAGAGGTCAATTACAACAGGCAGTACCCTACACAGCTGCACATCTCTGAGATCTAGGAAGAACTGAACACTGTCACAGTGAGAACATGCAAACTCCAGATAGACAGCTTCAGAGGTCAGGATTGAATCTGAGTCACTGCCACGGTGAGGTGGCAGCATTACTGCTGTGTCACCAAATCATTGGGTATATTTAGAATGGAGGTCAATAGGTTCTTGATTAGAAAGGGTGTCAAAGATTATGGGGAGAGGGCAGGAGAATAGGATTAGGAGGGATAATAAATCATCCATGATGGAATGGCGGAGCATACTCAGAGGGCCAAATGGCGTAATTTTCTTCATATATCTTATGGTCAAAATGTTATTGTTTGAGAGTCAGCATGAGGCAAAAACTGTTTTTATTCTATTACATTTACAGTACCACATCGGTATTGTGGGAAGGAACTTGCCACAAGGGTCTTGCTCCAGCTTGCACCTATTGTGGGTGGTGAGGAACCTGGCTGAGGTTTCGAGTGATTGGTGGGTTGTTGTTGGCAAGGAAATGTGTAAACTACTTTCCAGTCTGCGTGCTCCCAAGGATGCTTCATGACCTAATGCTCACCAGAACAGGGAGTCCCAAGACCTACTCTTCTTGTTTGATGAATTACTAAAGCAGAGGCATCAGATAAAAAGGGAAATGATTTTAACAAGGGTCTATTAACCCCGAATTCTATTCTTAAATATTGGTTCATTGACTCCCTTGTCTGATTTATAATCCTAATACGGTTGAGAATCAGAATCAGGTTTAATATCATCAGTATGTGTCATGAAATTTGTTAACTTTACGGCAGCAGTACAATGCAATACATGATAAACAAAAAATCTATATTTATTTCAGAAAGATGTGTTTCATTTTTGGAATAATACCAGATCTCGAGCTTATTGAGATATGTTTCTGATATCTTTATGCCAGGCTGTATATAAATTACAGCTTTGGCAGTGCTTACATCATTCTGGAGAGATGCTGAGAGTGTTATCTGTGGGTTTTGCTGTGTTAAAATGAGAAGTGCTGCTAGCTGGAGTAATGCCGGATACCTCAGTGAGAGCTAGTGGTACTGCAAAAGTCAAAGGGCTTAGTTGTGCCTTGGTCAATTTGCCAAGGACCAAGTGATTGCAAACCTTGATGTGTGTTTGAGGAGAGTGACCTGCACCACCTGCATGAGTCAGAGGCCTATTGCAGTCTTTGCCTTCAGCAATGCAATCTGCTGAGAATACTGTATATGCATAGCATTTCTCTCTCACTGGGTGGAGGATCCACCAGTTCAGTTTTCACGGTTCGTTTCTAAACCCAGCATAATGCCTTCACATCTTCATGTGCTTTGGGCCTTCATCAGAGTTATCAGGGGTATCTTCATTCTGAGAGGCCTTGTGCCATTCTGTTACTCATCATAGGATGCATTGGGGAAGATGGAATATTGTGGCTGTTGGTAAAATTCCATCTTTCCCAAAACATACTGGAGCAATTCCACACTGCCATCATAGAGAGCATCTTCACGTCAGTCATCATTGTCTGAATTGTGCAGCTTCCTCTCACAAGCAACTACGGCAAGGAGTCAGGTCAGCAGAAAACGTCACTGGTTGCACGTTCCGCGAATAAGAAGTGCTCCTTTCTGGAAAGCAATATAGGACAATTAAAAGAAAAACTTCGTGCCATGACAAATAAGCTCTTTTCAGGCTTTCAGCTGGGTACTGGTATTGATTATAACCAACATTTTGATGACAAACTCTGCCGTGTTCAGTCATGTCTAGTCAGGTGGTATTTATATCCGTTCTTTCTGATTGGTTAGTTCTCATCCAATCAGGTTTCTTCTCTCCCACCTTGTTTACAATCAAATTCCAGTTCTTTCTTAGAGAGAGACCTTTGACTTTGTTAAAATTCTCTTCCTCTAGTTTTATTTCAATGGTTTCCTTTACCAGGCGGTCCCAGAAGCTATTGGCACGGCACAGTAGTTTAGTGCCATCAAAGTCAATCTGATGGCAATTGTGAATGCAAGTGTTCTGCTACCACCAATTTCTCCGGGTAACCCAAACGGATACAGCTCCTGTGCTCCTCGATGCGGGTTTCCACCATGCATCCCGTTTGGCCGATATACACTGCTCTGCTTTAAACAGCAGCTGACCTGAGTCCCAGGCCACCTTTGGCCCACATAAACTGGGATTTTGAGCTTCCTTATGGTTTGTGGATGGTATTAATCCAGTATTTCTTCAGGATCCTGCTGATCCTTCCAGACACCATGGAAATATAGGGAAGAGAGGTGGTAGTGACAGGTTCCTACTCACTGTTAGGTTTAGTACTTTGCCGGGAAAGCACTAGATCCTTTTTCACTTTATGCCATCTTAAAAGCTTCTTCACACAGGCAGTTAATCTGATCAACCATTCTAGCTAGCTTCCCCAACCCGCACCGCACCCCCCATCTACCACCTCATCACTGCACTACACTGGAGACAGTTGAAACCACTTTTCATAATGCTGTTCACCTTGTAAATACATACTGGTATTTATGCACTTTTGCACATCTTATTCCATATCCACCCTTTAATGTCTATTTTTATGTAATTATTTATTATTTGTGGTAAAAATCAATGCAACGGAAAATCCTACTAAAAGTAGTAGATACGGCAATAACAGTTTTATGTTTCTATGAATCATCATGGATAAAGTCCTCCCAAGCATTGAGCACATCGACATGGAGCATTGTCACAGGAACGCAGAACTAATTATCTGAGACCCCCACTACCCAGAACGTGATCTCTTCTCGCTGCTGCCAACAGGAAGAAGGTACAAGGAATCTCAGGAGCCACATCACCAAGTTCAGGAACAGCTATTATCCCTCAATCATCAGGCCCTAAGAACCAGTAGGGAAACTTCACTCACCCCATTGCTGAAATATTTCCACAACTCATGGATTCACCTTCAAGGACTCTTCATTTCATGTTCTCAATATTTATTGTTTATTTATTATTATTATTTCTGTTTTATTTTCCTTTTGTATTTGCACATGAAACTGCCTGGTTTCTTTGGCTGCGTAAGTCTAGGGAAATCCAGTCCCGCCAAACCCGCTAGATTGAGACGGCTCTCCCATCCCACAGCCCGGTTTGTGTGGATGCTGTTTAATTTGCAATGCTGCTACAACTCAGTGCCAAGAAATAATAGATAGCATACTGCAACACAAAAGTCACTCCCCTTATTGGACAGCTCACGTTCCAAAGCACCCGTAGTCTCTAACTATAACCCAAACAACTCTTTGACGGAGAAACCATTACGTTAGCAGTGAAGCCTTCCCAGGGCATTACACACAGTTTGTTGTCATTTATGCATTGGCTGTTTGTCCATCCTGTTGGCTCCAGTCTTTCATTGATTTCCTCGAGTTTCTTAGATTTACTGTGTACGTCCACAAGAAAACAGATCTCAGGGTTGTATATGGTGACATCTATGTACTTTGATACTTTTAATTTTGAACCTTACAATTGATGAAAGTTGTTTTATGTTGCTTATTGCATCCTGGCCAACTCATCACAACAATTTCCTAATACTTGTAAATCTATATGGTGAATAAAGTTGATCCTTAATCCTTGATCACAGTGAGGGCCTGGTACCTATCATGGTAAAGCAAGTTCAAAGTAAATGTATTACCGAAATGAATGACTGCTAGTACCAAATGAACATGTGAGATTCTTGTAGCATACTTTCCATACTAAGGTCTGCATGGGTTTCAAATAGATTGCTCACTATCAATATATATAGGTTGGGCAGTGGATCTGGGGGAAGTGAATTTGAGGATCAGTGTTCTTCATAAGTTGCACACATTCTTATGAGGTGCTTGAGTGTTTTATTTTAGGTGGAGATAGGATGACGTACAGTTGCTTTGGGACTCATGGTCTTGTAAGAAGCTTGTACATCTGCCTCCTCAAATTATTGATAGTGATCTCTTGATCTCAACAGCAAATGTATGTCTGTGGATGCTAGAAGAAGGCAGAAACCAATTCAGATGTAATCTCTGTGTTGCAAAAAGCTCTGCTGAACTGCTCTATCAAAAATCGGCAAGTGTAATGGATATTGGGGAGAAATACTGCTCAGAGTCCTTGTATCTGGACCAGCAAAGAGTGTCAGCTTTCAGTAGAGAAAGAGATATAAATGTTTCACACTGGATTTAAGCTTTATTTTCCAGTATCCCAGTGGTGAAAAGAATCCAGCTTTCCAAGGTGCATTCTTGTATACTGAGGGAGATTACGTTTTGGTGTGCTGAAGCTGCTTTGATGTGCAATAAGTGCAGTGCACAGAAACATAAAGGGCACTGTGCACGGATAGGCACGGATAATGACCAGATAATCTCCTCTGGTAATAATGGTTGAGGTATAAATGTCGGTCAAGGTACCAGAAAAATTGCTGCTGCTCTTGAAATTGTGACATGTAATCTTTTTGTGCCGGAGATGGTCCATTGTGAGATAGCTCTTCTGACAGTCGCATGTGCTCTCTCAGAGCCACACTGGAGTGTCAACCTGGATTACACACTCGAGCCTCTAGAGTGAGACCTGATCATACAACCATCTGCATGTATCCTGACAATATAGAAGGAGCCTATTTCAGCCTATCACGTCTGCTCACCGAACAATCCCAGTCCCCAATAAATGTTCTTTGCAGTTATTCCCTTTCATCGATTCATTGCCCCCTCCGCAGATTCTACCACCCAATTACAACCAAAGGGGTAACTTGCAGCAACCAATTAACTAGCCAATTCCAGTGATTCAGTGCAAAGTTGTTAATTACCCTTCCTTTTATCTGTCTTGTAGGCAAATCTGTGCTTCGTGGACATTGACAACCACTTCATTGACCTGCCGGAGGATTTCCCACAGTTCCCAAACAAGCTGGAGTTCATCCAGGAGATCTCAGAAGTGCTGCTCCAGTTTGGGATTCCTCCCGAGGGGAACTTGCACTGTAGCGAGAGTGCCAGTGAGCTGAAGAACCTGGTGTTGGATGAGCTGGCCAATGACAAGAAGAACGGCAACCTGACCAGTACCACCATCAACATGTATGAACTGCTGAAGGGTAACGAGACCCTGGCACGGCTTCAGGCCCTGGCAAAGCGGACGGGGGTAGCCGTGGAGAAAATGGAAATCGCTGTGCTCCCGGAGAAGGAGAAGGACTCCAAGTGCCAGTGCAGTGAGGAAGAGCTGCGGGATTACAAGCTAACTGTGCAACTCCGCGAAGTCTTCGCCAAGCGCTTCACCCAGATGTTCGCTGATTATGAGGCCTTCGTCATCCAGCCCACACAGGATATGGAGTCCTGGCTGACCAATCGAGAGCAGATGCAGAATTTTGACAAGGTACCCCTCCTCCTACCCCCTTCCCTCCTGTGTTAGAATACTGGAGTGTTTGGTCTTTGGTGCTCCCAAAAGTGTAGCCAGCCTTAAAGTTACAGACGCACAGTAGGGAGATGGGTCCTTCAGCCTACTGTGTCCAAGTCATCCATCAACCACCCCTTTAATCCTACATTAACCCCAATTTTATTATTCTCTCAACTTTCCGTAGACCATAAGATATAGGAGCAGAAGTAGGCCATTCAGCCCATCGAGTCTGCTCCACCATTCAATTATGGGCTGATCCAATTCTTCCAGTCATCCCCACTCTCCTGCCTTCTCCCCGTACCCTTTGATGTCCTAGTTAATCAAGAACCTATCTATCTCTGTCTTAGATGCACCCAATAACTTGGCCTCCACAGCCACTCGTGGCAACAAATTCCACAGATTTACCACCCTCTGACCAAAGTATTTTCTCCGCATCTCTGTTCTAAATGGACTTCCTTCAATCCTGAAGTCGTGCTCTCTTGTCTGAGACTCCCCTAATCAACCGTCTCAAGATTTATCACTCACCAGCACATGGGGCAAGTTACAGTAGTCAAATAACATCTTGTGGAATGTGGGAAGAAACCCATGCAATCACAGCGAGAATGAACAGAATGCACACAGGCTTCACCAGAGTCAGAATTAAACCCGGGTGTGAGGTGCAGCTCTATTAGCTGGACCACTGTTCTGCTTCAGTAACACCAGATGCAGATATCGTACTTGAAGTGGAGGAAGTCTGGAGGAGGACTGTCAACAAGCTTAGCTGAAGGGGATTGAAAGAACACAAACACATTTGTGGCAGGGAGCCAGATACCAATTGCAATAATGTAGTGTGCTGCTTGACTGTCACAACTCCTGAAAGTTCCTCTTTGCTTAGTAAGTTTTTGTGCGTGTGTGTGTGTGTGTGCCAGCAATCCTGTGTTATTGACGCTCTGATGACATCTGCTGCAGAAGTTTGGCCTGGGTCAATGAGAACTTAGCTACAGCCGGTCTAGTTTCCAATATTATTATCAGTAAAAGCTCCTTTGCTGAGATCATTGCTCTTGGGTATTCAAGTGACTGGTCTCTTGATGACCCAATCTTTACAAAATTCTCTACTGTTTAGAATTACATAACACAGAAACAAACCTTCAGCCCACGGTGACCAAGTGCATATCTATACAAACCCTATTTACCAGAACTTGGTCCATAAGCTTCTGTACTTTAAGGACTCAAGTGCTCGTTCAGATACTTGTGTTAAATGTTGTGAGTGCACCTGTTGTCATTACTTCCTCAAACAGTTTGAGATTGCATCCACCCTTTCGGTTAAAATATTTTCCTATGATTCCCTCTAACCCTCTTACTCCTTGTCTGAAATATATGCCCCACGATTTTAGACATCTTATTATGGGGAAAAATTCTCACCATCTACCCTAACTGCACACTTCATTATTTTGTACACCTCAATTAATTTCCCCCTCTGTCTTCTCTGTAATGAGGGAAACATACCCCACTTATACAGCCTTTCTCCAGAACTGAAATGCTCCATCCCAGGCACCACCCTATGAAGATTTAACCGTCCATTTCCAACCAGTACTCCTTCCTTCATTAGCTGCATGACACTTTTGGTTTGTCATCAAAAGTATCCTGAAGTATAAGATGCCACCCTCCTCCTGCCCACAAGTGCTGCTGGAAGAGACCAAGAGCAGGCAAACACTGAAATAACTTGACATTATCATCAGATCCCTCAAACAAGGACCAAGTATGAATATTCATCAGATCATCGGTCCAGAATGCTAACTTGATGTCTCTCTTTCCAATGTGTACCATTTCGGACCTTTTATTTAAGAACGCATATGCCGGTATTGGAAGTGACTCAAAGGATAGAGCACAGAAGATTAGGCAGCTCAATGGGGGCAGATCAGAAGGTTGTAAGATCCTAAGGAGCATAACAGGATAGATCTTAAGATGTTTCCAACCAAGGAAAAGTTTCAAACAAGACATATAGTTAGAAGAGAGAAATAATTTATGTAGTGTTAGGGAATTTAGAAACATGAAAAACATACAGTGCAATACAGGTCCTTCAGCCCACAAAACTGAGCCGAACATGTCCCTACCTTAGAACTACCTAGGCTTTACCCATAGCCCTCTATTTTTCTAAGCTCCATGTAGCCTCCAGGAGCCTCTTAAAAGACCGTATCGTTTCCCCCCTCCACGGCCGCTGCCAACAGCCCATTCCACACACTTACCACTCTCTGCGTAAAAAAACTTACCCGACATCTCCTCTGTACCTACTTCCAAACACCTTAAAAATATGCCCTCTTGTTCTAGCCATTTTAGCCCTAGGGAAAAGCTTCTGACTATCCACACGATCAGTGCCCCTCATCACCTTATACACCTCTATCAGGTCACCTCTCATCCTCTGTCTCTCCAAGGAGAAAAGGCCGAGTTCACTCAACCTATTCTCATAAGGCGTGCTCCCCAATCCAGGCAACATCCTTGTAACTCTCCTCTGCACCCTTTCTATGGTTTCCACATCCTTACTGTAGTGAGGCGACCAGAACTGAGCACAGTACACCAAGTGGGGTCTGACTGGCATCCTATATAGCTGCAACATTACCTCTCAGCTCTTAAACTCAATCCCACGATTGATGAAGGCCAATGCACAGTATGCCTTCTTAACCACAGAGTCAACCTGCTACGGATTCAGACCCCAAGATCCCTCTGATCCTCCACACTGCCAAGAGTCTCACCATTAATATTATATTCTGCCATCATGCTTGACCTACCAAAATGAACCACCTGACACTTATCTGGGTTGAACTCCATCTGCCACTTCTCAGCCCAGTTTTGCATCCTATTAATGTCCTGTTGTAACCACTGACAGCCCTCCACATTGTCCACAACACCCCCAACCTTTGTGTCATCAGCAAATTTACTAACCCATCCCTCCAATTCCTCATCCAGGTCATTTATAAAATTCACAAAAAGTAGGGGTCCCAGAACAGATCTCTGAGGCACACCACTGGTCACCAGCCTCCATGCAGATTATGACCTGTCTACAACCACTCTTTGCCTGCTGTGGGCAGTCCAGTTCTGGATCCACAAAGCAATGTCCTCTTGGATCCCATGTCTCCTTACTTTCTCAATAAGCCTCGCATGGGGTACCTTATCAAATGCCTTGCTAAAATCCATACACGCTCCATCTATTGTTCTACCTTCATCAATGTGTTTAGTCCCATCCTCAAAAAATACAATCAGGCTCGTAAGGCACAACCTGCCTTTGACAAAGCCATGCTGACTATTCCTAATCGTATTATGCCTCTCCAAATGTTCATAAATCCTGCCTCTCAGGATCTTCTCCATCAACTTACCAACCTCTGAAGTAAGACTCACTGGTCTATAATTTCCTGGGCTATCTGTAATCCCTTTCTTGAATAAGGAAACAACATCCGCAATCCTCCAATCCTCCGGAACCTGTCCTGTCCTCATTGATGATGCAAAGATCATCGCCAGAGGCTCAGCAATCTCCTCCCTCACTTCCCACAGTAGCCTATGAGAGTGGTAAATCTTAGAAATTCCCTACCCAGAAGTGTTGTGGAGGTGAGATTACAGGAGATATTTAAAGTGGAGGTAGATAAATTTTTGAAAGATGCGGGAATTGAGGGCTACAGGTATCTGGACTTGAGGGCTGGGGTTGATCAGAAATGATCCTATTGAATAGTGGCGTAGGCTTAAGAAGCCTGGAGGCCCGCTCCTACTGCTTGCATGCTAGTGCTACTGTTTGACTGGTCGAGGACCTCCGGCATTCTTTGTTTTATTTTCAGATTTCCAGCATCTGTAGTTTTTTTTTGACTCCCTTGTTGATTTTACAAACTCCAGATGGAAAGACAGAATTCTGTTACATTAAAACATGTTGTCACCCTTCCAATTACAAAATAGGTTAATGTGTGCATTGACTCTACTGTTCAGCTTATTTATGCTTTTTAAAAATTATGTATCTATTAAATACAATATATTAATAATTTGTCCTTTTCCCCACTTAGCATGAGCTTACTGATTTTTTATGGTTTTGCAAACCAGCAGTCCCGCATATCAGAATAGCAGAAAGAAGGAGAAGGGGATAATCTGGTTAGAGATTACTAATGTTGGCAGAGGAGCTGAAGTGTTATGAGAGAATGCATTGGGGAAAATCTGTTTGCATTGGCACGAGGGTTATTTTACATCAGCTGAGAGAAGATTCTATTTTACTTGTGTTGCTATCAGCTGCAAAGCAATGTCAGAAAATGTGTTTGCAACAAAATTAATAATAATTCTCAAAAGAGAAAGGATCCTTTGGTAAGTCCTTTGGCAGGACTACTCAGAAATCGTAGAGAATTGGGAAGATTGTTCAGGCTGTTTGGTTCGAATGCCCCTACTATGCTGTGTAATGTTGTTGTCTGTGCCAATATCAAGGCCTACGTTGACTGAAACATCGGACTGACCTCCAGGGAAGACTGCGTGAAATTTGGGATGTTCAGCTTTGAAAGGAGGTGGCTAAGTGACAACCTCACAGAGGCAGAGGGGTACAAAACTCAGCAGATGTCTGGAGCTGAATGCAAATTCATTCATGAATGTAGAGTAATGACATATGGGCCCAGACAGGGACATTCACCTATAGATAGGTCTCCTTGCCTAGCAAATGATTATAATATTAAAGATGGGTTGAGAACATGACTGTCTCTGTGTTTTCACTTTTAACAAAGATCCTCACTTGCCCTGTCACTCCTCTACTCCTCACCTGCCCATCACCTCCCTCTAGTTCCCCTCCTCCCTCCATTTCTTCCATGGCCCACTGTTCTCTTATTAGATTTCTTCTTCTTCAGCCCTTTGCCTCTTCCTCCTATCCCCTTTCAGCTTCTCACTTCATCCTCCCCTCCCCCCACCCACTCACTCAACTTCACCCTCACCTGGATTTGACTACTTTGCAGAAGAAGGACTTTTCATTTCAGAGAAGAGTTTGAACCTCCCCATGAATTCATGTAAAATCTTACTGAGAAGCAGCCAATATCCTTTGGGACAAAGCACCCAACAGTGTAATTCTTGAATCATTGGCCACGCCTGAAACTGCAATCTCAAAGCAGGATCCCAGCTTTAACATTTCCTTGGAAAGCGCATTTAGGTTGGTTCTCTTTATCAGTTCCTGACCTACACTCCTGATCTTTAACTTCCTCGAAAAACCTGAACCTACCGTGAGGAGAATAAGTTGTACATCTCCCTCCCCCACCCACCCACCTTCCCCCTCACCTGGTCTCACCTATCACCTACCAGCTTGTACTCCTTCCCTTCCTCACCATCTTAATTTGGCTCCTCCTTTTCCAGTCCTGATGAAGGGCCTCAGACCAAAATGTCAATTAGTTACTCCCCTCCATAGATGCTGCCTGACTTGCTGAGTTCCCCCAGAATTTTACACGTAGGTTAGTTTGCATTGTGCATAAGAATTCAAAAATGAGTAATGGTTTTTTTCTTCATTTTAGGCCTCATTTCTGTCTGACCAGCCAGAGCCCTACCTCCCTTTCCTCTCCCACTTCATCGAGACACAGATGTTTGCCACTTTCATTGACAATAAAATTGTGTCATCGTGGGAGGAGAAGGACCCTCTTCTCAGAGTGTTTGATTCACGCATCGAGAAAATGAAGATTTACAATGTTCGCGTTCCCACAATACGCACCTCAAATTATCAGAAGTGTACCATCTTGAAAGAAGCTGGTGAGTGCAGATATATCCTTACTATCCGGAGTCAAATGGGGCAAGGTAATCTCTCTGCACAATGTACGATTTTTGCCTTATGCAGGATATCTCAAAGTAGTAACTTGGCTCACAATACTGAACTCTGAAGGTTAAATGATGATGATTTGTCTTGCTAACCTTGGAGAATATCTGTATTTTGCTCTAGCTTTCATCAGCAGGGATTATTGAATATTGTTCACTATTTTCTTGTGCTGCAAAATGTATCCATGTGACTCAAAATTCTTACAGGGCCAGACAGGCCGAATGCGGGGAGGCTGTTTCCCTTGGCTGGATGGGGTGGGGTGGGGGGGGGTGGTGTCTTGGTGGCAGTCTCAGGATATGGGAATTGAACGTTTCCGGTTGAGGTGAAAAGAAGCTTTTTCACTCAGAGGGTAATGTGCTTGCAGAATTCTTTATCAGAGAAAATGATGGAAGTCATGTAATAATTATCCAAGGAGATAGATTTCTGCACACTTAAGGGATCAAGGGATATGGGCAAAGAGCAGAAAGGTGGTAGTGAGGTGAAAACTCAGCATGTACATATCCAATGGAAAAATAGGTTCAAAAGGCTGAATAGCTACTGTATTCTTTGTTTCTGAGTGACATTTAACGTCCTCCTGGGATTTCCTCATGTCCCCAGGAACAGAAGGTTGATCAATACAGGTGTTAGCATTTTTACTGTTGCACAGTGGGCTCTGCCTAACGTAATGTTAGACAATCTAGACCAGAGGAGAACATCTTCAGTTGAAGACCTGACCTCAGTTCAGCCATTTGGTGGTTAACAAGCTACTTGTGATCTCTGACCAATACGTGGAAGACATCTATAAAGGTTTTTGCTCCTGATTTACACAGGAATGTACAAGGAATGAACTTGGAATGAGAAGAGTTCCTCCATTGCTGTAATTTCCACTAATGGCTAATCCAGATCTAGACCACACAAAAGGGAGTGGGTAATCCAGCACGGTGAAAGGGCTTTCTGAAGATTTGGGTGGGGTGGTAAGAGAACATGTTTTTGAGAGGAAATGGGATCTGAGGCTTCTGCAAGAAATTTGAAGAAGTGTAACACATGCAGGATAAAAGGAAATATTTACTCCGGAAGAACATTAACGGGCAACATTGCTGCTGATAATTAACATTTAAGCCACAGAGCAGGGGTTGCAAACCTTTGGACGTATGTCCAAGATGGCACATGCAAACATTTTGTTGGCACAGGGCATGCAGTTTCACCCCTTGGGTTTTAAATCCCACCCATAATAAAAAGGTACATAACGATGATCTTTACTGCCAAATCAACTAGCAAATGAATTTTTACAGCTCGAGAATAGTGAGATGTTTTCACAGCAAATGTCTCACCCCACTTTCTTGCTGGTTGAGAGAAACATGACGTTGGATAGTACATTTTGAAATCCTTACCAACCTGGTGTGCACATCATTATTTGGATAGCAAACAGTTACAACAACAACACTATTTTGAAATTCTGTTATTTTGCATTTGTCTTTTGAAAAGATTAATATTAATAATTTTAAGCAGATTTTCTAAAATGATTCATTTCAGTTAATACTTTTATTAATAGTAATGTGATGAATGCATGCATATAAGCAATAGGACTCGTCCTTTTTTCTTAAGGAAGTCCATTATTATTTTTACGGTACTGGAACGTCGCTACCATGTCTGCACTGACCATGATGCTTAGTAGCTATTCCCATCTGCCTGCCCACCATCTGTGTTCCTCAATTCCCTGTCTGTTCATGTGTCTCTTTAAATAATGTTGAAATATTATCATATCACTCTAATTAACACTATCATATCTATGTCTATCACTTCCCCTGGCAGTGCCATTCTCCATGTTCAAAAAAAAAACATGCCTCTCAAATTTCCTTTCATGTTCTCCCTCACAAATGCCCTGTGGTATTTGACCTCCACACTGGGAAAAAGACTGTCCGCCCCACCTATCCTTCTCATCATATCAGATCGTTCCTCAGCCTCTGATGCTCCAGAAAAAAAAGTCTCTTGTTCGAGCTAATATACTCCAATCCAAGCAACATCCTGGTGACTCATTTCTGCACCCTGTCCGAAACCTCCACGTCCTTCCTACAACATGTCAAGAATAACTGCACGTGGTACTGCAAATGTGGTTTAAAATGCTCCTGTCCTTTAGCCTGTCTCTGTGTCTGGAGTGTGATTAGGATAGAGTCCCTTGGACTGGTTCTCTTTGGGTGTCCAGCAATATATTAACATTCAACTTACCATTTTCCTTTCCTAATACTTGGCTTCAGTGTCATGAGCTGAGATAACATGAAAATAGTTCACAACTGGCAATTGCCGACGGTCTGTGTATGTGGGCAGGATCCTAGGAGTCTCCCCAGGGTAATGTAGGCTCAGCAACACATGAAAACTGCTGGGAAGACCTGTGGGGTTTGACTGATTTGCAGAAGTGTGTCCTTCAGGAGAAAGGTAAGCTGACAAATAGACAAAGTGATAAAATTAATGTAAAGGTCTGAAAAGTTCAAGAATCTTGCCAGTTTCCTGTAGTTTGGTGGAACAGTAATTTCCATTTCAAATTGAAATACCAAGTCGGTGTGGTGCTGTCCCAGTGAAGCGTGCAGCAGTTCAATTAACTGTGACATCTTGCAGCTCTGTATTAAACAAAGCACTTTAATGCAAACGCAGCTATAATTAAAGGGTAACCATTGTGTGGAATAAACCAGAGTGCTGTTTCTTCTGTTTCCCTGTCATGCTGCTGTAATTCCGCTCCCTCTAAGGACCCATTTTTGAAGAAGAACTCGTGCTGTTTCTGATAAGTTAATAATTTTGATTTAAGTGCCGTGTTTGTTAATGTGCCAGTTCCTTGCCTCATTTCCCATGCTGTCGTAAGCTCCATTTTAAACTACCCAAGTTCTCAGATACTGCCCGTACCCTTTAGCTGGTCACAGTTTTCGGGGGAGGTCACCTCGGAGAGTTCCCCACTGCTAGGGAGGCAGCTTTAACAATCACAGCAAGTTACATGCTGTTTATCTCTGAGGGTTGCTAGGTAATATTCTGAGGGTCAGGGTGGTCTTCCCTCCTATAGATTGTGAATCCATTTCCAGCCCTCGGCTGAGATCAGCCAATGAGGAAAGAATTGAATCTGCAACCTCCGTTAAAGTACCATTTTGCTTATTTTGTCCAAAAGTTCAGATACTGCAACGTCAGCCATGCTGATGTATCTATCTCTGAATGAGTTTAAATCTCATCCCAGACACTCAAGAAATGTTATAATATTGAAAAAAACAAATCTACAACTACGGATTTAAACTAAGGTTACATCTCTCATGTCAGGGAGCCATAACACTAAAAGAAGAGCATTGTGAGGGGGTTGGGTAAGGTGGGTACATAACAGGGATGGAGATTCCGTCTCTTGCTGTCCAGGCTGTGATACTACTGTTCCTACATTTCAAAAGCTACTGAAGTGAATTGGCATCCTTTTACATTGCATCCCCATCAAAACTTTTAGGGTCAGGAGTCTTCTTTGCCAGGCAATTCTGCTGAATGATTTCATTGGCTTGGAAGCAGCCCATTCATTCCTCAGCAGTCCCATTGATTGTTAAGGCAGGAAGCTAATCAGGAGCCGGGCAATCCCAGAAAGGCAACCGGCAATACAGATCAAATGAAAGGGGAAGAGTAGTGTTAACCTCTGACCTGTCAACTATGTCAGGAAATGAGGAAAAATAACTCCTTCAACTTGGGGTGTAGCCTCTGAGGTGTGGCCCTTAATGTTTCTTATTTCCTCCCACAGGTAACATTTTGGTAAATCCTGAAATATTGGGCTAATACTTTATCTTGGGCTTTAGTGACTGACTGCATTTGCTGGCAAGGCCTTTCATTTGCTCCTCTTGTTATTGGAAAGTTATATTGCTATTTCTGCTGATGGACGGGTTCTGTTCTCTTTACCCTGCTGGGCGTTAGTTGTTTTCCAATTATGATGACCCCTGGGATGTTTATGAAGGAAGGTTTTGATACCAATTGTTTTTTTTATATATTCTCAGAGAGTTGGCTTGCTCGAAGGTACTGCTCCTTTGACATACAAGCACCAGAGCCTCACGTGCTTTGCCTAGAAGGCCAGGATGATGATGGAGAATGTAATAAGCTTATACTGACATTTTTCACAGCTAATTTCATGGGTGATGGTGTGAATCACATCCTTGTTTAACAACACTGATAACAAAAAGCACATCCAGAATTATGTACTGCAAGCCTCTCTTCCGTTTCCATTTATCTGGTTAAAAATCTGTCAGACGAAAATAATTTGCAAATTAGAAGGTCCTAGTTTCAAACCCAACTTAACCCAAGCTTAAGCTTGACGATCCCAACTAAGAACATGGTGGTAACTGGCTTTTGCCAAAAGGAAGTTGCTACTCACTCCATGGTGGATTCTTGTTGAAAGTTGGACATGGCTGGACCTCAGTTTGAGGGCAAGATCCATACAGGATCAAAGTCAAGGCCCCTGTATGAAGAAAGTCAATTTCTGATGAATTGTAGGTGCACCAACACACAATGAGAAAATATGACAACAGTGTCAAGCATTGAGAAAGTAACTCATGGCTTTGTTAGCTAGATGTAAAATCTCCCAAGAGGTTTTCTGCATGACATCATTAACAGAATAAGTAGGATTCAGTTATCTCAAGCTTTGCCCGATACCTTCATAGAAAATATCCTTTCCTTGGTTTCCTAGAGAGTGATGTTTTTCCAAGGGACTCCTTCAAGCGTGAATTGTCCCCTGCCACCTGCCCCAAGCTCACCTCTCTACATTCTCTGTGTATTGCTGGTGCATTGTTGGGTCTCTCTCTGTGTTCTGTTGCAATCCGGAGTACAACCGTGATCTACTCACTCATTCATGCATAGCATCATCCTCTCCAGTAATAAGTAAAGGGCATAATCAAACCTAAGTAATGAATCCAGTACCAGACTATCCTGCTGGTTTTGAAGCAACCACCCTCCTTTTCACTTTTAGAGCTGAAGACAAGTTTCAATCATTTACTCCTCTGAGTGAAGTTCCTCTAGGCAGTAGGTTGGTGATCAGGTGCAAGAGCCTGCACCCCTGCAGGTGAAGATTTTGCAACACAGAAGTATGCATGGCTTGGGGAGTGGGTGTGTGTCAGAAGAAGGAAAGAAGAGATGGCCTCCATTTCACAGTGTGATTGTGAATTGGTTCCATAGAAGCCAAGAAATCAGTGTTAGATATATCTCCTTTTATTTTTCTATTGTCCTGATCAATCAGAATCAGGTTTATTATCACTGGCAAATGTGAAATCTGTTGTTTTGTGGCAGCAATACCTTAACAATTACTATAAGTTACAATAAGAAATATATAAAAATCAATATGTAGTGCAAATAGAGAGTAAGGTAGTGTGATAGTGCTTATGGGTTTATGGATCATTCAGAAATTGTAGAGGGGAAGAAGCTGTTACTGAAACATTAAGTGTGTATTTTTAGGATCCTGTACCTCCTCTCTGATGGTAGTAGTGAGAAGGTGGCGGTGGAGGTTGAAGAATGGAGAAAAGGTAGAGACCTTCCAAATCCTTGGGTACTAGTAAACCTTTTCTTTTAACATCCATTTTGATGACAGGGGTGTAACAACAAGGTGACACATTAATTGCTTAATTAATAAGCAGTTAAGGTGATTTGCACAGCCCTTTGGTATCCACGTTGTGTGTGGGCACGTAGGAAAATAGACCCGGGCCAGTGAGCTCACAGGATTGAATATTATGGATTTAAATGGGATCAGTGCCCAGACCCGAGTATTCTGATAGTATTCCATTGTATGTCATAAGTCACATGGCAGAGATTTAATTTTAGTTTTAAGGGTGACTAAGGTAATACAGGGTTAATGGTAAAATTCTTAGCAATGTGGAAGATCCGAGGTACCTTGGGGTCTATGTCCACAAATACCTCAAAGTTACTGTGCAAGTTGATAGAGTTTTTAAGGAGGCCTATGGTGCGTTGACCTTCATTAGTCAGGGCATTGAGTTCAAGGGTTGCGAGGTTAATATTTTTACTCTATATAGACCACACTTGGAGTATTATATTCAGTTCTGGTCACCTCATTATAGAAAGAATGTGGAAGCTTCAGAGAGAGAGCAGAGGAGATTTACCAGATTGCTACCTGGATTAGAGAACATGTTTTATGAGGATAGATTGAGTGAGCTAGGACTTTTTTCCCTTTGGAGCGAAGGACAATGAGAGGTGACTTGATAGGGGTGTACAAGATGGTAACAAGCTTAGACTGAGTAGATAGCCAGAGACATTTTCCAAGGGAGGAAATGGTTAATACGAGGAGACATTATTTTAAGGTGATTGGAGGAAAGTACAGGGGGTTGTGGATCAAACATAAGATTCTTAAACAAAGAGGGTGAGTGTTTGGAACACCCTGCCAGGGGTAGTGATAGAGGCAAATACATTAAGAACATTTAAGAAACTCTTCAATAGGCACATGGATGATGGAAAAATGGAGGGCTATGTCAGAGGAAATGGTTATATTGATCTTGGAGTAGATTAGAAGGTCAGCACAACATAGTGAGGGGAAGAGCCTGTGTTGTGTACTGTTCTATGCTCTGAAGTATCAAGGTCAAATTGCTCGTCACTAGGCCAAGAGCCCAGAAAAATTTTCCTATGTCCCAGCCTCGTCCTGATGGAGATCATTTTACTCAGACCCTTGGATTTGTTTGGGACCTTCCAGTATGTTAAACTCTTCTGCTTGGTTCTGAGCTGGGATCCAGAAATGAACGTAATCAGCCAAAAGATTGGCTACATCTTACTGAATATGACTTACTGCACTGTTTGTGATACTGATCCTGTTGGCACCTGTCTTCTTTGTTATAACATCACTCAGATTTCCAATAACCGAGCATAAGCTGGGGAGAAAAAAAGTGATTGGCATTAAGGTAACTACATTCAGCAGCTCTGATTTGGTTTAGGTAGCCCTTCTAAAGAGTTTGTCCAGTCCACACAGGTCTCCTTGCTTTCTTAATAGCATCAAACATCAAAGAAAGGGCTGAAAATAATATAGATCCTCAACAAGTGTTGAGATCTGCAGATTATTTTTATTACAAAGTGAAGCATTTTGGAAGGTCAAGTAATGCGGACATACACATTAAATCGTATGGACCTAGGAGTGTTGAGGAATAGGACCTTGAGACAGAAGCTCCAAGATTCTTGAAACTGGCTGCACTGGTAGACAGGGTGTTGAAGAAGGCTTATGTGATCCTTGCTTTCATCGGATGTGGTACAGAATTTACATCAACTGGGACTTCTTGTTATAACTTAATTAAACTTTGATTAAGCCACTAGAGTATTGTTACAGTTCCAGTGGCGACACAATAGTAAGGATATAATGGTACAGAAAGGGTGCAGAGGAGATTCACGAGGGTGTTGCCTGCATGGGAGCATCTCAGTTATAAGGAGAGATTGGATAGATGGGATATGTTGTCCCTGGAGTAAAGGAAGCAAAGGGGTGTCTATCTGAGGAAGATAAAATGATGAGGGCGGCAGATGGTAACAATCTTTTACTCCCCATGGTGAGGATGTTAAAAACAAGAAGGCACAGATACAATATGAGAGGAAAGATGTTTAAAGTGATCTGAGGGAGAAGTTTTTTCATCCAAAGGGTGGTTGGAATCTGGAACGCACTGTCTGTGGAGCAGTTAGATACAGAGGCTCTCACAATATTTAAGAAGCATCTCAACAAGTGGTTAAATTGCCATTACATAACACACTTACAAACCAAATGTGGGATTATGGAACACATACAGGGAAGTACAAAGCTTAGTTTGAACAGGTGGACTTAAGGGCTGGTTTCTATGCTGTACCTCTTAATGACTTTAATCAAAAGCGGCAATAGGAAAGCACATGTTTCTTCATACGGTGGTCACCAAGCAATAACCGTGAAGCATCAGACAATAGTAGAGGGAAAACACTGCATACTTTGAACTGGCATTCTCTTTCCCCAGCTCTCCAAAAATCTATTGAGTCTTGGTAGGTTAAAACTGTCTTGTAAATTGGAAACAGGTTCTGCTAAAAATAGTAAGTAGGTCAGGCAGCATCTGTGAAAAACACTGTTTCTGATGAAACATTTCTATTACTCTCTTCACAGATGCTGTCTGAAATGCTGAGTGTTTCCAGTGTTTTCTGTTGAATTTCTGACAACTGTTTTTATTTGCTTTCGGAAACTTTATTATCACTCTAATTGTTATTTAATCTTCACCCTACATGTTAGATTTTGTTTCTCTTCTTCTGTACTTTCCTGAAAGACTTTTGACTAATTTTCTGTTCCTGGTGACTGTGCCACACAGCTCAGGCCATTGAGCAGCGCCTGGTGAAGATTGATCACACTGCTATCCACCCACACCTGCTAGATATGAAGATCGGACAGGGCAAGTACGAGCAAGGATTCTTCCCCAAACTCCAGGCGGATGTTCTGGCAACAGGGCCAAGCAACAACAAGTGAGTATAGCATCACCTTTACAAAACACCTTTCCATCCTGAATTAGCACCCTTCTCTCCTCTTTCCCTTTGTATGATGGTTCCTTTGTCATGTTAGCAGGCAATTCAAGCCCATTCGGCATCCTAACCAAGTGGAATTACTTCTTAGGTGCCCATGCCTATTGCTTAATGCATCCTTAATAGGGAACAGCTACAGGTTGAAACAGTGCTACAGCTTTATACTAGAACTTCCCTTAACATCTGCGGTGTTCATGCACACTGATCTTATTACCATTGCCTAAAGGTCACTGGAATTTTGTACATAGGAGATACCTGTACATCATCAATTAGTAAGAGCTGCATGGAATATTCTTTGGAAGGGTGGGGAGAGGCAGGGTGGAGGTGTCCTTACTGTAACTGTAGTTTATTGTGTATAGTTTGAGACAAAGGGGGGAGGGGAGAAAGAGAAGAATACGCTTTTTGAAAATCAAAAAAAAGTGCAATGCTGCAGTTTGGAAGTTGGCAAATGTGGGATAACCCAACAGGCCAGGCAGCATCTGTGGGAAGAGAAACACCTCAGATCAGAGAAAGAAAAAACAAGTTAGTTTTAGGGTGGAAGGGAAAAGGTGACAGCTAAGGAGCATTTTAAAGTCAGACAAAGCGTCTGTCTGTGTATTGTGTTGCATAGGACCAGGCTGTGAGACATGCTCGTTACAGCAGACAGCTCCATAAATGATAACATTACATTCTCAGCCTATCAGAGGAATTCCCTTTTCTCCAGCGACACCCCCAACCCCACCTTCTCTGTCAACTTGTCTCTCTTTCCCAGTTCTGATGAACGATCCCAGACCAGAAACACCAACCGTTTTCCTGTCCGCAATTACTTCCTGCTTTTTTGAGTCTTGATTTATTTTCTGTGGTTACTTCTCTCCAAAGCAACATTTGAACTGTTCAATGAACCTGAGGAAGTGACCAAGGAAGGCTTTTGGCAAATGCTATCTGCACTTCCATGTTTTTAGGTAGATCACCTGAGATAGGAGACATTGGTGTTGGGGAAGCAGTCACACATCCACTGAAAGTGATGGGTTGGAGTGATGCAAATTATAGAGGTGGAGAACCCTGATCTGTTCAAACTTAAGTTTAAAGCATCTGAAGGTGCTAATGTTAAGACATCCAAAGTGTGAATACTGCTCAGTGGGTAAATGCAAGGAAACTCCTTCAGAAATCCAAATCCAGAGCAAAGCAATGTAGTCTTAGGCTACATCCACACTGGACCGGATAATTTTGAAAACACCAGTTTCGCGTAAAAACGATAGGTGTCCACATTAGGCGTTTTTGAAGATATCTCAATCCACATTGAAACGGAGATTGCGGTGAATCTCCTCTTACTGGGCATGCGCAGGACACATCGATGGAAAAAAAGCGACATGTTTAGTGTCGAATCTCGCCATAAGAGTGCGCGTTTGTGTAGTTACAGACTAGAAAACCTTAAAACGACAGACAGCTGTTGGCTTTCGCACAGGAGAACTTAAAAGTAAAAAAATAATATACTGGAGTGTGCGGAGGCAACGAACAGGGAGTTCACAGACGGATTGACCTGGCTGACGACGAACGTTGAAAAACTGACTAACTCTGTTGCATTAATAAAGCACCTTGTTAAATGTATAAAACATGTCTGCATCAGTGTTATCTTGTATTTCCATACGATGTTACATTAGGCTGTTCTAATTGTCAGAGAAGTACTTGCATAAATAGGTAAACCACCTTCATACGAGCAAGGACAGAAAACAGGGCAAAGTGAGTATACTTATTTATTCAGTAAGTTATGGGTCAAAGTATTTGGTGAGTACGTCTCTAATTCTTCTGGCTTCAGTCTTGTTGCCGTCTGTTCTGAAATTGTTAGGTTGCGTTCACGAAATCAATGAAAAGTATTTCTGAAAAGCTCTGGTTTCGGGGGGGACGAAAATGCCATTTTAGTGTGGACGGAGGGTAAAAACGAAGAGAAAAAGCTGGATTTATCGGTGTGGTGTAGATGTAGCCTTAAATTAATGCTAGCCATCAAAGTAAGAAATCAACAGGTATGTTTTCACACAAGGCTGATGGAAATCAAGAATACACTCAGTGGCCACATTATTAGGTACAGGAGTGGAACCCAGTGTGATCTGCTGCTGTTGTAGACCATCCACTTCAAAGTTCAACGTGCTGTGCATTGGGAAATGCTTTTCTGCACACCGCTGTTGTAACGTGCAGTTATTTGAGGCCTTCCTGCCAGCTTGAACTGGCCATTCTCCTCTGACCTCTCTCACTAGCGAGGCATTTCGGCCCACATAACTGTCACTCACTAGATGTTGTTTTGTTTTTTTACACCATTCTCTGTAAACTCTAAAGCCTGTTATGTGTGAAATTCTGAGATCAGCAGTTTCTGAGATACTGAAACCACTCCATCTGGCACCAACAATCAAAGTCGCTTAGATCACATTTTTTCCCCGTTCTGATGTTTGGTCTGAATAACTGACCTCTTGACCATGTCTGCTTGCTTGTATGCAGAGTTGCTGCCACCTTAGATATTTGCTTTAACAAGCAGGAGTACAGATGTGCTTAATAAAGAGTTCACTGAGTGTCTGTTCTTCAGAAGGCTGTAGATTCTAGGAGGTCAGATGACTTTTTAAGCGTTTTGTTAGGGATCAACACAACACGGAGAAGGGGCAGTCGACGAGACCTTGGATAGAGGTCAGCTGACACCTCAACTGGAACGGCAGAAGAGATTTCAGGATCAAAGTGCTCATGGGGCATCAATGAAAGTTTTAGCTTCTAGTTTATAGCTGTGACCAAAATAGTAGCTTTGCTTTCCTCCCAAAGACGCGTTGATAGGTTAATTGGCTGCTGTGTCGGTTAATGGTAGAAAGAAATACCAGGAAGCTGAAGGATATTTCTGAGTGACTTGCAGGGGTACAAGAAACTAAGTAGTGGGACTTACAGGATTAGTTTCCTGGAAGCCAGCATGGACCCCATGAGCCAGTTGGTCTCCTCCAGTGCTGTATATGTATATACATTGAGGCTTCTGATCCTGGGAATGTCCTCTGGCAACTTGGCTGAGCCTGTTTGGGCCATGCTGGAAATGTGCGTGTTTGATGCTTTTCCATTCTCTTGATGGTCCAATGCCGGGCGGCAGTCTTCCTGATCAAGACTAACCCTGGAGCTGCAAAAACATCTAATATTGACAACCAGCCAATGTCACAAGGAACCAAAGTGCCACTTTCTTAACTTGAAGTTCAGAATGGTTTGATGTTAATGTGATCTTAGTGTTCTCTAGTACCTAATTATCTCATTCAAAGTGATGGATGAATCTCTAGAAGTGAACTTCACCAGCAAAAGTTATCTGTTTCTGATCCTGAAATAGAGTTGTTAATTTATGCAGTGCTTTGTATCGGTGGAAATTTTCTTGTCCACTTAAATAAAATGGCACCAGTGATAGAACTACAAACATACATGATATACATCTTCTGAACTGTTATCTGTAATTTCCCTTTAAGAAACCAACTTTTGAATTGTCTAAATGTACAAGTGATCTTACAGTCCCCTCATGAGCTGATAGGACTTGGCAAACTTGGCTCTCAGAAATGTAGGTACAGCACCTAGCTGGCTGCCATCGCTCCAGGAAGTGAGTCACTTAGGGTGGGGGCTTCAGGCCAAATTGAAGCAGCGGAGATATGACTACCTCTCACAAGCATCCTTCTGGCCTATGTACAGCCATACAGCCATTAGAGAGCAAGATGGAGAACCTGAGGGCAAAGATTGCTATACCAGAGGGAAATAAGTGATTGCTTTGTTCTCTGTTTCACTGAGACATGGCTGTCCCCACCGCCCTCCCCCTCCCCCATATTCCAGGCACCGCACTCCATCCCAAAAGGTTCTCAATCCAGCAGATGGACTGGACAGTGGCATCAGGAGTGGGCAGTTGTGGTGGTGTCTGCTTCATGATAAACTCATGTTGGTGCTCAGATGTAGCAGTCTTGTTTCACACTCGTTTACGCAACCTGGAACGTCTAACAATTAAGCTTTGACCATTCTACTTAACTTTGAGTGTTCTCTGTCATGAAACTGGCTGCAGTTTACATACCGCCAAAGGCAGAGGACGAGCTGGCACTTGATGTGCTGAGTGCCATGACTAACAAATGGGAAATTTCCATCCTGACAATTTCCTTCCACAATCTTGCCAGTGACTTCAGGCAAGGTAGCTTTAATACCAGCAGCACATCAGGTTTGGGCAATAAAGGTTATCGTGGACATGGTGAATCAAAATCAGATTTTTTTATCACTGACATATGATGTGAAATTTGTTGTTTCATAGCAGCAGTACAGTGCAAAGTCCTAAAAATCTAAAAAGTATAAAAATAAATAATGCCAAAAAAGAAATACCAAGGTTGTGTTCATGGGCCATTCAGAAATCTGAATGTGGAGGGGGAGAAGCTGTTCCTAAACTGATGACTGTGGCTCATCAGACTCCTGTACCTCCTTTCTGATGGTAGTAATGAGAAATAGGCACATTCCAGACGATGAGGGTCCTTAGTGATGGATGTCACCTTATTGAGGTATCGCCTCTTGAAGATGTCCTTGATGGTGGGGAGGTTTGTGTCCATCTTGGTCAATTCTAATGGATCAAAGTACAACTTTGACACTATTTCTTCTGACAGTTTTGTACCTGATACAGTGTTACACAGGCCTGAACGTGTGCTCATGTTTGTGGGCTGCGATATTTGCTCAGAGCCAAAAGTCGCAATTTTTTAATTAATTTTTTTATGATCTGATCATGATTAGCAAAGCTAGCATGAGTTGCTCTTCAGTGGCTTCTTCTGAGCTTCCTTCAAGCACTGCAATGGTTCTTGTATTGGTGCTCCCACAGTGCTGTTGGGGACGGAGTTTCAGAATTTGGATCCAGTGACTTTGAAGGAATGGAGGTGTGTTTCAGGATGGCATGGTGTACAATTTGCAGGGAAGCCTGCAATTTGGTATTGTTATTCTCACCTGGCCTTAAAGGTCATGGATTTGAGTATTGCCATCAGAGTTGCTTTCATGAGTAACTGCAGGTAGTAGCCCCTGCAATAACTGTGTCCATTGGCAGAGGGCATGTATATTTAGGGTAGTGGATAGGTGTATTTTTAGAGTAGTGGATAGGTGTATTTTAGGGTAGTGGATAGGTGTATTTTTAGGGTAGTGGATAGGTGTATGTTTAGGGTAGTGGATAGGTGTATTTTTAGGGTAGTGGATAGGTGTATTTTTAGGGTAGTGGATAGGTGTATTTTTAGGGTAGTGGATAGGTGTATGTTTAGGGTAGTGGATAGGTGTATTTTAGGGTAACAGATAGGTGTATGTTTAGGGTAGTGGATAGATGTATGTTTTGGATAGTGGATAGGTGTATGTTCAAGGTAGAGAATCGGGTTCCAGAAACATGACCTGAGTTGCTGTGGATTGTGGATTTGAGCTTCAGTCAAAGTAGAAAGTCAAAAGCTATCAAGTGCACAAGTGCAATGAAAGAAAAGCTAACTTGTAGCAGCATCACAGGCACATGGTACCAGATACACGACAATCACAAGGAAAAGACAAGAGAGGTAAGATTAGTTTTATTTGTCACATGTTGATCGAAACATAAGAGTGAGATGTGTTGCTGGCATCAGAGTTGTGCTGGAACAAGACTGTAAGAGTTGCTACCTTTCTGGTGCCAACATTGCATGTCCATAACTTACTAACACTAGCACACACATCTTTGCAATGTGCACCCAAAGAAGACCCATTTGGTCAGAGGGAGATGTACAAGCTTACAGACGGTGGTGGGAATTGAACCCTGATCTTATAGCTGGTGTGCTGTAAAGTATTTCACTAAGTGGCATGGTAAAATCATACATTAAGCATGAATTATATATAATTTTTACAAGAATAAATCAAATGAAAAGAAAACAAAGCTTGTTGTCATGCTAAATGGTAATATGTGATCAGAGTTGTGTAGGTTAGTTCAAGAACCAGTGGTTCAAGGGAAGTAAGTGTTCTTGAACCTGGTAGTGTGGGACTTCAGGCTTCTGTACCTTGTGCCCAATGTCAGCTGTGGGTAGTTGGCATGGCCTGGATGGTGGGGATCTTTGGTGACAGATGTTGACCCCTTGAGGTCGTGCCTCGTGTAGATATTACCAGTGGTGGGGTGAGATGTGTCTGTGATATCTTGAACTGAGTCCAGTACTGCTTGAAAGTCATTGGAGCTGCACTCCTCCGGGCAAGTGTGAAAGAAATATCCCATCAAGTTCCCTGATTTGTTCCTTCTGGGTGGAGGAATGGCCACCTGTTGAGCTACAACTAATGCTTTACGTAAGCCATGATCTATGTCAATGCTCCAAGCATTAACACTGTCTCTTCCACTTGTCTTAATCCCACAGTCGATGGGCAAATCGAGGCGCCACAGCACAGCGGAGGAAGGATCGTCTTCGACAGCATTCAGAGCATCTGACACTGGACAATGACTTGAGAGAGGTACAGGATGATCCCAAATCCTCGAACCATTCACAACTTGCACCTACCCCAAACATTCCCAGTTTGTGAGATCTTCCCAACTCTTCCTTTCATAACTGTTATTCAATCTTCCTCGCTCTGTGATAGTTGTCATCCAAAATAAATTAAGAACTTCAAGGATAGGAATAGGAGTGGGGCATTTTGCTCCATTAAATAATAAGATCAAGGCTGTATTTTACCACAGTGTCATTTTCTTGCATTAAATCAGATCACTTGACTGCCTTGATATCTATAAAATTTGTCCATCCTGGTCAACAACTGAGCCTGCACTGCCCTCCTGGGTAGATAATTGCAAAGTTTCACTTCCTTCAGGGTGGAAAAAAGTCTCTTCTCGTCCCTTTCCTGAACAGCTGATCCCTTATTCTGACACTAGGGCCCTCTGTTTCCAGAGGAATTTTGAAATAAAAACAGACAATGCTGAAAATTTCGTGTTGGTCAGGTGGTATATGTGGAGAAAGAAATAGCCAACCATGAGTCTAATTTTTAGAGAATTTAGTACTGATCAAGCACAAAGTAGGTAAAGACCTCAAAGCTAGTTACTGCATTTATTTTGTGAATTCTTAGGGAACTGTTCCACAAACATCTCTGCCAACGCAAGGTTACAATTCAAATTTATAAAGTAAATCTAATCACACCAGGTCAGCCAGTTTCCAGATATTGTTTCTGCAATTTTCACAACATTAGCACCTATACAATTGGTTCCACATTGATCAGAGTGCCAAACTAGATGTTAATCATATTGCCTCTCAGACAACTAGCACATATGCAATCAGTTCCTCATTGACTTGATCTGCTGTTAATTACTACAAGGAAGATAGGCCCTTTCTGTTCTTTATCATGCTCTCCCCGTGATTCTGCCAACCCCCCGGTCCTCAAGCTTAACCCCTTTCCTCCACATTAATGAATGCTTTCCCATCCCTTTCATCATAGAAATCTCAGAAATGAGTTATAGGAATTGAAACAAGCAACATCTTTGTTTTTCATGCTCTTGTGATTTTTTTTCCCCTCTAAGTGCACTCAGTAATGTTTTGAATTCGTGAAGACTCCCTGGAGAGCTGACACCCCAGTATTTCTCCAGAAGTGTCGAGTTTGAGAAAGAGCTTCACATAGTGTCTGTCCTTGGTGCCAATAGAGCTGGTGACCTTGAAAGTCCAGGATGGTCTTGATTGCTGAGTGTTAATATGGGCCTTTAACTCTGAACTTGCAATGAAATGAGAATATTGAGAACCAAATAGGAATATTAAAACGAAACAACTAAAAGAACCTAGTTGGTTTCTTCTTTTCCTTGAAAGTAGCAAGAGAGTAAAATTGGGAGATAATTATTAACAGAGGCACTAAGGAACATGAGAGGTCACTGAATTCTCAAACTTGTTTCACCGTTTGATGAGATCACAGCTGATCTGTCAGCTAGCACCATGCCCTGCCTTGCCGGATGTTTCCTCATACACCAAGTCAATAGCTCAGATGTAAAATTAAGAGCAAGTATTAATTTCCATCGTTACCATTCCTTTACTTATTAAACTGCTTCCTTACATTGCTCCTGAAAGATCTGGTTCTGATTGTTTTTAGTCTGTGCCCTGCAGTTTCCATGTTTTATAGATGTCAGAAAATGAATAGCTCAAAATGCACATAAACATTCTAACTTCCAAGCAACACAAACTTAGTTTGTGTAGCTTTCGTTATAGTTAGAGCACAAATCTGCCCCATATATCTCTGCTGCACTTTCTCTTAGAAGCTACTCTCAGAATTCCACATGAAATTCCTGACTTCATCCTTAGGCTGCCCAAGCTCTAAAATTATGATTACTTCTGCTTGTTTGGACTTGTCAGCAAAGGAATAGTTTATAAGCTAATGTAAAATGCTGCAGGTCCTGGAACATAAAAGCAAAATGCTCAGCACATGAGGTATTATTTATGGAGAGCGAAACAAAATTTATGTGCCAGGTTAGTAATTTTTCAGTAGAACTGAGAGTTTGTTGACCTGTTATGTTCACTCTGATTTTCTCTCTGACCTGTTGAGTATTTTGCACATTTTGTTTGACTGGCCATGTTTATCCCATAAGATAATTTAATTGTAATCACCTCACTTGGACTATGTTTAAACCTTTGTCCTCAGAAGATTAAGTTGGTGGATAACAAGAGGAGTTCAGGGCCATTGATGTGGAGATATCAATTCAAATCCCACCATGGGAGTTGGGATTTAAAAAGAAGTAATTAAGTAAAACTTTGGAATTTAAAAAAATACAATTACGCTCACTAACAGGTAGCCACAGAGCTATGGGATTGTTATAAATACCTGTTTGGTTCACTAACTTCCTTCAGGGAAGGAAAGCTTTCAATTTTACCTACTCAAGCCTCTGGGTAACTCTAACCCCCTCCAATGTAGTTCACTATATTGACTCATTAGTTCAGGGGAATTAGGAATGGAGAATAAATACTGGCACTTCCAGACTGTCAACACATAAAGAAATATTTTTTTAAATCTTCTCTAAACTCCTACACGTATTTTTAAAATGAATCTTCCTGAAGAGTAGTGTCCAGAAATGAATGCTTAGGTTAATCCAAAGACCCAATGAACATCAGATCAGCTCTGTGAGTTAACCCATTGTTGAGACTGACAATAGATACACATGCTCATCGGGGGTCATTAGTTGCTACAGCCCAGACATTTCCTCGTGGCAGGAAGACTTATCTCTGCAGCTGTCTCCATTCCTTGGTGCAATCATGACTGATTTCTTTTAAGGTTCAAAGTAATTTTATTATCAAAGTATATGTATGTCACCATATACTACCTTGAGATTCCATAAGACATAGAAGCAGAATTAGGCCATTTGGCCCATCAGTCTGCTCCACCATTTTATCATGGCTGATCCTTTTTTTCTATCTCCTCCTCAACCCCATTTCCCAGCCTTCTCCCCATAACCTTTGATGCCATGTCCAATCAAGAACTTAAGACCATAATTCACTTGATGTTTGAACCCATGCACATTTGCTTGGAGGGGTAACTAGCAGTGACTGTAAATAGGTCTGCTCCATAATTGCTGAAGGATCTCAGCCTGAAATGCTAATTGTACTCTTTTTCTATTGATGCTGCCCAGCCTGCTGAGTTCCTCCAGCATTTTGTGTGTGTTGTTCTGTAATTAGCAGGTTGTGAAATGACTTTAAATAGTCCCATTCAATTCTCAGTGGTCATGATATCTCCCCTTGATGCTAATTGGGCCCAATTTGCCATTAAACTAACAACACACTGATGTTAATGAAGCATGCATCAACAGATTATTAGGTGCTTTGTGCTAGTGAGATTCTGTCTATGCAGTGCACCAGGGTGGAGATTAGGTTCTTGGACCCTTTGTCCTATGGGACTGCATCCATAGATAATCTTTGCCCAAGTTTGTACAGCATTGGATTTGTAGACAGTGATACTGTGCATGTTGTGCCTTCCCAGGTTACAAACACCCTACTTAATGGACCACCTATACATATGAACAAGTGTTTGTGGGAGATCAGTGGGATAGATGGGGATGAATTTTCCAGTTGCTGAAGGGCGACAGGCATGTCCCACCATGTGGGGAACTAGGCCTCTCCCCGCTCCCTCTCCCAAACTACAACAACTGAGGGCTGGGTGGAGCTGAGCAGAGCTGGGAGCATTAAGCACACTCACTGGGTCATTGAGGTCCACTGGCAGCTGCTCTTTCCGTTCCTGCTCAATCTCCCATCACCAGAGTCTCTGTAATTCTCTCCCATATTCTTTTTCAACACATGAACAGTTCAGGTTATTTAACAGTTCTCAGAAACAGAACCTTGTTGCCCAGGGTCTGCCTGTACAATGTATTGCCTGCTTTCTAAAGCCCAGTTTGATTGAAACTATCTCCACTGTTTCAGAGCAATTATCTTTCATCAAAATAAATTATTGATATTCAGAGACTTGGATTAATTGTTCTCAACTTATTTTGTTGCTGTTCTTCCTCCCCTTTCACATTCTGTGTTCTCCTTTCTCTTGCGCACACTCATTCTGCAATCTGTTCTCCCTTGTGCTCTTGCCACCGGTTGTCTTTAGCCAGTGGAGGGGCTTCTCCTCTGCCACAACTCTATGGCATTCTGGGAATGGGACCAAGCTCCACCCCCCACTGTACGACCTCCCAAAAAATCCTTCTCTGAGTGCTCTCTGGTACGTTGTGCTCGATCTCTGTGCAAGGCAGCATGGTGAGAGGCTCTAACCTTTCACAGCTTTGATTTGCAAGTTCAGTATGTTTGTCTCACTGAAGTAGGGCTTGCACCTGAAGAACTAACCTGGAAACATTAACAATTATTTCCTCCAGGTAGGTTAGAAATCTCTCTTAGCATTTTCCACAAAGCCCTCAGAGCACTTGTTTTTAAAATATGTTCCTTCACTGAAGAAAGGAATATCAGTATTAAGAGTCTCCAGCACACTAGGCCCAGTATCCATAGAAACAGAGGGATTGAAAGTAAATCTTGGGCCTTCATCATTCCATTGGATCATTGTTTACCATGAAGTAAAACATTTCCCAACTTTGCTGCTGACTTCTTTATCTGCCTACCCAATGTAAATCTATCAATCTCAATATCAAAAGCTCCGGTCTGTCTCAGGAAGCGTGCAGGTTTTGTGGAAGTCAGCCCCAAATTACTGCCAAATGAATTGAAAATTGTTTTCTGACTCCATTCCTGAGTTGCTTAACTCCTAATTTAAGATTATACCCCCTTCTCACTATGATTCATTTGCAAAAAGAAATATCTTCTCCACATCTATCAAACTCTTTCATCATTTTTGATGTCCCAGTTTTCTGAACTTGAGGAAAAACAAGGTATTTGTGTGTCCTTCCTCAATACATACCCCTCCAGACCTAGTATCATGCTGGTGTCAGATATCAAGGAAACATGTCTGATTCAGAAAAGCATTCTGTCCCCTCATCACATGGCCAGCTTTAGGTTCCTCTTAACCACTCTAGGCATCTTAAAGTGATTATGCTAAATTTGTACCAACTACTGGGATTTTGTATCAGGGCCACTCAGAGCTGGCATGAAACTGCCCAACACGTTGTGTAGGACAGGGACAGAAGTAACTTGAGTCCCGTCTGTTTGCAAGAGGTACGTTTATTAATTACCACACTGGAAGCTGGCCACAATGCATGAAACATGCAGGCACCTGATTTGGCAGCACCTCCAGGTTGTCATTAATGAGAATTGTTGCTTACTTTATGCACTTGATCTGTAATGATGGTTGGTCACCGCACTGTTGTAACCCACTTGAGTCTTTACCCAGTCCTGCATTCTCATTGCAACACACATAAGGTAGTTTTGTGAGATTGGACGTGAACCTTCAATCATCACCACCCCCATCCTCCGCTGTCTGACTTTACACCACTGTGATTTTGTTGAAGGCTGCTGAGGAATTTCAACAGCTTTGATTTGATGCTTGATTTCTATAAAGATGTGCTAACCAATGAATGAAATCTAATTTATGTGAAATTACGAAGGCCAATAAATGAAAAATTTGTTGGTGAGGGAACAGAAACTGTTGTTGAATGCTTGGGTTATTTGAAAATATTGCAGAGTCTATGATCATTAACAGTGAGTTTGCAGGGTATTTTCACACCTTTCCTTCCTCACTATTTTCTATTCCCAAAATATTCTTCTCTCACCCCTTTCCCTCTCATAGAATTTGCTTTCCCACATAACTGTCAATTCTTTGCTAAGATGTGTCATTATATATCACCAATTTGCATGCAAACCTCACCATGAATGACGTCAGCATTAATGCCGCTCTACCCAACACAGCCTGGGGAGCATGTATGTGCACGCCAGTGTTCTCGTGTGTGTACACTTATGAATTCAGTGTAAGAAGTACAACCTGCTATAGAGGAGAAGCTGATTTGTTCTCTCTGGAACAGAGAAGGCTGGTAAAGTGTTAAACTCTAGGGTGATTTTTATAGAATAAATCAGGCATCAGGTGACAGATGGGCTGTTAGCCAGCACCTTAACAAAGTAGAGACAACTTGAGGAAGCCTTTCTTCTGCAGCAGGTGGTGACCCGGGCTCTGTTGACTGAATGAATCAAATCTTCAATGGATAGGTTTGCAGGGTTGTGGAGGGAACTTGCCTCAAACAGTAGCTTGCCACAAGTCACTCTCCTTTGCTCCTTGCTGTTCTGTGACACCAAATAATTGCTGCAAATATGTAACCAGCTGTGATATACCATTAATAAAATCAATACTGTCATCACAACAATCAACGTGCTGCAACTGAAACGCTGCAGTTTAGATCACCTTTTTGCAAGTGCCATACATTCGCGTTTTGGTCACTTCTCTCCACTGGAATGTTTGGGGTCGGGCACAAAAACTTTGCTGATCAGTGGAATTCTCAAGTAAATCAGCCGGGACTCCAAATATAGAAAGTCCTTGTTATTAATATGCAACCCTTCATGACCTCAGGGCATCCCATAGTTCCTTACAGCTAATTAACTAGTTTTGAAATACAGCTCCTGCTGTTATGTACAAAACTGGTAGTCATATCTCATAAACCAACAGTGGTAATAACTGGGTAGCCTGTTTTAATTCATCAAGTATTGGCCAGGACAGGAGCTCTTAGGAACAGCTCCACCATCAGGTTTCTGAACAGTCAATGCTGTTCTTCAAGGAATAGTGCTGTGGAATCTTTCAGTCCTACTCAAGGGGAGACAGGGACTTTTGTGTTTTGCCTTTACACAAAAGGCCAACTATATCACCCTGTTAATGTCCTTTTAATGTCAGCTACCTTGGTACATAAAGAAGTTTAGTTATCAGAGAGGAAAGAATGGGTGAGTGACTAATTACCAGCTCCAACAGAGCGCTGTCACAAGTGGAAGGGACCAAATGGCTGCCTGCTCTCCGACATTGTTCCATTCTTTTCTGGTTTTACCCAGTGGTGGGTGTGATCCAGCTGCCTGCAAATATTTTTCAAAGTACGTGAATGGTCAGGAATAGATATGCAGACCATCAAATCCGTTCTGCTCTACAGATATATAAACTGCATCAATAAACACATTCCAAATTTCCCTTACAAATTACATCACCTCTTTGAGAAGGTTAAACAAAATCTTTAGGCTATTTTAGACACTGCTCAAACAACTGCAATGGTTATTGGTGCCAGTGTCCCCAAGAACCCAGACTCTTGCTGTCATTTGAGATGTCCTGCACTTCCCCTTGTTCTGTATTGCTCCAACATCCTGCTTTCGCGTGAATCTCCACTTGCTGTGTCCTAGGAAATGGAATATCAGACACTCTGATTTCAAAGTCAAATAGATCGTTGTCCATTACAACATTAAAGATTCTTAGAACTTGATCAGATGGTGTTCTACATAGCATGCTGAAAGAAGCCACTTGTGTTAAATCAGATAGGAGTCCATCCAGTAGAGCATCAGGGATCTCACCACATCCCTGTTCTAGTTCCCCTCCTTGTCAATCTATAATTGGCTCCCAGTAGAGCAATAGGTCAAATTTATAATCCTTAATGACGGCCTTATCCCTTCTCTAAGTATGACCTTCTCCAGGTGCCCAGTTATTTAATGCTCATGTGTTCCTCCATTTCTGGCTATATGTGCATCCATGATTTTTTGACTCACTATTAGAGTTTGGACCTTCATCTATATAGATCCCAAATTCCTTTCCTAAACCTCTTTCATTCATCCGACTTCTATAAAGTTTTAGGTAACCTATACTAATACCTCACCATCTTTATTATATCCCAGCAATCTTCTCTCTTCCCTCTCAGTCTTCTTGCAAGATCTTGATCCAGAAATTAGCCTTCACCTTTTGCCATCACAGATTGACTGCTTGACCCACCGAATTCCAGTACATGTGCTTTGAGGGATATGGGCCAAATGTGAGCAAATGGGACTAGCTTATTAAGGTGTCTCGGTTAGCATAGACCAATTGGGCCAACAAACCCGCTTCCATGCTGTGTAACTTCATGACCTCCTTGCTACACTTAGCATAATATTTTGTCCGATTATTCATCTGAGAAGTATGGGCTCATTTTACAGTGTGGAAGGTGATATAAATATGCACATTGCCGTGCTGTAGTTTTACCGCATCTGAAAATGCCCAGTTGCATTCGTCCATGGTTGCTTGGGTCTAAAACACAAGAGTGGCGTTACTTAGAGGCAACTCCATGCTTCGTCCAATTTATCATAAGGGCAAAAGAAGGAGTGAGTAACTTTTGAGGAACAAGGAAAATGTGTTTGGATGAATATTGAGAGTTGCATGATCTGTGAAAGGGGGAGGAGAGCATTAGCATCCCCCTATATGGAGGCAGTAATGGATTATGTGGTACTTTGCATGGTACCCTTCTAACTACACTACCCTCTCCCAGCACACGTTTGTATCCTACTACGGAATGCCATTTCTCACAAGTTCATCAGATGCTTGATGCTTGGAAAAAGTAGCCTTAAATGGATTTGCCCTGATCCACAGAAATACATCCAGGAGGCCCGGAGCTTAGGAAAGAGCCTGCGGCAGCCAAAACTCTCTGATCTGTCACCCGCGGTGATTGCACAGACCAACTGGAAGTTCGTGGAAGGACTGCTCAAAGAATGTCGCATCAAGGTAACCACTTTCATTTCTTTTTCTCTCACTTGCACATGGAAGGAAGGGAGTTGGAGCAGATGATATCAGTGCATTGTTTTCTTGCCCACTGCAATCTTGGGGTTTTTGCAGGGTTGTTATCTTCAACTGATGTCAAAGCCCTTGGAAAAGAGGTCTCTAGGGGAACTGGGGATCTAATCAGTTTGTCTGTGAATGTGCTTGAGGTTTCTTGTAACCAAGACCTGGGAGCTCTCCATTGCCACTCTGGAAGGTTAGCCATCAACATACGCCCCTACCGAGAGATGGGCATGAGTCAACCTCTTTTGGGCTCTGGGGAAAAGACCACTTCCAGTTGAGGAGTGGACCATAAGACATAGGAGCAGAATTAGGCCATTTGGCCCATCGAGTCAGCTCCATCATTTCACAATGGCTGATTTATTATCCCTCTCAATCCCATTCTCCTGCATTCTCCCCGTATGCTTTGACACCCTGACTAATCATGAACCTATCAACCTGTGCTTTAAATATACACAATGACTTAGTCTCCACAGCCACCTGTAGCAATGAATTCAACAGATTCACTACCCTCTGGCTAACAAAAGTTCCTCCTCGTCTCTGTGCTAAGCAGACATCCCTCTATTCTGAGGTGTGCCCTCTGGTCCTAGACACATCCACTATTAGAAACTTTCTCCTGATATCCACTCTATTCAGACCTTTCAATATTCAATAGGTTTCAATGAGATCTGCCCTGACCCCATTCTTCTAAACTCCAGTGAGTACAGTCCCAGAGCCATCAAATGCTCTTTATATGTGATTCCTGGAATCATTCTTGTTAACTTCCTCTGGATTTTCTCCAATGCCAGTACGTCTTTTCTTCGATAAGAGGTCCAAAACTGCTCACATTACTTCCAAGTGCAGCCTGACCGAAGCCTCCGCATTACACATCCTTTTTCTCATATTCTAGTCTTCTTGAGATGAATGTTAACATTGCATTTGCCTTCCTTACCACTGACTCAACCTGCAAGTTAACCTTTAGGGGATCCTGCACTAGCACTCCCAAGCCCCTTTGCACCTCTGTTTTTTTATTTTAATTTAAAAAAAATCTATGTCTTTATTCCTTCTACCAAAGTGCATGACCATACACTTTCCTACACTACATTCCATATGCCACTTCTTTGCCCATTCTCTCGATCTGTCTAAATCCTCCTACAGACTCCCTGTTTCCTCAACACTACTTGCCCCTCTGATAAGAAAGAATAGCTCTTTCTTATCAGTCTTCTGCATTTTTGATGCTATTTGTTACAGTACTGAGGAGGAATAATTAACATACTAAGTAGTTCTGTGGATTTTCCAAATTCTCAACAATATTTGCTTCCAGGCATGTAAATACAAAACCTGTTCATTACATGGGATGTCCTGCAGTGGGCTTTACAACGAAGAAGCTGCAAAATAATTTTGGGGCTAAGTGGGTTAACATAATAGACCCGTTTTTTTTTATTGCCAGTTGTGAAAATGACAGAGGGCAAACTGATTTGAGGTGATGGGGGTAAACTAATTGAGGTGGCAGGCTAAATGGAAGGGGTTTTATATCAAGGGGGCTTTGGAACAATCTTAAAGTTCAAGTCAGAATATTCATGGGAAGAAGTTGAAGAGCTCTCCATACAAACAGATAAACATCTGAATTCTGCACACAAAGAATGCCACACTCAAAGAACTCTCCCCCATTCTCAACACCTTTTTGATAGATTCATTAACAATTTCAGACTGAGCAACTTTACTGCTGGTCAAGGGTATGAGAGGTTCTGGATCTACAGTTGGTAAGTGGCATTCTATGTCTAAGAAATTGTTGGATCATTTTCAGGGGGCTAATTGGCACAATTCTGTTGAGCTTGAAAGTGGTTAATTGTGAGCAGGGGTGCTGAGGCTTCCATTTTGTTTGATCTGGAGTCTCTCTTTGTGATAAATGGATGAACCTTAATGAAGCCAGAGTAGAGACAAACTGCCCTGTACGTACTCAGGACTTGGATCAATCAGTTGGATGCTTGGGTAAGATGTCCTGTGAGGAAAAAAATGGCCAACCAACTTCACACTGAGCTGCTGCCTCACCAGCTTACCAAGATGGTGTGCGACTTAAACACACGTCTTCCCTGTCACTGCATGGACAAGAATTTGTCCAGGGAAGGGATGCCACCTACCCAAGACCTGAAGCCTGGAAAACACTTACTTCTCAATTGACATCACAGAAGTGAATCCTCGCATTGTTATTTATGGGATCATGGTTCATATGTCCCAGATGATCCCTGTACCACAGCAGTGACCTCATTTCACAAGCTCTTCAGTCACTGTGATCTGCAGTAAGGCATGTTGTGAATCAGACAGTTGCTATGGAAATCAAAGTGGTCTTGATGGCTGAGAAAGGCATCACCATCACTTGTCCACCAAGCCAAGGAAAGATTAGCTCAGGTTCATCAGTTGAATTGGCTGGCTGGTGGCGCAATGGCATCAGCACCGGATCTGGAGTGAAGGCTCCTGAGTTCGAATCCGAGTCAGGCCACTCTGAGCACACTTTCCATCCGTGCCGGGTTGAGCGTTGAGCTAGCCATTCGGCCTCGTAAAAAACGTTCGGCCTCAGGAACGTTCATATCTTGACCCAGTTAATCGAAAGGAGACCAATCTTGACATCACGCACCAGACAAGAATGGCTGGCTGTCTGCTGCGACATGCTTAAAAAAAATCAGTTGAATTACATATGTCTGTTGGCAGTTAAGCACAGGTTGTTCAGTAAAGGTGGGATGGTTTGAATTCATTGCCACATACTGCATTGCAGACCAAGCGAATGCTGGTGGAGAAGATGGGACACGAGGCAGTGGAGCTGGGACACGGAGAGGCCAACATCACTGGCTTGGAGGAGAACACCTTGATTGCAAGTTTGTGTGACCTGCTGGAGAGAATCTGGAGTCATGGGCTGCTCATCAAACAGGTGAGTCCTTCAGAAGAAGCTGTGACCTGCCCCAGGCTATATCCCACTGTGGAGCTAGCATCGTCTGTGGATAACTCTGCTGGTCTGTGATGGTGTTTGCCTCCTCTCTACAGCAGGCTATCCATGAGTCTTTCTCGTGCTTTTCTCCCTCTGTAGTTTCTACTGCTGTTCCTCTTCTGAATAATGGACTTACCACGACTCGGTGCCATTTATTATCACGTGCCTTTCCTCAACAGAGATTGTCTACTGACAATCTTTCCCCTTCTGTCCCAGTCCTAATGCAAGTTCTAGACCCAAAACTTTGACTGAACTTTCTTGCCTCTGTAGTTACTGCCTGACCCACTGAGTTTTACCCAGCATTCTGCATTTTGTTCAGAGCTGTCCTTTTGTTTTATCTATCATCTCAGGGGAAATCGGCTCTCTGGTCCCACCTGATGCATTATCAGGAGTGTGAGGAGAAGCGGGAAGCAACTGTCGAGACCCCAGGTGAGCAGATGCCTGTTTGTAAGAGGGCACTATTCTTGTAGAATATTTAGGAATAGAGGTATGGGGTTGCAGAAGGTGGTGTTGGGGTGTCAGTGGCTTCTGTTTAATCTTACAATCGAAGCTATAACAGTGTTCAACGTAGGGTGCATTTGCATTCAGCATTGTACAGAAATAGTGAAGCATTCGGCCTCCGATTAAATCACTGAAGCATCGCTCTTGGAAAACTGTTTATGATTCTCGTTCCCACAGGACAGGGAGATTATAGCCTCTTTTAAAAGGACACAAAAGGGAGTGACAACAATGATCGAGGGGCCAGATAAATGAGAAGCAATTTTATTGATATGCTCTTGCATGGATAATGCAGTGATATGATTACTGTTTTAGGATTCCATTTGTGTTTCTGGTTGATCCAAAGAAGCAGGGGGAAAATTCAAAATTAATGTGTGGAAATACCATTTCAATTAATGAATTGCCGGTCTATGGAATAAATACCCGCAGGGAAACACTCACAGACAGCTAGTAGTGATTCATTCAAATGCAAATTAGAAGTTCAGAAATTACATTTTGGATGCAGCGTATGAATAATTGAAGGATTGACATGTGACGAATGTAGCCTCTTTTATGAGGAATGATTGACTTTGAATTTGAGGATTCCAATGTACTGGAGTTTCTCACCTCTTGTTTGGGGCTGTGGTGAGCTGAGGAACAGAGATTGACCAACAGCGTCATTCAGTCGAATTGCCTCACACTCTGCCCAGCTCAAAGACCAAATACTAAGACCACCCCTCCCTCATCATGGAGAGAAAGTTTGGCTGGTGTTACAGACCCCACATTCATGGTGATGCATGTGCAACAGACAGCAGATGCTGGAGCAACTCAGTGGGTCAGGCAGCATCTGTGGAGGCATCTCAACCCAAAACAGAAACAGTCCATTTCCCTTTAGAGATGGTGCCTGGCCTGTTGAGTTTCTTTGCAAAACTATAGTGTTTTCAGACCCATCTTGGAGCTATTGTCACAGGACCCCCTCCCTGGCAGCATTGTGCAGATTATACCTTTGACTTGTGGAGACTCAGGCACATTGATAACCTAAAGCTGAAACTAACCCCCATTTAATCATCAATGGCTCTTCACTAAAATCTTTATACAATAACCAGGAAGCAATATATGTTATAAATGGTATATGGTTGGTTTTGAATCCCTCACTGAGCCTACTGCCTTCTGGTTTTCATAATGTTCCCACAGTTATGGCTGGGTCAGAACGGCGAAAATCGGAGTCAGGACTGATCTTGCCAACCCTCAAGGTTTCTCTCATCCAGGACATGAGGTACAGTGTGACTGTGGGTCTTTGCACTTCAAAGTCAAAATCAAAAGTCAAGTAAACTTATCATCAGTACATATATGTCACTATCTACTACCTTGAGATTCATTTTCTTGCAGGCATTTACAGGAGAATAAAGAAAAACAATATAATTTATGAAAAAACTATACATACATAAAGTTTGACAAATAACCCATGTGTGAAAGAAGACATACGCTCAGTGGCCACTTTGTTAGGTACACCTGCTCGTTAATGCAAATATCTAATCAGCTAATCATGTGGCAGCAGCTCAATGCATAAAAGTATGCAGACATGGTCATGAGGTTCAATTGTTGTTCAGACCAAACATCAGAATTGGGAGGAAATGTGATCTAATTGACTTTGACCGTGGAATGATTGTTGGATGGTTTGAACATCTCAGAAATTGCTAATCTCGTGAGATTCTCACACATAGCAGTCTTTCGAGTTTACAGAGTATAGTGCAATAAAAAAAAATCCAGTGAGCCGCAGTTCTGTGGGAAAAAATGGCCTTGTTAACAAGTGGCCAGACTGGTTGAAGCTGACAGGAAAGCGACAAATAGCCACACATTACAGCATTTGTATGCTGAAGAGCACCATAGAATAGACAACGCATTGAACCTTGAAGTGGATAGGTCCCAGCGGCAGAAGGCCACACCAGATTCCACTCCTGTCTGGATAAAGTAGCCACTGAGGGTATTTTGCAAAGCATTTATCATTATCTTGTTATCACACATGTGCTGACATTCGGACATACACCACCAGAAGTACTTTTAATTCAGTTTTAGAACTGAATTACCCTGTATACTGTAATGTGGCAAATTTGATGCACTAACCAGTACATGTGTACAGCAGAGAAGAGTTAAGCAGGGATCACAGTATTCGAAAAGGCTACTGGACTGGACCAAGCTGCTAGCTCTGCTGCTTGTGAACCTACACAATGATGCCAGAATGGTGAATCCTCCTATTCCTTTCTTATTCCTGAATTTATCAATTGTCCCTTTAAATCTAGCAATAGTATTCCCTCGGTCACTTTGCCATTGAAGTGTTTCCAGAATTTCTTATTAATGGCTTCCATTTTTGATCTACTCCCTCCACAAGAAAATGTCGATTAACAAACAGATTGCCAATCATTTTGAAACCGCTTCTCTCTGGAGAAGGATCCTAGTCAGTTGGTTCGGCATATTCTCCCAGTGCCTCGGTTTGATTATGTTGTTTCCCTGCATCAGGCAATGTCTGCATTATTCAGATCCTTTTCCCCCACCCTCTGCAGATGTTGCTGGCAATCATTTTTATTGCCTTTGCTATTAAATGTGCCATCTTATTTTATACTGGGGTAACCATAAGATCACTGTGGAAAAAAACAGGCTGCAGCCATGAAGACCGGTCTGCGTGTTATTTATATGGCCTGATTCAAATGGCCATTAAACCTCAACAGCCTTTGCTGATAATTGACATAACAGGCAATTTCATGTCAACACGTTATAAATAATTCAGCAGGTGGTACTTCACAATCTGTTTAATGAAAAAAAGATTTGCATTTTTATAGCACCGTTCATGTAATCAAAATGCTTCAAGACGATTTACAGTCAGCGATGTACTTACAAACAATGTGGTAGAAAGAAGTATCGATAGGAGAGCTGACCCAATCATCGTGAGTTGTGCAGGGAGAACTTTTACATCTGTCTGAGAGGGACAATTTACAATTAGACATCTTGTCTAATATATGGAATATCCAACAATGCTGGAGTATGTCCAGAGTACGTGACCTGAACAGGATTTGAACCCACCTTCTCCTGACTCAGTCACCACCAGCTACACTCTGTCTGATTTGCCTGCCCAATCACAATCTCCAGATGCAGAAATGCAAAACTATTCTGAATGAGGCAGGAGGAGAAGAGGGAAGGCAATTCCTTTAAAAACACTTAATCACTTAATGGTCACTTAATCTTTCAGACATGTCCAGCAGATGAGTGAGATCAAGACCGATGTTGGCCGTGCCCGGGCGTGGATTCGGCTGTCCCTTGAAAAGAAGGTCCTTTCTCAACAGCTCAAGCAACTGCTCTTTAACCAGAGTCTCATCAAGTAAGTTTATGGGATTGATTTCTGTTTAACTGGTTGAATAATTCTATGTAAACTGAGGGTTTTACTGCAAATATTTGAATTTCTTTAGTCACATAAAGCTATACTGCATGGAAACAGACCCTTTGCCCCAACTTGTCCTTGCCAACCAAGTTGTCTACCTGAGCTAGCCAGTATTTGGTAACTCATTCCATACACCCACTAGTTGCCCCTTACATACATCCCTTTTTAATCTTTTCCCTTACTTCAGATATGCCCTCGAGTTTTAGACTTACCCTGGGATAAAGATCTGATCTACTCCTCTCATGATCTGAAATATCTTGATGAGGTCACCCTTCACCCTCCTATATACCAGGGAAAAAAGTTCCTGCCATTTGAGCCTCCCTTTATAAATCAGTCAAGCCCTCCAATCACAGTAATATCCTTATGAATCTTTTCTGCGTCCTTTCCAGCTTAATGGCACCCTTCCTATTGCTGGGCAACCAGTATTGCTGACAATACTTGAAGCTGAATTGAATTGAATTGACTTTATTTCTTACATCCTTCATATACATGAGGAATAAAAATCTTTATGTTACGTCTCTGTCTAAATGTGCAATGTGCAATTTATAGTAATTTATAATAAATAGTATGTACAAGAGGACAGTCAATATAACATAGAAATACAAATATATCAGCATGAATTGTCTGATGGCCTGGTGGAAGAAGCTGTCTCAGAGCCTGTTGGTCCTGGCTTTTATGCCAAATGGTAGCTGATGGAACAGTTTGTGGTTGGGGTGACTCAGGTCCCCAACAATTCTTCAGGCCCTTTTTACACACCCGTCTTTGTAAATGTCCTGAATATTGGGAGGTTCACTTCTACAGAAGCACTGGGCTGACTGCACCACTCTCCGCAGAATCCTGCAATTGAGGGAAGTACAGTTTCTATACCTGGCAGTGAGGCAGCCAGTCGGGATGCTCTCAATTGTGCCCCTGTAGAAAGTTCTTAAGATGTGGGGGCCCATACCAAACTTCTTCAACTGCCTGAGCTAAAAGAGGCGCTGTTGTGCCTTTCTCATCCCAAAGCCGGTCTGTACAGACCACGTGAGATTCTCAGTGATGTGGATGCCAAGGAACTTAAAGCCGTTCACCCTCTGAACCCCAGATCCATTGATGTCAATAGGGGTTAGCCTGTCTCCATTCCTCCTCTAGTTCACAACCAGCTCCATTGTTTCGTGACATTGAGGGAGAGGTTGTTTTCTTGACATCACTGTGTCAGGATCACCAATAATTTGTTCAGTTGTAACATGACAACCCAGCTCCTGTACTCAGTGCTGTAACCAATGAAGGAAATCATGCCAAATGCTTCATTTGCTGACCTGACCCCATTTTTCCTGGAACTATGTGTCTGTATTCCTAAGCCTTCCTGTTCTACAACTCTCCCTAGGGCCCTGTGTATGTCCTACGCTGGTTAAAGTTAACAAACTGCAACACTTCATATTTGTCCAAATTAAATTCTATCTGCCACTCCTTTACTTTATTGTCACCAAACAATTGATGCTAGAGCGTACAGTCATCACAGCGATATTTGATTCTGCGCTTTGCACTCCCTGAAGTACAAGTTTGTACAAATCGAAGTACAAACATTTGTAAATATAATAAAAATTTAAATTATAAATCATAATTAGAAAATAGAAAAGGGAAAGTAAGGTAGTGTGAGTCGGGTCCGGATATTTGGAAGGTACGGCCCAGATCCGGGTCAGGATCCGTTCAGCAGTTTTATCACAGTTGGAAAGAAGCTGTTCCCAAATCTGGCCGTACGAATCTTCAAGCTCCTGAACCTTCTCCTGGAGGGAAAAGGGACAAAAAGTGTGTTGGCTGGGTGGGTCGTGTCCTTGATTATCCTGGCAGCACTGCTCTGACAGCGTGCGATGTAAAGTCAGTCCAAAGATGGAAGATTGATTTGTATGATGTGCTGGGCTGTGTTCACGATCTTCCGCATCTTCTCCCGGTCTTGGACAAGACAACTTCCATGCCAGGTTGTGATGCACCCTAGAAGAATGCTTTCTACAGTGCATCTATAAAAAATTAGTGAGAGATTTAGGGGACAGGTCAAATTTCTTCAGCTTTCTCAGGAAGTAAAGGCGTTGGTGGTCCTTCTTGGCAGTGGACTCTGCTTGGTTAGACCAAGTCAGGTCATTTGTGATATTCACCCCGAGGAACTTAAAGCTTGTGACCTGTTCCACCTGTGCACCACCAATGTAGATGGGGTCATGCGGTCCGCTACTCCTTCTGAAGTCAACAACCAATTCCTTCGTCTTGCTAATGTTGAGGGATAGGTTATTGTCTTCACACCATGCCACCAGGTTCTTAATTTCCTCTCTGTACCCAGACTCCTCATTACCCAAGATATGGCCTACAATTGTGGTGTCATCAGCAAACTTATATATTGAGTTCAATGGAAACTTGGCTACATATTCATGGGTGTACAGTGAGTACAGCACTTGGCCCACTTTTTGTAATAATCTTAAACAACCTTCTTTATGGTCCACTACACCACCCATGTTGGTGCCATCTGCAAGCCTATTAAGCATGTCACCGACATTCTCATCTAAATCACTAATACGGATAGTCTGACACTAAGAGAATATCTCCATTTTCAGTGTGACTGTTAACTTGCTGTAAAGGTTGTCCGCAGTCCTGGGTCACCTCCTTTTGAAAATTGCTTGTATGACAATCTCTGGCTTGCACTCATTGGCTAAATAAAAACCTATTTGCAGATATAATTTTTCCCAGCCTCATTTGCCAGACTCTGTTCTTTCAAGTTGTTCATTCACTGTGGACCTAAAATCTGGGAAATACACCTCCACCTCAGTTTACCCTACATCGTGCAAAATTAAACCTGTTAAACGGCAAATTAGGTATCACCTCAATACTTAACAAAGAGCAAATGGGAATTTCACCTTACTAGATCCTGGAGGAAAACACCTGTAAATGTTTAGCATTACAGTGCAAACATAAGGACTCCTTGCATTACTCAGTGTTCTTTAAGTGAATACTGGAGGCAGTCTGTGCCCTTGCTTCCTCCCAGTTTGCACATCCCCATGTACTGATTTACTCATTTTCTATTCACTCCATCCTCGATCTTTCTTCCTCTAGTCCTGAACCATTCAGAAAAGTGACTGGAGGTTTATTGTACTTTAGAATAAGGAGGTTTTAGTTGTCAAGATTACAGACTCACTTACATTTACAAATGATTTCATTTCCACAGTTTATCTCATTGAAATCCAAATTTCACTAACCCGATGTTTTTGATCATTCCATATAATCTCAAAAATGATTATATATACAACACACAGTTCATTATCAGAACACAAGAATGTGAACACTGACTTGTGTATGTATTATTGCTCTTCTCCTTGTCCTGCATAACGCTATTCATACATTTGAGGGTAAACTGCAATTACTGATGTGAGAACAGAGAAATGGGAGTGTGAAGATGTGAGGTTTATTTTTGTATATTTTTTAATCTTTAATTGATCCATGTAAATTATAAGCACAATGTTGTTCCAAGTTAATTTCAAACCCCATCCAATCTTTACCCTTTCTCTCCCTGTATCTCTACAGCTTTAACATTTCCAACTACTCTACCATTACCTGCAGCTGCCCTGCACTGAGCTGAAATTCCATCCCTAACCCTCATTCGTTCTGTCTGCTCCCTTTGGGCCAGCACAGTGGCAGTTAGTACAGCAGCTCTCTGAGAACTACAGTGACCAGACTCAATCCTGTTCCTCAGTTCAAAGTAAATTTATTATCAAAGCACATATATGCCACTATATACAACCCTGAGATTCATGTTCTTTCCAGCATACTCAATAAATCTATAACAGAATAATAACCATAATTGAATCAGTGGAAGTCCATAGCAACTTGGGCATTGAACCAGTGTGAAAAATACAACTAACTGTGCAGATACAAAAAAAAAGAAATAATAATAATAAATCAACAATAAATATCAAGAACATGTGATGAAGAGTCCTTGAAAATGAGTCCATAGGTTGTGGGAAGATTTCAATGATGGGACAAACGAAATTGAGTGAAGTTATCTCCTTTGGTTCAAGGACTTGATGGTTGAGAGGTGGTAACTATTGAGTAACAGTCCTCTCTGAGTGAAATCTGCATGTTTCCCTGTGACAAATGTCCCATGTTCCAAGGACATGTGGCTTAGTAGTTTAATTGACCACTATAAATTGTTCCTAGTTTGTAAACCTGGACAGGGAGATGCCAGGATAGCGGGGAGAACAAAATGGAATCAGTGTTGAATTAGTGTATATAAGCATTTGATAGTCAAAGTGAACTCAGTGGGATGATGAGCCTGTTTCCATTCAGTATGACTATTTCTCTCAATTCCTTTGACTGATCTATTGGTTGCTTGTGTGGATGCAAATTTTGTCTGAGTGTTCTATTGAATCATGTTGGGCCATTGCACTACACTGGAGGAACTCTGGATAGTTTAATCAGCCTGCAATCAGAGGAGTTAATTATTCAGTTGGTGTTGAATATCTACATTTCCTCTCAACAGGAAGCTATACAAGCGTTACGCCTTCCTACGCTGCGAGGAGGAAAAGGAACAATTCCTCTATCACCTACTGTCGCTCAATGCTGTGGACTACTTCTGCTTTACCAGTGTGTTCACAACCATCAGTAAGTGGAAACAATGCACATCTGGACTGAAAATAATCCCATTTTGGGAACCAAATGGTTTACATTCCGGAAAGATGTGGTAGTACATTCAATAGTACAGAGATATGGGCGTAACATTTCAGTCTGACACACGTGCTGATGGATTGATGCTTTATCATAGTGTTTCTAGTAAGACTGCAAATGGGCACCTTACCTACTCTCTCAGATGGTGTAAGGTGGTGACATTGCTCAAAGAGGTTGCTCCTGATGCCCTGGCCAACAATCAAGTTCTTTTTTCCAAGCAACACTTTGTGGTTGAGATAACTTGTTTCCAGTCTGTTTCTGAGGTAGCAGAAAAGGCTAATATGGGATTCCCCAGACTCAGCCACACTGGGCCAAGTTGATTGATGGGTGAATAACTGAGGCGGTCTACTCTTCCTGCCATTTACATTGGGCTTCTGTATGCTCGAACTTGAATGTGCTCAATTGTAGCCCCTGGTAAGCCTCAGGCTCGCTCAGCCTGCTTCTGTCTAGGGGGAGCAGCCTTCAGCCCCGCCAAACTGGGTAATCAGCTTCTGTAGACACTGTGATGTCCCCACCAAGCCCAATAACAGACAGTACACCATATGCGATTAAAGGATTACACTTTATAGCTCTCATTGGAACTATGTACTCAATAGAGATACAATATAAAAGGAAAAGTAAAAATCAAGTGCCAAACTTATCAAAGTCCAAAACACTTCATGCACAACCATTGGAGCTCAGTTAACAAAGTCTTCTTGCCACCATTCGATCCCCTCCGACCTCCTCGACCCGCCGCCTGGGACCAACAACGGTGGTGAACCAGACGCTCCACATGAATCTGTCCTCGTCTCCTCTCCGTGCCGAAAACCCTGGGCCTCGGACCCCTGCTCGGGGCTGTTCCATCGCCCAGCTTACAACATCACTTCTTCTCCCTCTAATCCCCTCGCGCCGTCTCCCCCAAAGTCCGCCCAACACTAGCTTACAGACCCACAAGGAAGAACAACCTCTATCCCAATTGGTTAACAAATGAATACAATTCTCATCATCAGTAATTATAACCCAAACAAGCTGAGAGACAAAGCACTCTCTCACCAGTTAGCATAACAAAGAAGCATTTTTACTTTTAACAAAGAAGCCATTTTGATTACATACGCAGTAACATAAAAGAAGAAACCCCTTACACAAGGTTCTTAATGCTGTCCTTGAAAAGTCATCACCCACAGATTCACCATGAGTTGGTGAGATGTTGCACTTTGGCAAGACGACTTTGAGAACCTCATTAAACTTTTTTCTCTTTCCACCCAGTAATCTCTTATTCCAACTGTGCTCAAAATACAATGCCTGTTTCAGAGTCTATTATCAGCTGTAGCACCCCCACCCCCACCGCCCTCAAAGCAGTATAAGCATGGTTAAGGTATCAGTGTTGAGGGACCTGGCTGGGAGGAGACACTAGTATTGGTTCCCTTCTCCTACTAAAGGACTTGTGGAGACAGCAGAATTGTATCTCTCTTCAGTGCTGTGAGCTACCTTGTTCTGGATGGGCCATGTCTCAGAAGCACGCAGGAGGGCAGCATTTACTGCCGCTGTGGTTGAGGTCTTGAATTTCATACCTGCTGTCGCTGGGAGATGCCTGCTGAGATGCGCAGAAGCATTTTTTTTTCAGGGACTATTCTTGTCAGATACAGTAACAGAAATGATCGAAGAATTCAACAAATGAAGGAACATCCGTGGGAAGGGAAACCAGTGAACATTTTGGGCCAGTGAACCTTTTTCGGATATGGGAGGGGGGGAGATTGGAGTGTTTATGTTCAAAGCAGCACTGTGGCGGAGTGAACTGTAAGACAAAAGTATGGTGAAATTCAGCTGCCTGTTAGAAAGGAATTTTAAAGAATGTAAGGGAGAAAGGTATATCAGCAAGACATTTCTTGCCCCATATTTTAAAAGTACTGTAGATGTGACTGATTCCTCTAGCACAGAATATAAAGACAGATAATAAAAGTTTTCATCATTACATAAACTAGAAAAGGGTGATGTGGGTGCATTGGAAGATGAGAAGGTGGAAATGGTCAAGCCTTTTTTGGACCTCGATACAATTTCTATGACTGAAGAGTTAGTGATGAGCAAACTAGTGAGCCTAAAGGTGTTTATGTCCCCAGCTCCTGATGTGATGCATCTCATGGTAATGAAAGCAGTGGCAGAAATTATCGTAAATGAATTTGTGATAATTTACCAAAATTCTCTGGACTCTGGGCAAGTCCCAGTGGATTGTAAGACACTGAGTGTCACACCACTGTTTAAAAGTAGATGTAGGCAATAGTCAGGTTAACTCAATCAGTTAGCTTAATTTCGGGAAAATGGTAGGCATTGTCATTAAGGAAGAAATAGTGAGACATCTGGATAGAAGTGGCTCCATCAGGCAGCAGAGCATGGATTCACGAAGGCAGTTCCTGTTTGACAACCTTACTGGAGTTCTTTGAGGATATCATGAGTGCAGTGGACAGAGGGGAACAGGGGGATGTTGTATAGTTGGATTTCCAGAAGGCATTCAATAAGGTGCTGCATAAAAGACTTATCTATAAGGTAAGTATGCATAGAGTTGGAGTTAATGTATTAGCATGGATAAAGGATTGGTTAACCAATAGAAGGCAAAGAGTTAGGATAAATGGATGTTTCTCTTGTTGTCATTCAGTGGTGAGCAGAATTCTGCAAGTGCTGGGCCCACAACAGTTCACAATATATGTTAACAATTTGGAAGAAGGTGCTGAGAGTAGCATATCTACGTTTACTGATGACACTAAATTGTATGGAAAGATAAATTATGCAGAGGATGTGGAGAGTCCGCAGAGAGATATAGATAGATCAAGTGATGGGCAAGGGTCTGGCAGATGGAGTAGGACATTGGTAAATTCGAGGTCACTCGCTTTGGAAAGAAAAATAGAAGATCAGATCATTATCTGAATGGCAATAGATTGCAGATTGCTGCTACGCAGAGAGATTTGGCAGTGCTTGTGCATGAATCCCAGAAGGTTGGTTTGCAGGTGCAACGGGTTATCAAGAAGGCAAAGGGAATGTTGGCTTTCATTACAGAAGGGATTGAATTTAAAAGCAGGGAGGTTATGCTGCAAATGTACAGGGTACTAGTGAGGCTGCACCTGGAGTACAACATACATTTCTAATCTCGCTTTACTTGAGGAAGAATTTACTGGTTTTGGTGGTGGTGCACAAGAGGTTCACCAGGTTGATTCCAGAGATGAGTGAGTTGGCCTATGAGAAATGACTGATTCACCTGGACAATATTCACTGGAATTCAGAAGAATGAGGGGTGGGGGGATCTTATAGAAACATTTAAAAAGGTTAGATAAGATAGAGGCAGGGAAGTTGTTTCCTCTGCTAAGTGAGACTAGAACTAGGGGAGATAGCCTCAAGATTTGGGGAATAGATTTAGGCCAGAGATGGGGAGAAACTGCTTTTCACAGAGAGTGGTGAATCTATGGAGTTCTCTGCCCAGGGAAGTGGCAAAGGCTACCTTTTTAAACATATTTAAGACACAGATAGATTTTTTGCATAATAAGGACGTTAAGAGTAATGGTGAAAAGGCAGGTAGGTGGAGCTGAGTCCAAGGCCAGATCAGCCATTAACTTATTGAATGGTGAAGCAGGCTCGACAGGCCAGATGGCCTTCTCCTGCTCCTATTTCTTGCTTTTTTATGTTCTATTGCCCTCAGAGATGATGCATCGTACAGAACAAGTCTATTATGCCCCTAGATGGAGGGAAAACATACTGCCATTTAAGGAGCAGATCTTTGGCCAACAGGAGGACATTAATTGTGACTTCTTCTGCAGCATATGGCAGGGAGACCCCTCTGTGGTTACCACAGTCTGCTTTGTCTCCTTTCTTGGTGAAGCCCCTCAACCAACACTTAGCAGAACAGATGGATGTGGTCACTATCACTCACTGTCTGCCGGAGGTTATTGTGTACAAATTGGCTGCAGTATCTCCCCTCGCTGGAGCAAACCAAATTAGATTGCACCTTTTAAACACAGGAGACTACAGGTGCTGAAATAAGGAGCAACAGACAAAGTGCTGGAGGCACTCAGCAGGTCAGGCCGCGTCTATGGAGGGCAACGGACAGTTCAGTATTGCGGCTAACCAAAATCTTGACCGTCCATTTCCCTTTGTAGATGCGCCTGACCCTCTAAGTTCCACCTTTCAATAACTCCAGCTAGATTTGCTTTCCTATTGCAAAACAAAATAGTAATTTTTTTTGATTTTCCTTGAACAATCCAAACCACGGCTGTACACACAGTCAAATCTGAATTAGCAGGGGAACTTTGACAAGAGAAAGGGTCAGGTTCCTTAACATTTGATAGGACATAAGTTAGTACAGCACAGTATATGGTATATTCTGCCTGTATATGGTTCATGTGCTTCCACTCCCTGCTTATTCATGTCAATTGTCATTATCATCTGTGTCCACCACCACCCCTGGGAGCCTGTTCCAGACACCTGCCCACATCTGTGTAAATAAAAGCTTGCCCCACACATATCCTTTAAACTTCCCCCACCCTCACCTTAAATGCATGTCCAACAAAACCATAGTAATTCATCTGTACAGTATGAACAAATATTTACCTCACTCCCTTTGACAGCAGCAATCATTAAGCTGCCACTTTGGATATTGGAATTGGACAGGACAAGAAAAACCATACTGTTACTGAAAGGTGAAAGTGGAAAGCTTGTCTCCGAGAAGGCACAAGAATACCTCCACTGTCTCAGAAGTTTACCCAGATTTGGCATGTCATCTAAATCTTTGACGAACTTCTTTGGATGTACAATGGAGAGTATCCTGGCTGGTTGCATCATGGCCTGGTATGGGAACACCAATCCCCATGAACGGAGAAGTGGTGGACACTGCCCATTCCATCACAGGCGAAGAACCCCACCAATGAGCACATTACAAGGAGCACTTTCACAAGAAAGCAGCATCCATCGTCAAGAACCCCCAGCATCCAGGCCATGCTCTATTCTTGCTGCTGCCATCCGGGAGGTACAGGAGCCTTAGGTCCCACACCACCAGGTTCAGGAATAATCATTACTTTTCAAACATCAAGGTCTTGAACCAGTGTGGTTCACTCACCTCAACCCTGAACTGATTCCACAACCTATCGACTCACTTTCAAAGACTCATGTTCTCAGTATTATTTATTTTTGGCACAGTTTGTCTTCTTTTGCAGATTGGTTGTTGGTCAGTCTTTGTGCAGTTTTCCATTGATTCTGTCTATACCTGCAAGAAAATGAATCTCAGAGTAGTATATGGTGATGTAAACATACTTTGGTAATAAATTTACTTTGAACTTTAACGCTTAGGGAGCCTTGTGGATTAGTTGATCTTTGACTTCATATTCTCAGGACTGACAATCTGTTTTTGAGCAGTTGTTTGAAACTTTGGGCTGGAGGAACTTTTCTGCTCTTACTGAAAGTGGTGGGTGCCAGTGTCTTCCTGCATTCCTTTGAGAAGGTGTTGGATTGTTTCCACAGCTGAAAGGCTTCTCTGGAGGGAGATCAAGGGCGACAGTCACGGTGCTGTGCCAAGGAATACAACTTCCTTTAGGATTCAGAGACGAGCTACGCATCAAGCCTTGTGCACAAAAGCAGTTTCAAGTATAAATACAGTGGAAGTGAGTGAGGAGAGAAGGAATGACCTTTGATTTAACAGTGATTTCTGCTCTTTGCTTCCCACAGTGATCCCTTACAGAGCAGTCATAATCCCCATCAAAAAGCTGAGCAACTCCATCACCACCTCCAATCCTTGGATCAGTGTGTCAGGTGAATTGGGAGGCACCGGAGTGATGCAGGTCCCCAAGAACCTCTTGGAGATGACATTTGAGGTGGGTGTGTGACGGTTAACTCTGTTACTTCACTTGCATATTCCACCCAAAATAACTCCAGCACTGCTTGAAAATTTTCACCTTTTCAGAATCATCCCTGTCTTAAAATCTCCTCCTGTCCTGAAGCTCTCCCAGCTGTCTCCATTTCAGCCCTCTTTATTTTCCCTGAAATTAATCTGCTGTTCACAGCCGTGTCTTCGTCTGCAAGTGGCCAAGCTGTGAAATTTCCAGCTCCACAACTCCCAAATCCTCCTGTTTACTTCCTGACCTCTTTTATGCCTCTCCCACCTCTTTGACCTTTGGTGGCAGGTACGTCTCTACCAAAGGAGATGTAAGGCAATCCTTCCCTCCACTAGCTTACAGGTCACCTTTTAAACCACCCCCACCCCCCGATTAGGGTCACATGAAACCATGGGAGCAGGTGGGGGATGGTTACATGAGCAACCGGTGCATATCACAAGTGGTGCATATGAGATGGGATTGATTTTGGAGAGTCCCGGTATGCACAGTAACACACACAAAATGCCGGAGGAACTCAGCAGGTCAGCTAGCATCTATGGAGAGGAATAAACTGTTGATGTTTTGGGCCAACTCCCTTCAGCAGGACTTGAAAGGAAGGGGGAGGTGCCAGAATATTAAGGTGGAGGAGGGGAAGAGTACAAACTGGAAGGTGATTGGTGAACCCTGGGGAGGAGGGGGATGAGGTGAGAAGCTGAAAGGTGGAAAAGCAAAGAGCTAAAGAAAGGAATCTGATAGGAGGGGAGAGTGGACCATGGGAGAAAGGGAAAAAGGAGATGCACCAGAGGGAAATGAAAGGCAGGTGAGGAGAAGGGAAGGGGTACGGAGAGCCAGAATGAAGATTGGAAAAGGAGAGAAAGGGGAGGAGAGGGGGAGAAATTACTGAAAGTTGGGAACACCAGACACGGTACTGAACAAAGTGGTACCCAGTCTACGTTGGATCTCACCGATGTAGAGGCTCAACACAGCGGTCCCCCAATCTACGTCAGAACACCCAGCATTCACACTTAGCCAACTAGCCTGTTCTTCAGGGGAAACCTCTGTAGTTCTATGGGACTTGTTTGCTTTTGGCCTCCTTGAAAAAGCTAGTGGTTTACTCACCTAAATTCCTGATGGAATTGAATGTGAAACACGGAACCATGGAAACAGGCTTTTCACTACCATATCTGTGTTAGGCATCAAGCCTCCACCCACACCGATCACAATTTTATTCTCCCCACACTCACATCAACTCCCTGACCAAATAGGACCTTTCACCTCTTCAGGGCAATCGGTGGTGGTAAATTAATATTACGAAGATGTGGGACGGAAGTGGAGCACCCAGAGAAACGCCACGCGTTCACGGGGTGAAGGTTCAAGCACTATGCTGATAATGCCAGAGTTCAGGGTTGAACCCCAGCTGTGGGGAGGCTGATCTACCAACCGTGGCCCTGCTGCTCCCCGTCTCGTCTCTGCGTGTTGCTGATGTTTACTGGGGTTTGAAGTCATGAGTCTCTCCTTCTGCTGAGCTCAGATGTCGTTCACACAAGATCTTATTCAAGTTAGCTGAACAGGACAAGAATATCCTTGGGCATGGAGGTGAATGGTTAGGGAGAGGAGTGGGCTGGAGGGGAGGGTATCTTGGAGAGCATGTTGCTTTTGAAGGGACTAACAAAACATCATCTCCTCACACTTCCAGTGCCAGAATCTGGGCAAACTGACAACAGTTCAGATCGGACATGACAACTCGGGGCTTTTAGCCAAGTGGCTGGTGGATTGTGTGATGGTCAGGAATGAGATTACAGGACACACCTACAGGTAAGGTGTAGCTACTGATCTACTATTGTCACGTACTGAGATACAGTGGAATAACTTCATTTACATGCCATACAGTCGGATACTTATATAGGTAGAAAATGTACCATGTAGATCATAAAATGTAAAGCAGAATTGATAATCTAGAGTCGTAGCTATAGAGAAAGTGCAATGCAGGTAAACAAATAAGGTTTAAGGGCCAAAACGAAGTAGATGGGGTGATCAAGAGTTCAAGAATTATGATTGGTCTGTTCAAGAGTCTGAACCGGTAACATTTATTTTACAAGGCAACAGGAAACACATCCTTCTCTCAAACTAACCAGTTTCACTGGTTGCCTACAATCCCAGGGAGCCCCTCACTAACCATAGGGTGTGAACTCGAGTTTCTGCACGGGGTGGGTTACATAGTCAGCCCATGTCTATGGAGGGTTGGGGGATACCGCGACAATTAGGTGGACACGTCTCCTCATTCCTCGGAACAAGTGTGCCAATTGGATCCACATCAAAAGGTTCATTATATTCAGTACTGTCATTGGGTGAGTGCTAATCTCATAACATGCCCTCATTGGTTGAACAATTGTGAATGATCAGCAACAAGGGAAGGTTTTAATTTTAATTTTGTTTTCTAGTATGTGTTAGTAGATAGTATTTCTCCCCCGGGCTAAGAGTGCAGTAATGGATCGTTGCTGCAAAGTGGGGCACCAGGGTAAGCGCACCTGGGTTTGCTCGAACTAAATATTTATGTACTTATACAACATGCAAGTCGATTCTGGTTTTAGGGAACATAGAGTTGCTGGTAACTTGTGCTGTGGTATTGGGATCTGTACAGAGTCAATGATAGATCATTAAAAGGTGGGTACAACATAGTGGGCCAAAGAGCCTGTACTGTGCTGTTCTGTTCTACATTCCATCTAACAACATAAGAGTGCCCTTGGGTTGTATACAATTTTCAGAGGTGGACAATCCACTGTTGAGTATCCCCAGTCCTTCCACTAGTGTCACCAACAGCTTTACTGTGGAATTCATTGCCACAGACAGCTGTGAAGGCCTGTTTGAGGTAAAGGTTGATATGTTCTGGATTAGTAAAGAGTGTCAAAGGTTATGGGGGAGACGGCAGGAGAATGGGGTTCAGAGGAATAACAAATGAGCCATGATGAAATAGAGCTGACTCGATGGGCTGAATGGCCAAATTCTGCTCCTATGCCTTATGGTCTTTACCCCATGGCTTGTATCAGGTTCCCGTGTGGCAGGTGGCTGGGGAAGGGAGTGGACGACGGCAGCTTGGAGAGGATCCTGGTCGGCGAGCTCATCAGCCCCGTGGCGGAGGAGGACCTGGGCAAACAGTGTCGCACACCGCCACAGCTGCGATCCCCGACCATCGCTCGGCGCCTCAGCATCACTTCCCTCGGAGGAAAGACAGGCAGTGAGTTCACTGTTGTAGCTTGTGGATCAGCTCTGCGGTTTGTTTCCATTAACACCCCCCACACTTTTCTCTCAGGACAGACACCCAGACTTCCCAGAGAACACAGCCCCAGTGAACTGAGAACAACTCCCTGAAGTACAGCGTACCAGGTGCTGAGAGTCATAGATCCAGTGGATAGTTAGAGACTTTTTCCCAGTGTGGAGGTCACTATTACCAGGGGCATAAATTGGAGGGAAGTATTGGGGGTGTCAGGTTTTTTTTATATAGAGGGTGGTGGGTGCATGAAATCCCCTGCTGGGGTAGTGGTAGAGGCAGATACATTAGGGACACTTAAGAAACTCTTAGATAGGAACATGGATGATAGAAAAATGGAGGGCTTTGTTTTAGGGAAAAGACAGCTCGATCTTAAAGTTGATTAGAATGTCTGCACAACATAGAACACTGCAGCACAGTTTAATATTCTAAGTCACTAGGTTTGTTTAATATCATGAGTAGCTTTATGCCTGATGGAGCACATTCACGCAGTTAGCCTATGTGTGCTAGTTGGAAGCCTTTACTCCATATCAGACTGTGCTCCCTAACCCGGAAGTGCTCAGCACACGTTCCCTGACATTGAATGGGCTCCATTTCCTGACAGTAACTTCACACGTCAGATGAACTCCAAATTAATTGTTGCGTTTTCTTCCCAAGGAAGTTGGTTTGATGTAGATATCTATAGCTGATGAAACATTCCCTGGACGGAACCATCCTTTACCAAGTGGTAACTCTCCTGTCCCAAGGGAGCCTGTGCAGGTTTCGACCTTGCTCCAGGTACCCAGTGTAAAGGCCTCAATTCCTGATCCGAGTTCCGTATGGCCGCTCGTGTGATATTTTAGTCTGATGAGCTTTGAGCTCAAAGATAATTAATTGTTTCAGTTAACAGAAGGAGCTTAGGCTTCATACAAACAAATTTTCCTTTATATTTCTGATTATTACAGTAGAATAGAAGAGTTGATATAGATACAGTATTTCCAAAGGTCATAACTTCCTGAAAATAGCAATGCAGGTAGATAAGTGAAGAATGTGTTCAGCGTCCTTGCCCGCGTAAACAGGGGCATTGAGTATTAGAGTTGGGACATCATATTGTAGCTGTACAACTCATTGATTAGTTTAATTTGTCACATATAGATCTAAACGTAGTGAAATTCGTAGTTTCCATCAAATCAAATCAGCACAGACTGCGCTGGGGCAGCCCTCGAGAGTCACCACACTTCCAGCACTAACACAGCATGCCCACGGCTCACTAACCTGTTTGGAACGTGTGAGGAAACCAGAGCATCTGGAGCAGGGAGAACGTACAGACTCCCTACAGACAGTGTTGGGAATCGAACCCCGATCGGTGATCACTAGCACTGTAAAGCGATGTGCTATCTAGTATGCTACCATACCGCACCATTGCGTGCAGTTCTGATCACACCATGTAAAGGATGTGCTAGAAAGAATGCAGAAGAGATTCACCGGGATGTTGCTTGGAATAGAGGGCTTTAGTCGCAAGGAGAAACTGGATTGAGTGGCATGATTCTCACTGAAGCACCAGAAATGGAGGGGCGACATTGCAGAGGTTTACAAAACTATGAGGAGCAGAAATACAGTAAAGAGCCACAATCCTTTTCCAGAGGCAGCGGAGCCTAAAACTAGAGGACATTCTGTTAAATTTGAAATGGATAAATATTTGAACGAGAGGCAGTAGCTGTATTTCAGGGAAAGAAGGATCAATTGGAGAGTGTCTTCTAACTGCTAGAAGCAGAATGAGCTTGAATAATCTCCTTCAATGCTGTATGGTTCCATAATTGGCAAATTAGCAAGATGTGCCATTCAGCAAGCCCAACACTTTATTGACATGGAGTTGTACATCATAGAAACAGGTCCTTTGACCCACCACCATGCCTATCTATACCAAACACACTTGCCTGTGTTAATTCCACATCCTGCTAAGCCCTGCTCATTCAACTAACTGCCACAATACCTCTTAAGTGTTGTTACTATTCCCACCTCCACTGCCTCCTCATTCCAGGTACCAACTGCTCTCTGTGGAAAAATTTATCTTTCAAATCCCTTTTAAATCTTCTCCCCTTAAACCTATGCCCTGTGGCTTTAAACGTTCCTTTTAAACTCTGGCTGTTTATCCTATCTCTGCCTATCATTATTCTCCTTTGTTCTGGGGAAAGAGTTTACCAATCTCTCTTGATAATTAAAGATCTTCAATCCAAGCAGCATCCTTGTGAATTGTTTCTGCACCTACTCTAACTTAATCACATCCTACAGCCTGGCAACCAAAACTGCACTCCATTCTCCAATTGTAGTCGAGCCTGGGCTTCGATGCCCCAAACACTTGTTATTCCTGTGAAAAATGTCAGCTCCATTAAATCTTTGTTTCATTGGCAGAACCAAATGCAGGTCAAATCCAAGAAGGAATTGGCGAGTCTATTAATAATATTGTGAAGCATTTTCACAAGCCAGAAAAAGAGGTAAGTTTCAGAAATGTTATGTTTGGTATCAGTGATTAACTGCGGTATTTATTTATATATATATATTTGTGCGATTTCTCTCTTGCACATTGTTTGTTAGTCTTTATTTATGCACAGTTTTTCATAAATACGATTGTATTTCTTTATTTTTCTTTAAATGCCTGCAAGAAAATGAACCTCAGGGTAGTAAATGGTGACATATACATACTTATTAAAGTTTATTTTGACTTTGTATTAAATTGAAATTACTCCTCCTCCTCCTCCTCCTCTTCTTCCTCCTCCTCCTCCTTTTCCTTCTTCTTCTCTATTATTATTATATTCCTCACAGTTCTCTACGCCAGAGTGTCATCGATGGTGGATCTTTCAGTTAGAGAATCGTGGGCATGAACCACACTCCTGAGTCTTGAGTGCAGGACACACCCGAGGCCTAATTTAGAGCAGTTCTGAGGGAGTCCTGCTCTGCTAGAGGTGCTGTCTTCCAGATGAGACATTAACCATGGATACACTTAGGGGTGAGGCAGGGGCAAGTTTCACGGGACAGGAATTTTAAACCTGAGTCATGCGAAGCTCCAAGTATGTCGGAGTAGGGGTGATGGGCTGGAAAGACCTGGTGCAGGGAAGGACCCATGCAGCAGAGATTTGAATGCACTAAAATTAACTCCGATTGGAGAACAAGAGCTGCAGGGAACTGGGGTGGGGACCGATGATGTGAGCAGATGGGTTGTGAAAGGGCCAGAGGTGTTGGATGGGAAAGTGCAGTGAGTTCCTTCTGCTGAAGACGAAGGTGTGTGGTTCACTAGGACATGGGTCTGACCTGGTAAAGGAGCAAGTTTCCATCAACAGGAAGGGATCTTCAGCTCCTCTGTGTCAGAGGAGCTTTTGAAATGGGTGCAGTGGAGCGAGAGTGACATCTAATGGCCACAGTCTGCAATTGGAGAGTTTGGTTCATTTGCAGAATTTCAGTGACAGGCGATTTTTCAGTGCTGGATGCTATGTGGGCGGACAGGCAAAGGCAATTTTAACATCAGAAAACCAGAGCAGGTGGCATCATGACTTAATGCTGTTGTAACCTTTATTTCAGATTGGGCAGTCGTAAAATCTGTGTGCTCAATGTCATGTGTTTCCTTGAGTTGAAATTGTCTCAGGATTTCCAGTGCAACAGATGCAGAGAAACATACTCGCAACATGGTTGCCCACAATCCAATGTCATCGATCACTCATCATATTAGCATAAATAATCTTCACTGGAGTAAATACAGTTGAAAGGTGGGGGGTGGGGGGGAGATCATCACAAAAATAAGCATTTTCATTTTCTTCCGGTTATTTGTTGTAGGAGTCAAAGCCAATGATGGAGTCATGATCTCTGAGTCTGTAGCAAACTGGCTCAGTCCTCCTGGCAGGGGATCCTCAATGTGAAGGAAGTAGGCTTTTTTTTATCAAACATCTTTATTTTGAGTTTGATTATCCTCTCTTCCATGAAATGATTCTAGATACCAAACTGTATAACAAACTGGGGAGAAGTTGCAGAGATGATAAAAGCAGTGGAACACAGCCCAGTACATTACAGACAAAGTCCCCTCCCCACCTTTGAACATATCTACAAGGAGTGCTGCACAAGAAAGCAGCTTCTATTATCAAGGACGCCCACCATGTTCTCTTCTCTCTTCGGCATGAGAGACAAGAGCCTTGGGTCCCGCACCATCAGTTTTAGCAAGTTATTACCCCTTTAACACCAGGGTGCTGAACCAGCTGGATATCTTCACTCACCTCAATAAATACTAAATGGATTCCACAACCTTTGAACTCACTTTCAAGGTCTCTACTCGTGCTCAGTATTGTTTATTTACTCATCTTTCTAATTTGCACTATTTGTTGTTTTTGCATTTTAGTTTTTCATTAGACTTGTATATAGCTTGTCATTGATTTTATTGTATTTCTTTGTTCTACGTGAACAACTGCAAAAAGTGAATCTCAAGGTAGAATTCGTGTTTTCATAAATTCATTTTGGACTTTGAGATTTAATATTAAAATACTTCAGCTGGAGAGGTCACAGAAAAGTAAAATAACTATACTCTGCACGCTGGCAGTTGTGACTAAAGACCAGAAAGCCACCCTCAGGAATCTCAGAGACACAACCATCACCTTAAAAGGGAGTGTGACTTGTGCTGTCATCATTTCTGTAATTGAATGGTTTTGAGCGGTTACTATCAAATGTCAAACAAATGGGGTCTTCCTTCAAAAAAAAAGCAGGTAACCACTGGTCTGAAATCTCACCTTGGGCCAAACGGTTTTATTAATTGGTGAGAGGAATGTGTGTTTTGCTACCAAGACCTGCAATTATAGCTCATTGCCAAAAGCTCTTGGAAAAATAGCAGCAAGCTAATACCTTAAACTCATGTGGTTAGCATGCTCCCACAATAATGAGAGTCAGTTTTGTGTTGCAATAGTTTGGGACAGCTGCTGGGAATTATTGGAGAATGGTTGGGAATCAATTATACTGTTCTCTGTTTTCAGACTTTGCAGTGTAGAGAGTTCAATCCTGAAGAAGGGTCATGGCCTAAAATGTTGACTGTTTACTCTTTTTCATAGATGCTGTCTGACCTGCTGAGTTCCTCCAGCATCTTGTGGGTGGTGCTTTCTGTTTCCAGCACCTGCAGATTTTCTGTTGTTAAAGATTTCCTTTACCAAGGCACATTTGTAGAATTTAATGACAATATGATGGTTTTATTGACACTAACATATAGAGCAACTATGCATTCTGAACTGGGGCCTGGCATTTTAAACACAAGGTGTTCTGCAGATGTTGGTAATCCACAGTAATACACACAAATTGCTGGAAGAGAGCAGGTCAGGCAGCATCTACGGAGGGGAGTAAACAGTCGACATTTTTCTTCGACAAGTTGTCCAGATCTCTAGATTACTTGTTCAGTAACTTAACCCTTTTATTATTGCTCCCATTCTTTACTGAAGAGGTCAATGTAGCCGGTGTTCAAGAATGTCCAACCACTTGTCTTTCTGCAGAGAGGGAGCCTGACGGTCTTGCTGTGTGGGGAGTTTGGCCTGGTCTCTGCCCTGGAGCAAGTCTTTCACCACGGCTTCAAGTCAGTTCGCCTCTTCCAGAAGAACATATTCATCTGGGATTTCCTAGGTGAGCACCAAGTAGCACTTGGTCTTCTGCTTTACGCCAGCTTCTGACCGAGCTATGCCCGTGTCCCAGTGCCTTACAGAGTCAGTAGGCACAAAGTTCAGTGACCTGTCTGTGCAGTGCAAGCTGCTTGTAGACACGGTAGAGTTAGGGACAGTACTCCAGGCTTTTTCCCTCTGGATCAGCAGCTGTTTGGTCAATGTGCCTTAATTCTCTATGTTAGTGGTTGGAGGGTGGGGGGAGCAGTAGGGAACAGTAATTGGAGTGAGGACCCCAAACAATTTTTATTTATTTCATTTAGAGAGAGTAACTGGCCCTTCTGGCCCAATGAGCCCGCCCCACCTAATTTTATCCATGTGACCAATTAAACTACTAACCCATCCGTCTTTGGAGTGTGGGAGGAAACTGGAGCACCCAGAAGAAACCCATGCGGTGATGGGGTGGGGAGAACGTACAAACTCCTCACACATGGAGGCAGGAACTGAACCCGGGTCGCTGGTGCTGTCATTGCATTACACTACTGCTGCGCGACCTTAACCAAGTGGAATATGCGCTTTGGTCACACATACTGAATTACTGGAACTCCTCCTCTCTGACTCCTTTAGGTATCACATTAATATTTACACGCAAGGTATTTGCACATGTTCAAAGTTGGGACATAATGTTAACCTGAGGAAATCATATATGTGTTACCTGAATACAGAAGTCTGAAATCAAATTAATTGTGTTGTCAACCAGCACCCTTGCACCAGATCTACTCTGCATTACACTATACTGCCTCATCAAATGGGAGAGCATCCGACTAACTCCTGTTTCAATGCCCCTCCCACATTATGGTCACTAGCGTTTAATACTCTCAGCTCCAGCATTCTCCCCTCTCCTGAATGCATTGAAGCTTTGCATCTCCTCCATTTCCCAGACATCTGCGCTTACTCCATCTTCCTGCCGCCCTAACAAGGAGAGAGTTCCACTTGACCTCACCTACCACCCCGTAGGTCTCCACATCCAACACATCATTCTTCACAACTTCTTCCCATCTTCAACGGGATCATACCGTCAAACACAACTTTACCTCCCCCCGCTCTCTGCTTTCCACAGGATTAGCTCCCTCCATGATTTCCTTGTCCTGTCATTCCTCCCCACTAATATTCCTCCCAGCACTTACCCCTGCAAACAACAGAAGTACTACAGCTGCCCGTTCACCTCCAACCTCACCTCCATTCAGGGCCCCAGACGGTCCTTCCGGGTGAGGCAACACTTCACCTGCAAATCCTTAGGGATCGTCATTTCCATAGATGCTGCCTGACCTGCCGAGTTCCTCCAGCATTTTGTGTGTGTTACCCTGGATTTCCAGCATCTGCAGAGTTTACGGTGTGCAGGATCAGCCTGTGAAGAAATATCTTGCACGGTGTGGAATGACACGGGTGGAGTGGTGGGGGGGCGTTTCCAACATTGAACTGTGTGGGACCAGATCATGGGGAGTTGTGGGGCCTAGATCAGGCCAATTTAAGCCAAGTGGAAGTCAGGCCACATGGGATCGCCCCACCCGAGAAGTCCTGACACTCTGTGTGATGGAACTGATGGAGACTTGAGCCACAGACCCAAGTGGCAGGAGCTATGCTCATCTGTTGGCGCCCAGTCAGCTGACTGGGACTCTGGAAAAGGCCTCAGCTAGATGGGAAAAGGCGCTGTAATAAGCCATAAACAGAAAAGATTCCGCAGATGTTGCAAAGTGCTGGAGGAACTCAGAGGGTGAGGCAGCATCTCTAAGTGTTTCAGTTTGTGACTCTACATCAGGACTCATAAACCAGCCGGTGACCTTTGTCGTGCGGTACTGGCTGGTTTCTTTTGGTCCTGCCACGGTCCAGAAGAAGTTGGTGGATTTCTTCCAGGGCAAGAGGAAATGCTGGGTGTCTGCTATGGTTCTGAGTCTTGCAGTTGACAAGGTGTGCATCTACGCCCACTTTCAGACCCTGCAGAGACAATTGTACGTAGAGCACCTCCTTCCCAGATGGCATATGCTGGTGACAAATTTCTTCCACCAAAGGCATTGTCTTCAGGAGAACATGATGGCAAACACTGGCTCTGAGACATCCCTCCAACCCCTCCTTTTCATCCCTTCCCCCTCAACTACCATTAGCACATTTCTCTAATCACCACTCTACCGTGAAAAACATTCTGGAGAGCTGTTTGTCGCTAGTTGTTCCTTGGCAGGTAACCTTTGAACTATGAAGCCAATCCCGTCCTTCACCCAAGTTAAGAAACGTAATTGAAAATAATGTAATAGACTTTGCATTGTGGAGCTGGCAGTATAGCCCCATCTGCTGGAATGAAGGTGAATTTCTCGAATGAGACCAATCTCAGACGACTGTTATATTAAATTTCTGTACTCTCCATTTCAACCCAAGTATTTTATATGATGTAATTCACTGCTCAGCCCCAGGTTTAGACCAGAATCCTGCAACCAAGGCTGAGCCTTCACTGTCATTTCTATGAGAAGCTCTATCGTGTTAAGAATCCAGATGTAGGGACTGCATTTCTGATCGGTACAATAAAACTAGCGAACGTTCACTGTCACTCACCGCAGGAAGGCAAAAAGCTCTTTAATAAGTGTATTTTAAATCAGTGAATGGCAATAAATGTTTTAAATATACGTGTCTGAAGGTTTATATGCAGCATTTAAAGTTAGTAGTATTTTGAGTGCTGGGTACTGATTGAAACCCAAATCAGCAGCTAGGAAATTTAAATCCAAAGGTTTATTAATTAAATGTGGAAGTTTATATATACGAGATGACCGGGTTGTCAAGTCACCTCTCATCCTCCTTTGTTCCAGCTACAGCTTTTATCTTTGGAGTGAAGGAGGATGAGAGGTAAGTTCAGGTGTACAAGATGATAAGAGGCATAGATAGAGTGGACAGCCAGAGACCTTTTCCTGGAGGGAAAATGGCTAATAAGATGGAACATAATTTTAAGGTGATTGGAGGAATAATATGGGGGGGTGGGATTTCAGAGGTAGGTTTTAGCACAAAGAGTGGTGGGCGTGTGGAATTCCCTGCCAGGGGTGGTGGACACATTAGGGACCTATAAGAAACTCTTAGATAGGCACATGGATGATATAAAAAGAGAGGGCTGAGTAGGAGGGAAGGATTAGATTGATCTTCCAGTGGCATAAAAGGTCAGCACAACATCGAGGGCTGAAAGGCCTGTACTGTGCCATAGGTGTTGTATGTTCTGTTTTCTCTAATGGCCTATGTGTGACTCCAAGGTGGTCACACTTCACCTCAGTTCAAGGATGATGAGAGATGATGCAGGCTTTGCCAGTTATGTTCACATGTGTGACAAGCAAACAAACAAAAGCCCTGTGGCCAGTCAGTAACTCCAACTGAACATTATTAGCTAAGGAATCCACATAGTATTAAATCATTCAGCCACCCCAGACCTGCTTTATCCTCCACATAGATCTGTATTCCAGCTCTATTTTCTTTATATTGCTCCGTACCCAACAGATATTTGGGCATATGTGCATATTTGGGACAGATTGGTAATGTTGAGAATTGAGGACTAGCAGGTTAGTGGAGGTGAGTAGCTCTGAAACAAAGAATCAGCCATGATATTACCAACTGGCCCAGTTCTGCTCCATTTTCTTGTGTGAAGATTTGTACTCAACGATTACTTCTTGGATGAAGGTTGGCCAATTCAGTAAGGTGTTAAGTGCCCTATGGGGAAGAGAGTGAAGACAAAAACAAATAAGTACTTTAATGAGAAGCAAACACCATATAACAGTACAGCACAGAAACACACCCTTCAGTCTACATGCTAAATTAAACTAAATGTCTCCTGCCCACACGTGATCCGTACCCCTCCAACTTCCTTGGAGTCACGTGTATATCTGGAAACCTCTCAAATGCCTGCTTCCATCACTACGCCGGCAGCCCATTCCAGGTACCTACCGGTCTCTCTGATTAAAATACAATTTTCTCCACACACACCTTTAATCTTTCCCCTTTCACCTTAAATGCAGGTCCTGCAGAATTTGACATACAATCAGTGGCCACTTTATTAGATACACCTGTACACCTCTTGTTAAGGCAAATCTCTAATCAGCCTATCATGTGGCAACAAGTCAATGCATAAAAGCATGTAGAACTGGTCAAGAGGTTCAGTTGTTGTTGAGACCTAACAGTAGAACGGCAGAGAGATGTAAATCTAAATGGCTTTGACCGTGGAATAATTGTTGGCGCCAGATGGGATGGTTTGAGTATCTCAGAAACTGCTGATCTGGGACTTTCACATTTTCGCCTTTAGAGTTTTTTTTACAGAGTATGGTGTGAAAAGCAGTGAGCAGCAGTTCTGAGGGTTAAAATTCCTTGTTAATTAGAGAGGTCAGAAGAGAATGGCCAGACTGGTTTAAGCTGATAGGAAGGTGACAGTAACTCAAATAACCACATATTACAACAGTGGTATGCAGAAGCACATCTCTGAACACACAAGAGACTGAACCTTGAAGTGGATGGACTATAGAAGACCATGAACCTACACTCATTGGTCACTTTGTTAGGTAAGGCATGTAACTAACAAAGTGACCACTGAGTGTATATACTTTGGGAAAGAAGTATTGGCTGCCTACTATCTCAATAATTTGAGAACTTCAATCAGATCTCCACTCAGTCTCTGCCATTCCAAAGAAACTAACCCAATTTTGTTCAATCTCTACTCATACTCTCTAATCTGTGCAGCAGCTTGGTTAAACACTCCTATTCACTTTTCAAAGCCTCAGCATCCTTCCTGTAATGGGACAACAAAAATTTCATGCAATACTCTCAAGTGTGGCATCAGTGAAGTGTCACATAACTGCAACATGGCTTCCTGACTCGTACTGTGTACTCAGTGCCCAGATCGATGAAGGCAAGCATGCCCTACACCTGCTTTTCCACCCTTTCTATCTGTGCAGCCACTTTCAGGGTGCTATGGACTTGAACCTAAGATCCCTCTGCACAGTATTGCTGTTAAGGGTCCTTCCATCAACTTCCATACATTTCCCCTTTACTTTTGACCACCCAAAATGCAAAGGCTGACACTTGCCTAATTTAAGTAGAATCAACAGCCAGTTGGGAGGCTGGGCCTTGAGGAGACGATGCCTTACCAAAGTTACAGGCGGTTGAATTGTATAAGCAAGAATGCAATGAATGGAGTGTATCATGAGGGAATGTAAGGTCCTTTAGTGGCGAGAATAGAAAAGCAACTTTTGGTTAATGTTGGGGTCAAAGAAGAAACCATGGGATGGTTGAGGAAGGTAGCAAAATTAACATGAGTCCTATATTAATTCATCATTTACTCAACTCATAGAAATTAGTGTAAGTGTAACCCTATTTCAGCACTAGCTGTAAGTTGGAGCTCTTTTCCCATTGCTCTCTGTAAGAAGTTTGTACATTCTCCCTGTGACTTCATGGATTTCCTCCACATGCTCCAGTTTCTTCCCGCATTCCAATGACGTACGGTTGAGATTAGTGAGTTGTGGGATGCTACATTGACACCAGAAGGGTAACGACACTTGCCCAGCACAATCCGTGTTGATTTAACTTTACACAAAATGGCACGTCACTGAATGTTTTGATGTACATGTGAAAAAATGAAGCTGATCTTTATAATCTTTAATTTTTTACACAGCACCCCCCCCCCCCCTCACCTCAACAACTCACACTCTGAGAGGGCACACACTACAGCAAACTTGCACTCCCTCACACAGGATATTTCTTTAACAACTCACTCTTACACATCCACTCAAGCCACCATGGTTTATATGTACGTGCATGTGTGTGTGCGCACACACACATGCACACAGTACAATATATACACACAAATATACAATATATTATGATTGTGCATGTGTATACAGAGTCTCAAGCAGACCCATTGCCACACCAACTTCTAAATGCTCTATTTTTCCCTCGAACACTCCCATAATGGAACCATCCTTCCGCCAGTCACTCCCATCATTGAAGTACTCAGTCTCATTGACCCTTAACATTATTGCCCACACTTACTCAGTCTCACACGGGGGGTAGGGAGAGAAGGGAAGCAGAGGGTCCACATGTCTCCATCACCAGGATCCCACCTGACGTGAGCTTCTGACCCCAGCTGGTATTTATAACTGTCCTTCGTCAATCCGGTCAGACCAACTGTGATGACTTCGAAGCTACAACCCACAAATTATTCTTTCCCCCATCTCTTGAAACTCAGAGAAAGCAGTCACGTACTTTGAAACCGCTGACGACGAGGAGGCTCAGGTCAACCTACTGGAGGGGAAGTGTTGCACGGAGTCAGCAAAGTCACTATGTCAATACGTGAACGCCATCAATAGCGCGCCGAGGAACATTGGGAAAGACGGGAAGCTGCAGCTGCTCGTGTGTCTCGGGGCCAGGTATGGGCAACTTTTCCCACAGCACAAAACCTCGCCGGGCTCTCTGTTGCTGCTCAGCTGTTGACGAAGCACCAGGCAGTCTACTTGAGTGCATTTTGTCACCAACTTGTGCTTTCATATTTCATCTGCCTGGTCTTTCCCTATGACTGTGTCTGTGTTACCTTACATCTTCATCTATTAGTGTATTCAATTTTCCCAATCCCCTTGTCCTTCTAATCATTGCCTTTATCCTCAGCAATCCATCTCCCTACACTCCCCATCTACCTCTCCCCTTTGTCTCCTTCCCTTCCCCATCTCCATCTCGACGCCCTTCTCCCCTGCCCCTCTCTCCAGTCATACTGATCGCACTTTCGTGTGCTCCTGCTCCCACATCATCCCCTGCCCTTCCTTCCCCAGCCTACCAAAGAGTTAGGCTCACAGCCACAGCTAAGAAATTAAAGCTGTGTGCTTGGAGGTCCTGTCAATGGTGTAACAGAGATCAAGATTCATCAGTTCCATCTGTACTGATACCGTCTGCTCTAGTGTCTTTTTATGAGAGGAGCCCCATCACCCTGCAGGAAGTTCTCTGTTTCAGTTTAAGGCAGAGGGCAGTCTCATAGTGGTCGCAGTTTTGTTTGTGTTATAGAAGGGGATGAGGGGTCAACAACAGCAAATCTAAAAATTAGAACGTTCCATTTGATAAATCGAGCTCTCTGAATGTTCATTATAATTAGTCCCACTCTCGTAGCGAATGGGTAATGATGTTGGTATCTACCCAAATGGAAGTACCTGTAGAGAGAGGTGTGGCGATGGGACTGGACATGGGAAATATTTATAAAACACAGAACATTACAGCAAAATACTGACCCTTTGGTTCATGATGTTGCATCGAGCTTTTAAGGTGGTTAAGAATATGTAAATATGTTGGTCTTCATTAGTCAGGAGATTGAGTTCAAGAGCTGTGAAGCAACGTTGCAGCTCTATGAAACCCTGCATAGACCACACTTAGAATATTGTGTACAGTTCTGGTCACCTTGTTATAGGAAGGATGTCGAGGCCTCAGAGAGAGTGCAGAGGAGATTTACCAGGATGCTGCCTAGATTGTGTCTTATTGAGGATATGTTGAGCAAGCTGGGGCTTTTCTCTTTGGAATGAAGATGCATGAGAGGAGATTTGATAGAGATATACAAGATGATAGAGGCATAGATTGAGTGGACAACCAGAGGCTTTTTCCCCAGAGTGGAAATGGCTAACATGAGGGAGCATAGTTTTAAGGTGATTGGAGGAAAATACAGAGGGGATGCCAGTGGGAGTTTTTCAATGCAGAGTCATGAGCACATAGAGAGCACTGCTGGGGTGGTGCTAAAGGTAGATACATTAGGGCTTTTAAGAAACTTAGATAGGCACATGGACCGGTTCAACCTTTGAAACTTTATACAAATCTGTAAGCTTTTCTTTGAGGTACAGCTCATGAAACAAGAGCGCTTGAACTCTACCACAGCATTCAATGCTACGATGCATTTTTAACACAGGAAAAACAGTACAGTATACCTCTCAGCCACAATCACCTGACTAAAATTAGTGCTAAACCAAAGGAGGAGGCATTGGGTCAAGTGATCTAAAGCTAATAAAATTGTTAGACTTTCAAAAAAGTCTGAAACATGACGAAGGAAAGGTTCAGGGAAGAAACTTCAAGTGGCATCACAGGTACTGTAGATAGGATTATTAAGGGAACTTCTGGCATATTGCCCTTCATGAATCAAAGTATTGAGTACTGGAGTTGGGATGTTATGTTGAAGTTGTATAAGATGTTGGTGTGGCCAAATTTGGAGTTGTATGCAGTTCTGGTCACCTACCTACAGGAAAGATATCAATAAGATTGAAAGAATGCAGAGAAAATTTACAAGGATGTTGCCAGGACTTGAGGATTGAAGTTATAAGGAAAGGTTGAATGTGCTAAGACTTTATTCACTGGAGCATAGGAGAAAATGGGGGAAAATTAGATAGAGGTATCCAAAATTATGAGGGGTATAAATATGGTAAATGCAAGCAGACTGTTCCCATTGAGACTGGGTGAGACTAGAATTTGAAGTCATAGGTTACAGTGAATTATTTAGAGGGTGGTGAGAACATGGAACAAGCTGCCAGTGGAAGTGGTGGATGTGGGTTTGATTTCAACATTTAAGATAAATTTGGATAAGTATATGGACAGGAGAGGTATGGAGGGCTATTGTTCAGGTTTAGGTTGATGGAACTAGGCAGAGTAACAGTTTGGCACAGTCTAGGTTGGCCAAAGGACCTGCTTCTGTGCTGTAGAGCAGTATGTCTATGGCTATGTCAAAGCAAGAGACTTGGACAACTGCTGGTATGACTATCAACAGTGATATGGTGGATGAAGAAAGGAATAGGTGTGCAGGAGAAGTGGGGATTGAGGATTGCAGGGTTGGAGGAGGTTACAGAGATGGGGAGGGACATCACTGAGAGTCTGATCCACATCCAGTGGTCCTATTAAGCCACAGTCTGTTATAGAATGAGTTACAAATGGAGGTGCACTGGCACATTAATGTGGACAGCAGTCCTTTACTCATGTTCTCCCTCTATCTAATGCAGGGACCACTTACTCCCCCAATGGATCCCACTACTGGCAGAGTGCCCAGTGATCGCGAGGATGTATGAGGACGGTGCCCTGCTCCGTGACCGCGCCTCCGTCAACTCACTCATCCGTGTCCTCCAGACACTGCAGGAGTTCAACATTACACTAGAGACCTCGCTCGTCAAGGGCATTGACGTGTAGCATTGGTTTTTCAAAGGCAGAGACCCTTCCCCACCAACTCTGACGTGTTGAGCAAGGAAGGGTCTCCTGTCCATGTTACCGAGCGTACGGATCATGTGACACTGTATGGAGATGGACAGCAAACCAACTGCCTAAAGGTCATGCCAGCCAATCCTGGCAGAAGAAAATAGTATTGATAATGTTATAAAGAAGTCAAATAGATAATGAAGAGTATTTTTGCCTGTTGGATGTGTGTAAATAAATTGTACCTTTACCGAATAGTGATTACACTGTCAGCTGTTCACCAGAACCTACTGGTTAGAAAGTAGCATTGATTTAGAATACTCCATGGGGATTTTCCCTCTTACCCCTCCCTTCATTTGTACCCCATTTGTGTAAATATTCTGTTTCCTTTTTTTTGCGGGTAAACTTCAGAAAACCTCGAGTCCTATTTGGGGCAGTGGAGTGTGGTAAATGTGTGTGTTTTGCACTTTCCTCCAGTTTTGTTTTGGATGTGTCTCTCTCGTGTTCCCTGGTTCTAGAAGAATTAGTTGAATGCTTCTGGTGCCTCAGTACATTCTTCTCCTTTCTGATTCCTTGATCCTCTGCAGAAGTTAACAAAAAACTGAGAGCGCTGGCTAATTCGCTACCGCTCAGAGGCCACTGCAGTACTGCAGGGAGTCTGGGTGACTGACAGAGAAACACAGCATTGCAAGGGGAACATGTGGTCTACTCAGTGCTGTCTGGAGCAGGGCTAGCCTCGCATACTACTAAAACCCTCCAAATTATAAAATTATATATCTTTGATCATATTTTCATTATTTATTGGTTGAAAGCATAATACTGTTTTGATTTAATGGGTAAATCTCCCCTAGTAGCCAGGAAGGGAAGTGCAGTACCCACTTCATAACTTCTTCAAAGAACAGACCTTCCTTTCCCTCCATGCCACTACCCCGGCCACCAACCCCCCACCACTACCTCCTTTGGTTAAACAGCTGAATAACGCTCACTGCTCAGATTAACTGGCTAATAGCAGAGCATAAAATACTGATTTGGAAAGTGGGAACACGGCCTGTGGGCAGAGGAGAAATAGTATTCTTATTATCTTTTAAACATCAGTATTTGAGAAATCAATCAAGAGCTGGGCATGTGAAGTAAATCTGAAAATGCTGGTGCTGTCCGGTCATTGAGGAAAAGAAAGGCCATTAACTTTGCAAATAGAGTGCTTTAGTTCCAATAAAGGGCCTTGAACTCCAGTTTTAATCTGTCTCTTGGTTCCAGAGGCTGAGTATTTGCAGCACAGTTTAATCATTGCAGGGAGCTGCCTTGAGGGAGATAGCTGAACACAATGGGCAAGGAATCCCACTGTTCTGAGGAATTCGGAAGCTGCCTTGAGGGAGATAGCTGAACACAACGGGCAAGGAATCCCACTGTTCTGAGGAATTCAGAGGGGAGCTTTCAGAAATGAAGACCTCTTGTTTTTTCCCATGATTTTAAACACAAGGCTATTAGGGAGTGCAGTTCCTCACTCCCACTGTCCTGACAATCTCCTGTCCCACGATTTTAGGATTGAACAGATGAGACTGAACACTCTGTACTGTGTTGGGGAGGAATTCCGGAAGGTAACCGTGGAGTCCTAACCATTCATGCCTGCAGTTTTGAAACAGATCTGTAGGGAACCTGGACAACAGTATCAGTGGATAGTCAGCACCATCAAGCATACCTGCTTGGTGATTTCCCACTTCTCTAGGAATAGGAGTACAGATAGAACCTTTGAAAATTCCTCTGTGATTCCTTCTTACCAACATCAGATCAACCATCCACTCAAATAACCTGTCCCCAACTGGTGCTCTCAAATTCCAGATGGGAACTATAAGCAGCTGATAATGGACATGCAAATACTGTAATTGGTCTGGTCCATTTGCCTATAGTCCTTAGATCATCCTAAAGTCTCCAGCAATTAAAAATTAACCTCCCTAGGTATTCCTGTGAGTGATTCCTGGAGGGAAATGGCATAAATTTTTTTTTAAAAAAAGTATATTTTATTATTTTATTTGAATTTGTTCAGCAGGAATACCCATGCTGGCCAACCACAGGAGAGGGTGAGGGGTGGAAATTCTAGGAGTAATCAGAGTTGGTAATCCTGTTGCAATGTTTCAGGTAGCTAGAATGATGATTGGATTTGCACCTCCCACACTCAGAGACTGAGCTTTGCTCCTTACCACAGAACTAATTTACACTGTAATTTCAAAAATCATTGACACAACTTAAGACACTTTATTGGAAGATATGAAAACAACATATTTTACTATCAATAGAAAAGAAATGATGTGGCAAAACCTTCTTGAAGAGGAACCAGAACCAACTGCATTCTGGGCCAGCGTTAAGACCGTTTAACTCTGAGCTCCAAGGTGTCTGGGATTTGATATTCACTCTTAAGCTGAGCCTTCATGGTCAGCTGGAAACGAACTCTGCTTTCTCTCCACTGTCAGCGGACTAAAACCGTTCTTTCACTGGTGACAACAGGAAAGTGTGCAAGTGTGTATGGGAATAAGCTCAGCCTTGCCAATGACTTATAAAGCTCCTGCGTTGAAAGCATTCACCTGGCTGAGGCAGCTTTGCCTTACAGGAGGCAATGTCCCATAGGGTGAGGCAGAAGTATGAATTGAGTAAGTGTGTGTGTGTGTGTGTGTGTGTGAGAATCTGCTGAACTATATGAGAAGCCATCTGAATATGCCTTGACAGCCGAGGACACTGATTTGACCTCCGCAGTGTTGACCTTGCTTTGGCACTACTCAGGAGAAGAGCATTGATTCACCAGCTGTTGGATGGGTTTTCAGACTGCAAATCGCCAGAAAAGATACCTGTAAATTGGCTAAAGCGCTGCTATGTGAGGCATGAATTAAAGTTGGGCAAGAACAGATGATTGCTGCTCAGTTATTAAAATCATTAGATGTGATTCTTGTTTACAGGTTCATTACAGTATAGAAAGAGCTGCTTGCCTCAGATGGGAGTGGGGTTTTGTTTCCTCACACCCAGCTTCTCCTAATCCTACCATTGTACCTTTCTCCTCCGTTCCTCAGTCATGAGCTCATCTCGTTTTTCTCAAAAGCATACAGCTTATGCTCAGATATTGCATATGGTCGTGACTCCTCCATTTTGGGTAAGGTCTTTGTCCTGCATTCTGTAGTGTTATTTATTTTAAAAATTATCTTTTTTGCAACCCATCCTTCTGGACTGCTTCACAAATGCAAAATCTTCATTTACTGTATCAAACCCCTCGACCTTGACTGTTTACCTTTTTTCTAGATTTGTTCAATCTTTTGTGCTCAGTGATACCCATCCGATCAGTGTGGGTTTTCTTTCCTTTCCCCCAGTTAAGGGCTGATATTTCCGATCATACACTAGGTATGCAGACTGCCACTGACTGCATATGCCCCCAACTGAAGCTTCAGGCTAACCACACTCGCACGCTACCTGGATTTCTGTAAAATAATACATTATTATTATTTAAAAATCTGATATATGTTATCAGTAGAAAATGTGAATTGCTGACTTTGTATATGTGTCTGATAACTAATCCATTGGTAATAAAAGATTAAGGAAGCTAAAATATCTTGTGATTTGGCATTTCATTTCATATAATGTCATTTCCAGGGGTACAAGTGTAAAGGAAAACAAAACAATTGTTACTCCAAATCAGATGCAGCATAAAAGAAACACAGAAAAATAACACAACAATAATAAAAACCACAATAAATATAAATATATATCGAATGTACAGTATGTCCATAAAGTGATGCTAGGCACAGGAGTGTCTGTACATAGGGTGACGGACAGGAATTGATAAAGTAGAGGTGTTTTGTGGTGTGGAGGGGTGGGTTAGTGGGTGGAGGTGTTGATCAGCCTTATTACTTGGGGAAAGTAGCTGTTTTTGAGTCTGGTGGTCCTGGCGAAAATGCTACATAGCCTCCTTCCTGATGGGAATGGGGCAAACAGCCCATGAAGCAGGGTGGGTGGAATCCTTCACCGGTTACTGGCCCTTTTCCAGCACCTTTCTGTACATGTCCTCGATGGTGTGTTGGTTGCTGCCAGTGATGTATTGGGCATTTCTGACTACCCGTTGTAGAGCCTTCCTGCCCTTCACACTGTTGTTTCCATGCCAGGCAGTGATGCACGTTCTCAGCATGCTCTCTGCTGCATTTCTGTAGAACGGTGTGAGTATAGATCTGCGTAATCCAGCAACCAAGAGCTTCTTCAGGAAGTAAAGGTGTTGGTGAGCTTTCCTGATTGGGTATTACATGTTCTGGGTACCATGAGAGGTTTGCCAGATGTGCACCCCCAGGAATTTGAAACTGCTCACAGTTTCAGCATCAGAATCACTGGCATATGTTGTAAAATTAACTAACTAGTGCAAAATGAGAGGATAAAAAATACTGAGGTAGTGTTCATGGGTTCATTGTCCATTCAGAAATCCAATGGCAGAGGGAAGGAAGCTGTTCCTGAAACTTTAAATGTATGTCCTCAAGCTTCTGTACTTGCTCCTTGATGACAGTAATGAGAAGAGGGCATTATCCTGAGTAAGCGGGGGAGGGGGGTCCTTAATGATGGAATCTGCCTTTTTGAGCCTTTTGAGGGCATCTTAATGCTGAAGAGTCAGTGCCCATGATGGAACTAGCTGACTTTACAACTTTCTGCAGCTTTTACTGGTCCCGTGCAGTAGCACCTCCATATTAGATGGTAATGCAACCGGTTAGAATGTTCTATGTCTGTAGATATTTGCGAGCTCTCACTGCTGTGCCTCTGATGTAAAGAAGGGGTGTAAGTTCTTCTGAAGTTGCTAACCATCTCTTTTGATTTGTTGACATTGAGGAAGAGGTTATGTGCCTGGCACCAGGCCTCGCGCTCTTCCACTTCCTCTCTGTAGGCTGTCAATTCGTTGTTGGTAATGAGCCCCGCCACTGTTGAGTCATCAGTGAACTTGAACCAGTTTAAGTTCCAAAAGAAGATGACGGGGATTCTATTCCTTTGAGTCTGTTCCATGATTGCAATGGCTGGGTCACCAGCATTCCACACCTCCCACCCAACCATAGATGTGGCCTCTGGAGAAGCAAATCGAGAATCCAAGGGGAAGTATAGAGAAATTCACTTTTTATCCATTCAGTGAACCAACAGAACTGGAATGGAACAAAGTTATCCTTGATACTACGGGCCAGTCTAAAATGAAGAGTAGAATGGACTTCAGAACCAGAGAAAGGTCTTGTTCAATTTGGTAAGGTGGCCAGACAACTTAGCTTGGATTTCAGCCACTTGGAATCACTTCACATTTCATATGAATTTTGTGGTCTACCTTGACGTGATATGGCCGATTTCCAGGGACCACAAATGCCAGACTATGTCTGTGACAGATACTGCAGGAACCAACATGAACTATAAACCTACATGACCTCTTGGTCCACCTGTGGAAGATGTATTGGACCACATTGGCAGATTGACTAGTACATATCCTTGTGGAGATGAGGTTCACCCGCACATCGAGGTGATCTTTCCAGCATGCTGTGAGGTGTGACAACCATACTAAATGGAACAGACTCAGAATAGACCCAGCAGTCTAAAACTGGGCATTTGACCATCAACAGCACAGAAATATAACCATCCTAATCTGTAGTGTCATGGCCAGGCACACCCCCCCCCCCCCCCCATTACAGTAAGGCCAGTTCCATGAGGAGTGCAGTAAGATTATTGAGAACAGCACCAGGCATACCTAATGTAATGAGGTGACAACCTAGCAAAGCTGCAACACACACTACATGCATGCTAAGCAACAAAAGCAGCATGTACTGGACACAGTAAGTTGCATATCAAATTAGTTTCTCCTATCTAATGGTGGTGGACAACTAATAGTAGTATATGATCACTAAAGTTTAGTATGATGGTTGCATGAGGGGTTGTCTATTATTCGCTTAGTGGAGATTGCCTGTGGTTGACCTTGCTTAACATGGGGAGGCTGATGCATGGGGTCAGGGTTCAGTGACATGCAATCCAAGATGACTGGGGACCCTTCACTCCTACAGCCATCCTCCACCTTCACTACCATTGTGATATGTCATCATCTTCCACAAACTCCACCATTGAGGTCTTGGTTGGATCACTTGTTGTCTGGAACTTCTCCTTTTATCTTACCCCGGGAGCTAAGTGCCAGATGGCTAAACAGCAGATAGCATTACTCTTGGGTCTCAAGAACTCACAAGCCTCTCCATCACAAGATGACAACCCTTGGTGGATAACTAAACAGCTAACTGGATGGGCAACTTTAAGAACATCCCCATCTTTAATAACACTCAGTCAATCCCTGACTTATTTGAATTGCCAAGGATTCCACTACCTTAAGTGCTCATTCTCTTTACCACTGGCACCATTGCTGCAGAGTGCACCATTGACAGAATCCATTTCAGTTATCTACTGAGGTAACTTCGTCAATGCCTACAATCATGGAAAGGGTATCATTCAAAAATCCCAGAGTGTATCCCAGCCTGAGTTTTCAGGCGATGAATGTCTGAGAATTGATACCTTATTATGTATTATAATAAAATTTGATAAAGGAACAATATTGTTAGATGCAGTTGTATTATTTTGTTGTCATCTCCCTCCTCCTACTCCTACTCATCTTCCACTTCCTCTACCACCACCTTTTGCTCGTCCTCATCTTCCTCTTCCATCTTCTATAATCTCCTTCCACCAGGTTCTCCTCTCTCTCCTTATCTCCACTCTCTCCCTTCCTCCACCCTTCTCTTCTTATGACTCCTCCTCCTCTACTCTCTTCATCCTCCTTTCTCCTCTTGCTTCTCTTCTTGCTCCTCTCTTCCTATTCCTCTCTTCCAATTCCTCTCTTCCAATTCCTGCTCCCCCTTCTACATTGCCTACTCCACTCTCATCCTTCTTCTCATTTCTCTTTCCACTTGTCTTCCAAGTAGAATTGCCACCACTGTGGATTTGCGAGTTCTCAGGTGGAGAAGCCAGTGTTGGACCCACAGACTCAGCCAACCTCCAAGATAGACCTGGAAAGGAATTAAGGTTGATTAGGAATGAAGGAACAGTAGAATGAATAATACACCAAAAGCAGGTTATGTTGGAGATACAGGTGATGGTGTGTGGATTCACGGTAAGCAAAAGGCTCTTTGCATACCAATTAAAAGGCGTAGCTCTTGAGCGATGATGGACCAATTAGAAGTGAGTACTACAACAGTAAACAGAAAACCTAAGTGAAAAAATAATGCAAAACAATCAAAGCCCGAATATCTATATCATGAAAGATAACAGAAACTTTGAGGTAACACAAAATAATGAGAAAGTACATTTGTACTGAGACATTAAGTCACCAAAAATGTTGGCAAACTTTTATAGATGCACAGTGGAGAATATCTTAACTGGTTGCATCACAGCCTGGTATGGAAACACCAATGCCCAGGCATAGAAAACTCTACAGAAAAGTGGTGGATATAGCCCGGTGCATCACAGGCAAAATCCTCCCCACCGCTGACACACAGAAAATGCTGGAGGAACTCAGCATGACAGGCAGCATCTATGGAAAGGAATAAACAGTTGACATTTTGGACTGAGATCCTTCATCAGGACATCGACCCTCCCCACCATTGAGCACATTTACATGAAGTGCTGCCATGAGAAAGCAGCATCCATCACTAATGCCATGCTCTCTTCTCACTACCATTGGGCAAGAGGAACCACCAGGTTCAGGAACCTTAAAGCAAGGGTTCCCGAGCTGGGGTCCATGGACTCCCTGCTTAATGGTATTGGCCAATGGCATGAAGAAGGTTAGGAACTCCTGCCCTAAAGTCATAAGGTTGCTGAATTGGTGTGGATAACTTTACTCACCTCAACACTTAAGTGATTCCATAACCTACAGAGTTACTTTCAAGGGCTCTACAATTCACATTCTCAGTATTATTTATTTTGTATTTGCACAATTTGCCTTCTTTAATACATTAGTGGTTTGTTAGTCAATGGGAAGACTCTTGGCAGTGTGGAGGATCAGCGAGATCTTGGGTTTCATGTCCATGGGACACTCAAAGCTGCAGCACAGGTTGACAGTATTGTTAAGAAGGTGTATAGTGTGCTGGCCTTCATCAACTGTGGGATTGAGTTCCAGAACCATGAGTTAACATTACAGCTATATAGGACCTTGGACAGATCCCACTTGGAGTACTGTGTTCAGTTCTGGTCACCTCATTACAGGAAGGTTGAGTGAATTTGGCCTTTTTCTCCTTGGAGTACAGAGGATGAGTGGTGCCCTGATAGAAGTATATAATATGATGAGAGGCATTGATTGTTTGACAGAGGTAATTATGGGAGAAGACAGCAAGAGGAAAGAGTTAAATAGTATGAAGAAGGCCATCACGGACACTAACAAAGGGACGCATGAGTAACTGTATAGTACACAGTGAAAGACACACAACAAGCAAAGTTAAAGTGAAAATAATGTGATGATGGCTTTAGTCAGAAAAGTTGACAAATTTGATAGCACTAACCAAGGCAGGTAATCGTATATCAAGAGGGTTGAATGGTATTGTGAGGCGAACCATGTGGTTAAGGAGAAGAAAGTATCTACGCTTCCTAGCTTTATAGATGCTAAGGCATACAGGCTCTTATGAAACTTATTAACTCCTGAAAAGCAAGCAAGCAAGCAAGGTGCTCGACAAAATTGTTGCAACTTTACAAAATCACTCGAGCCCTAAGCCACTGGCAATAGCTGAGAGATTTAGATTTCACAAAAGGAAGTAATAAGATGAAAGCAATTCTGAATACATTGCAGAACGGCACAAATTTTCCCAGTAATGTGATTTTAGAGATGGGCTTCACTGATGCATTAAGGTACAGACTTGGATGTGGCATGCATAGTCAAAACACTCAAAAGAGGCTACTGTCAGAAAGACCTAACCTTCGAATAGGCATTGACATTGCAATGTCATTAGAGACTGCAGCAGAACTACAGAAAAAGAGGTTAGAATGTGAAGTGCACAAAATGTCCCTGAATGGTGCAAAAAGCTAAAAATATTATCAATGTGGCAAATCCTCCCATGATGTGAATTACTGTTGGTTCAAGGAAAAACTTTGCAGAAAGTGTCACAGACAAAGTCACCTATAGAGTGTGCAACGCAAACAAAAAGCACAATCGAGAGAACATTTTCTAAAACTAAGCAGGTGCATAAAGTGACTAAATGTGAAACAGAATCAGACAGCAAAGAGTCTTACAACAGAGCTCTACCGAGAGGGATTTCGTGCAGATCAGCGGTGGTTATTTAAAAAGAGAGCTTTGTGAGTGTTTGTCCATTCCACGTGGCCTATCAGCGGCATCAACAGAGCTCTACGAATTAAATAAAAGGACAGAAGGGATAAGCGGAGTGGCCATTGTCAGGAGTAGGCCAGTGGCAAGAGTAGAAGCGACAGGCTTTGGCTCTAAGGTGACTTCAGCTTGGAAGAGGCATCAGCTCTATGTGAAGCATCTACTAAGGTTTCCTTTCTGTCCTCTCTTACTGCACCACTTAAATGGCAGTGGTGTGCTCTTCATGCAGATGGTGGAGAACTGGGAGACCCAGAGTCTCCCGGGGAACTATAGCTATGTGAAGTGCATCTGGCTCCAGTTCCTTGAAGACCATGTTAGGAATCTGGAGCAGCAACTGGATGACCTTTGGGTTGTACGGGAGAGCGAGGATATAATTTATCAAAGTTACAGAGAAGTAGTCACACCAAAGTTGCAGGAGGCCAGTAGCTGGGTGACTGTCAGGAGAAATGGAAATAGGCAGTTAGAGCAGAGCACCCCTGTGGCCATTTCCCTCAGAAACATCTTCTATGGGAGATGGCCTCCCGGGAGAATGCCATGGCAACCGGGTTACAGGCAATGACCATGGGTCCATGGTGTAGAAGGGTGCAGTAGTGATAGGGGACTCAATAGTGAGGGGAACAGACAGGAGATTCTGTGGACAAGAACAGGACACCCGGATGGTATGTTGCCTCCCAGGTTCCAGGGTCAGCGACGTCTCAGATTGCATCCACAACATTTTGGAGAGAGAGGTGGAACAACCAGATGTCTCGGTACATATTGGTACCAATGACACAGGAAGGAAAAGCAATAAGGTCCTGAAAAGAGAATTTAGAGAGCTAGGTAGAAAGCTGAGGAGCAGGAGCTCCCCAGTAGTAATTTCTGGATTGCTGCCTGTGCCACGTGCCGGTGAGGGTAGAAACAGGATGATCTGGCAGAATAATGCCTGGCTGAGAAGCTGGCGCTGGGGACAGGGCTTCAGGTTCTTGGATAATTGGGATCTCTTCTGGGGGAAGTATGACCTGTTCAAAAGTGACGGGTTGCAACTAAACCCGAGGGGGACCAATATTCTCGCGAGCAGGTTTGTTAGAGCTGTTGGGGCGGGGGGGTGCGGGAGATGGGAACTGGAGTGAAGGGACTCAGGAAAGGATGGTTTGGAAAAAATAAAGATAACGTGTAGTCAGATTGTCAGGAAGGGCAGGCAGGTGATGGGACTTAGTTGCAGCCAACAGGCTGAATATCAAATCATTAGGGATGCAGAATCAGAAAGGATAGCAAATACAGCTCTCAAGGTGTTGTATCTAAATGCACGCAGTGTAAGAAATAAGGTGGATGATCTTGTTGCAATATTACAGATTGCCAGGTATGATGTGGCAGTCACTGAATCGTGGCTGAAGGATGGTTGTAGTTAGGTGTTGAATGTCCAAGGTTACACATTTTGTCAGAAGGATAGGAAGGTTGGCAGAGGGGGTGGTGTGGCTTTACTGGTAAAGAATGGCATCAGATCAGTAGAAAGATGTGACACAGGATCAGAAGATGTTGAATCCTCATGGGTTGAGTTAAGGAACTGCAAGGGTAAAAGGACGTTGATGGCAGTTATATACAGGCCTCCCAACAGTGGCTGGGAGGTGGACCACAGGTTACAACAGGAAATAGAAAAGGCGAGTCAAAAGGTCAATGTTATGGTAGTCATGGGAGATTTTAAACATGCAGGTCGATGGGGAAAATCAGGTTGGTAATGGATCTCAAGAGAGTGAGTTTGTTGAATGCATAAGAGATGGCTTTTTAGTGCAGTTTGTCATTGAGCCTACTCGGGGGTCAGCCATTCTGGATTGGGTGTTATGTAATGAACCGGCGATGATTAGGGAGCTTAAGGTAAAAGAACCCTTTGGAACCAGTGATCACAATATGATTGTGTTCAGCTTGAAATCTGATAGGGAAAAAGTAAAGTCTGATGTAGCAGTATTTCAGTGGAGTAAGGGAAATTACAGCGGTATGAGGGAGGAGTTGGCCAGAGTAAATTGGAAGGAGCTGATGGCAGGGATGTCAGCAGAGCAGCAATGGTGTGTGTTTCTGGGGAAAATGAGGAGGGTGCAGGACATGTGATTTCCAAAAATGAAGAAATACTCAAATGGTAAAACAGTACAACCACGGCTGACAAAGGAAGTCAAAGCTAATGTAAAAGCAAAAGAGGCCATACAACAAAGCAAAAATTAGTGGGAAGATAAAGGGTTGGGAAGTCTTTCAAAACCGACAGAAAGCAACTAAAAAAATCATTAGAAGGGAAAAGATGAAATATGAAAGCAAAGCTAGCAAATAATATCAAAGTGGATAGTAAAAGTTTACTCATGTACTGTATGTTAAAAATAAAACAGAACTGAGATATAGGATCACTAGAAAATGAGGCAGGAGAAATAATAACAGGGGACAAGGAAATATGGCTGACGAACTAAATGAGTATTTTGTGTCCGTCTTCACTATGGAAGACATTAGCCTGATTTTGTAATGTGTGAAGGAAGAGAAGTGCGTGAAGTTACTGTTACAAGAGAGAAGGTGCTCAAAAAGCTGAAAGACCAAAAGGTACATAAGTCACCTTTACCAGAGGAACTGCACACTAGGGTTCTGAAAGAGGTAGTGTTAGAGATAGTGGTGACATTAGAACTGAGCTTTCAAAAATCATTGGCATGGTGCCAGAGGACTGGAAACTTGCAAATGTCATTCCACTCCTTAAGAAAGGAGGAAGGCAGCAGAAAGGAAATTATAGACCAGTTAGCCTGACCTTAGTGGTTGAGAAGATGTTAGAGGCTGCCAGTGACTAGTGGTGTTCCGCAGGGGTTGGTGTTGGGACCACTTCTTTTTATGCTGTATATCAATGATTTAGATGATGGAATAGATGGCTTTGTTGCCGAGTTTACAGATGATACGAAGATTGGTGGAGGGGCAGGTAGTGTTGAGGAAATGGGAAGGATGCAGAAGGACTTAGACAGATTAGGAGAATGAGCAAGAAAGTGGCAAATGAAATACAAAGTTGGAAAATGCATGGTCATGCACTTTGGTAGTACAAATAAATGTGCGGAATATTTTCTAAACGGGAAGGAAATCCAGGAATCAGATGCAGAGGGACTTGGGAGTCCTTGTGCAGAACACCCTGAAGGTTAACTTGCAGAATGAGTCAGTGATGAGGAAGGCAAATGTCATGTTAGCATTCATTTCTAGAGGTCTAGCATACAAGAGCAGGGATGTGATGCTGAGGCTTTATAAGGCACTGGTGAGGCTTTACCTTGTATTGTGAACAGTTTTGGGCTCCTCATCCTAGGAAAGATGTGCTGGCATTGGAGAGGGTCCAGAAGAGGTTCACAAGGATGAAAAAGGTTATCATACGAGGAACATTTGATGGGTCTGGGTTTGTATTCGCTGGAACTCAGAAGAATGAAGGGAGAGCTCATTGAAACCTTTCGAATGTTGAAAGGCCTAGACAGAGTAGATGTGGAAAGTATGTTTCCCATGGTGGGAGAGTCTAGGACAAGATGGTGCAGCCTCAGGATAGAAGGGCGCCCTTTCAAAACAGAGATACAGAGAAACTTCTTTAGCCAAAGGGTGGTGAATCTGTGGAATTTGTTGCCACATGCAGCTGTGGAAGCCAGGTCGTTAGGTGTATTTAAGGCAGAGGTTCATGATTGGACATGGCATCAAAGGTTACGTGGAGAAGGCTGGGAACTGGGGTTGAGGAGGAGATAGAAAAAAATGATCAGCTTTGATTGAATGGTGGAGCAGACTCAATGGGCCAGATGACCTAATTCTGTTATTATGTCTTATGGTCTGACAAAGGTGAGCTGTCATGTCAAGAACTGTATAGTATTACTGGAGCAGATCACAAAATCATATAGATCACAATAGATGTGTCTGGTGTAAAACTGAAAATGGAGCTGGATACAAGATCAGCTTTGTCTATAATTTCAGAGGCTGTCTACAACAAACTGTTTTCAAAGCTACCATTAGAGAAGACCTCAGTGATGCTAAATACTTACAAAGATGAAATAGAGTCTCCCAAATGCAAACTGAAATTGAACGTTACTTATGGAGACCAAATGCAGCAGTTAGAGCTTTATATGTTGAAAAGTAAAGGGCTAGCACTTTTCAGACCTGAATGGCTGAGAAAAATTCAACTAGCTTGGCACTCATTCAAAGCTCTCAATGTGTCATCAACAGGCAACTGCAGCCCCAAGCAGTGGCACTAACCAGAGACTGGCACAGCTGCTTAACGCTAAAGAGAAGTTTTTTGAGAAGGCAATTGGTTAAGTCAAAGGCATAAAGGCCAGAATTGAACTGAGTGAAGCAGCAACAGCAAGATTCCATAAAGCCTGCCCAGTGCCTTGCACACTTACGTCCTAAAGCAGATGCTGAGCTTCAGAGCTTGGATAACTCTGGAATTCTTTCCAAGGTTGAGCCATGCCCATTGTCCCAGTGATCAAGAAAGATAAGGCTAGAGCCATTTCCCTATGTGGAGATTTCAAATTGAGCATCAACCCGGTGCTGAATACTGTGCAGTACCCTCTACCATGAAAGGAAAACATTTTTGCATCTTTGTCAGGTGGGGAGAAGTTTTCAAAGATTGACTTGTCATAAAGCCTATTTACAAAGGGAGATTGTGGAGCCAAGCAGGAAGTTCCTCACAATCAAAACTCACAAGGGACTGTTCTAGTATAATTGTCTCATCTTCGGTGTCACATCAGCTCCAGCAATTTGGCAAAGAGCAATGGACCAAATGCTCCACGATATCCCAGGAACACAATGTAAGCTTGATGGCATCATTGTGACAGGTAAAAATGATGAAGAGCCCCTCCAGAACCTTAGCAAAGTGCTTACCAGGGTGAGTGAGTTTGGTCTGTACACAAAGAGCGAGAAATGTGAGTTCTTCAAGAATGGTATCTCATATTGTAGACATGTTATTGACAAGCATGGCTTACATAAGTCACAAGAGAAGATTGAAGCTGTGCTAAAGGCACCCAAACTGGAAAATATGTCACAACTCAGGTCATACTTGGACCTTGTAAACTACTACCACTAGTTTCTCCCAGACATTGTTACAGTTCTGCACCCATTGAACACAGTTACAGACAGGAGCAAAGTGGGAATGGTAAGAAAGATATGAAAAAAACATTCAAGGAACCAAAGACACTAAAAACATCCGATGAACTGCTCACCCATTATGACTCACCTCTACCCATCAGACTGGCATGCGAGGTGTCCCCATTTTGTCACACACTATGAAAAATGGATCGGAATATCTGATTACATTTGCTTCAAGGTCGCTGATGAGATAGAATGCAACTATGCACAGATCAACCAAGAGGCCCTTAGTCTAGCATGGGAAATAAAGAAGTTCCAATCTGCCTCTATGTGAAAAAGTTTACTCTAATGACAGATCACCAGCCCCTTGTGTCCATTTTCAATCCCAGGAAGGGAATTCCAATGATGTCTGCTAGCCAGTTAGAACGTCGGGCACTGTTCCTTGGAGCCCACTCTTATGACATGGAGTTCAAGGTACCAATCAACACAGCAATGTTGATGGCTTGTCACATCTTCCACTGTCAGCAACCTAAGAAGAAAAGTCTTCGTACTGTTACCCAGCTGAAATGGTTCACACAGCACTGGTAACAAATTCTGCAAAACAAAGACAGACAGTAATGACCCAACATTGTCAAAAGTCTATGACATCACCATGCAAGGATGTCCAGCTCATGGTTTTCAGAACTCTCAGAGTTCTCAGTGAGACAAAAGTCGGTATGACAAAGAACGCTGATGTGTGGATCTCGTGTTGTAGTTCCCTCTAAAATGTGCACCAGGGTGTTAGAGAACCTGCAGGAAGGACACCTGGGTCAGTCAAGATGAAGAGTCCCACCTGGAGCTACATGTGGTGGCTGGGAATAGATAGACAGATTGAAGGCTTGACCAAAAGCTGTTCGGGATGCCAAAAAGTTCAAACTGCACCCCTACAGACACCATTACACCCGTGGGAGTGGCCGTCAACCCCATGGCAAAGAGTACATATTGACTTTGCTGGGCCAGTTATTGACTCAATGTTTTTGATTGCTGTGGATGCTCGTTCGAAGTGGCTAGAGGTCAGACCAATAAAGTCAACCACATCAGAAAAGACTGTATCCACCCCTGAGGACTACCTTCACCAGAAATGGCTTACCAGAACAAAATTGTGAGAGATTGTAACAGACCACAATACATGACAGAAGAGTTCAGACTATTCATGAAGAAAAATGGTATCAGATATTCCAGGTTTGCTGCTCACCACCCAGCAACAAGTGGGTAAGCTGAAAGGTTTATCCCATCCTTCAAGAAGCCCATTAAAGCTAGACAAGGGGGACAGCACAAGGTGGACATTTGCTTTTTTGTGTATTGGAACTCTGTTCATGCGATGACAAATCAAACACCTGCAATGCTGTTCATGAGCAGGAATCTGAGACCTTGCAAAGGCTTTCTGAAACTAGATCTACAGAGGGAAGTGCAGAATAAACAGTTCAGCCAGTTGCCAAGTGCCAAGGAGCTTTGAGACTGGAAATCTTCACACGTGATTACCCTGAAGACAGTGGACCCCGGTAGAATAGCTATGAGAACTGGCAACTGATATACACAGTAGAAGTTGGATATCCTACATGAAGACATCATGTGGACAAGATATTGGATGTTCAACAGAAGAACACATCTAAGTCAATTGCATCCAACAAAGCAGACATATTACTGTCACCAGACTTGCCTCTCAGAGATGACAATGTCACTGACAGCAGCGTGACACCGGCAACTGAGAATGTTGTCTTTGACAAGACACCTGCCAAACCTGATCTCACTCCACAGGTCCAGAGATGTTATGAGAACATTCTCTCTCCCACTCTCTCTCTCTCACACACTCAAACGCACGCACACGCACAGACATGCTAAAGCCATCTCCTGTCACGAAACTTTTCTTTTTGTGGCAGCAGAACATGCAATACATAGTAACAGATATTATAAACTACAATAATATTTTAAAAATAAATCAAGTAAGCACTGCAAAAAGAGAGGGGAAAATACTGAGAAATTGATCACGGGTTCATTGATCATTCAGAAATTTGATGTCAGAGGGGAAGAAACAGTTCCAGAAATGTTGAGTGTGTATTTTCACGCTCCTGTACGTCCTCCTAATGGTAGCAATGAGAAGAGGGCACATCCTGGGTGTTGAGGGTCCTTAATAATGGATATCACATTTTTGAGGCATCACTTTTTGGAGGTTTCCTGGATGCAGGGAAGGCTAGTCCCTGTAATGGAGCTGGCAGAGACTACAACTTTATGCAGCTTTTTCCAATCCTGTGCAGTGGCCCCTCCTTCCCAGAAGGTGATGCAACCGGTATGAATGCTCTCTATGGTACATCTGTAGAAATTTGCGAGTGTCTTTGGTGATATACCAGTTCTCCTCAAACTCCAAATGAAATAACGCTGATGTCATGCCTTCTTTGTAATTGCAGCAATATGTTGGGCTCAAGATAAATCCTCAGAGATGTTGATGCCAAGGATCTTAAAACTGTTTACTCTTTCCTCTTCTGATCCCTCCATGAGGACAGGTGGGTGTTCCTTTGACTTACCCTTCCTAAATTCCACAGTCAAGTACTTGGTCTTACTGACATTTAGTACAAGGTCATTGCTCTAACTCTACTCAATGAGCTGATCTATCTTACACTTCCTCATTGCCACTTGAAATTCTGCCATAAATAGTTGCATTGTTGGTAATTCATAGTTGGGTCATGGATATAGAGAGAGTAGAACAGTAGGATAAGCACGTATCTTTGAGGTGTGCCAGTGTTGGCTGTCAGTGAGGAGGAGATGCTATTTCCGATCCATACAGACTGTGATCTCCTGGTGGGGAAGTTAAAGATCCAGTTGCAGAAGGAGATGCAGAGCTCCAGATTTCAGAGTATTTTTGATTAGAACTGAGAGTGTGATTATTAAACTGTTGAATGTTAAACTGTGATCAGTAAACAGCAGCCTGATGTAAGTATTACCTTTGTCCGGGTGATCCACAGCTGAGGGGAGAGCCAGTGAGATTGCATCCACTGTAAACCTATTGCAGCGATAGGCAAATTGCAATGGGTCTACCAAGTACACCATCAGGGCCTGAAGCCTTGCCAGGGTTCACCCTCTTGAAAGATGTTCTGATGTCGGCCTCTGAGACAGAGATCACAGGGTCACTGCAAGGATTCACATAGACTTAGTTTTATTCTCTCTTTCAAAGCAGGCATAAAAGGCATTGAGCTCATCTGCGAGTGAAGCATAACTGCCATTCATGATGTTAGGTTTCACTTTGTAGGAAGAAATGTAGAACTGATGTGCATCCGATTCCAACTCTAACTTAATCAGAATTGTTTTTGCACTCTTAAAATAGCCCTCTGTCTGGGCATGGCACACACTCATTCACAGAAGTTTTGATGAAGTCAGTAACAACTGTGATGTTTTCATGCAGATTTGAAGATGAATCCATGAACATCATCCAGTCCACCAACTCAAAGCTGTAAGCTTCCTCTGCCTGCCATGACCATCGCCTCCTGGTCCTCAGCACTGGTACTGTGGACTTCAGTCTCTTCCTACCACTGGGAGTAGAATAACAGTCAAGTAATCTGACTTTCCAAAGTGCAGGAGTGGAATGGCATGATAAGCGTTCTTGACGACAGCATAACAGTGGTCAAGTGTGCTGGCTCCCCTAGCTCCACAGATGATGTGTTGGTGGTAGTTGTTCAGGCCACCAACATATCATAGCTGGCCTGGGAAAAATCTTCCACAATGACAGGGAAGGCATCAGGATGTGCAGTTTCATGCCTGCTGATTATTTTGCTCAGATCCTCTAGAGTCTGCTTAATGTTCCCCGAAATGGAATGCACACTGCTACCAGGATGATGGTGGAAAACTCTTCAGCAGACAAAATGGATGACATTTGACTGCTAGATTTTCCAGGTGGATGAGCAGGACTGAGGCAGTGCCACCACGGCTGTGCACCACAATTAGTTAATTGTATACTCCACCTCCTCTGCCCTTAAAAGACCAAGCTGTCCTTCATTTGTGGAGAATGGTGAAGCCATCAAGCAGCAGTGATCCATACAAAATGGTGGGAGTGAGCCATGTTTCCATGAAGCAAAGTATAGAGCAGTCCCTGATGTCCCTCTGAAACAGCAATCTAGCTCTGAGATCCTTCAATTTTATTTTCCCGAGACGGTACACTTGCCAGCAGGATAGTCGGGAGTAGAAGTTTGAAGCCTCTGCATTTCAATCATAGCTGTAGACTAGTGTTCTATCCCTGCTTCCACTTACTTAAAAGGGAACTCCACTCACAACCCAAGCCTGCCATCTGAGGTTCGTTGATTTGCGTATTGACAGATTTTTAAAACGTCTTAAAACTATCCTGATTTCTAAGTACGCATGGCAGTGAGTGTAAATTTCTGCTGTAGTAGTCTTAAATGGAAATGTTTCATGATTTCCATCGGAGCTGCATGCAAACAGTCATCACTTAATGGTGCCATCTTGAAGTCTATAGTTCACTGAATGTGTCAGGCAGGATAGTAAAGAAGGCATGTGGCAAATCAGGACATAGAATTGAATTGACTTTGTTACTTACATCCTTCATATACATGAGGAGTAAAAATCTTTATGTGATGTTTCCATCTAAATGTTCAATGTGCAATTTATAGTAATTTATGGTAAATATTATGTACAACAGGACAGTCAATATAACACAGAAATACAATTGTATGAGCGTGAATTAATCAGTCTGATAGCCTGGTGGAAGAAGCTGTCCCAGAGCCTGTTGGTCCTGGCTTTTATGTTGCAGTACCGTTTCCCAGATGGTAGCTGCTAGAACAGTTTGTGGTTGGTGTGACTTGGGTCGCCAATGATCCTTCGGACCCTTTTTACACACCTGTCTTTGTAAATGTCCTGAATAGTAGGAAGTTCCCATCTACAGATGCATTGGGCTGTCCGCACCGCTCTCTGCAGAGCCCTGTGATTGAGGGAAGTACAGTTCCCATACCAGGCAGTGATGCAGCCTGTCAGGATGCTCTGAATTGTGCCCCTGTAGAAAGTTCTTAGGATTTTGGGGCCCATACCTTACCGCCGGTATGTACAGACCACGTGAGATCCTCGGTGATGTGGATGCTGAGGAACTTAAAGCTGTTCACCCTCTCAGCCCCAGATCCATTGATGTCAATAGGGGCTAACCTGCCTCCATTCCTCCTGTAGTCCACAACCAGCTCCTTTGTTTTTGTGACATTCAGGGAGAAGTTGTTTTCTTGACGCCACTGTGTCAGGGTGATGACTTCTTCTCTGTAGGCTGTCTCGTTATTATTTGAGATTAGGCCAATCAATGTAGTATCATCAGCAAATTTAATTAGCAGATTGGAGCTGTGGGTGGTGAAACAGTCATGGGTATACAGAGAGTAAAGGAGAGGGCTTAGGACACAGCCCTGAGGGGCACCTGTGTTGAGGGGCAGGGCAGAGGTGAGGGAGTCCACTCTTACCACCTGCCGGTGATCAGACAGGAAATCCAGGATGGTTAGGCTGAACTTGGAATACTGTGTGAAGTACTGGTTGCCACACTATAGAAAGGATGTGAATGTGCTGGACAGAGTAGAGAGAAGGTTGCCTATATTGCATCTGCCCTGCCCTTGCCCATTCACCTAGGCTGTCAACAAAACAAATGATTTGCTCATTGCTATAGGTTGAATCTTCCTGGCCAGAAATGGAATGCTATATTACTGCAGTGCTTATACTTGACCATAATATTCTACTGGATCTCATAAACACAAGATTTTCTGCAGGTTATGGAAATCTGATGAAGAGTCTCGGCCCAAAACATTGACTGTTTATTCCCCTCTATTGATGCTGCCTGACCTACTGAGTTCCTCCAGAAACTTGTGTGTGTTACTCTTCTGGAGGTACTGGGATAGTGAAAGGCGGTGCAATATATAAATGCAGATCTTTCTTAATTGAAGAAAGATAGGGTTTTTAATCAGAGTTTGGCAATTTTATTCAAGGCAGCAAAAGCAAAGAAAGCCACTCTATTCTAGTTTATATAACCAAGTGCCAGAGAAGACGACGACACAGTCTCTCCACCAGACAGAGCTGCCATCCCAGAGACAATTGTGCTGAATCACTGCTGTACACCCTTTAGAGCAAGTATATCTTTATTACATTGGGAGAAAAAAAATTGTATGTAATACTCCAGTGTGGTCTCATTAAGGCCCTGTATGATTATAGCAGGATTTCTTTCCCCTGAATGCAACATATAATTTGCCTACGCCTACATGTGAGCTTTCAATAACTTATTTACAAATTATCCAGATGTCCTTCAACATCAAAGTTACTCTGTCTGTCACCATTTTAAAATTACTCTGCATTTCTGTTTTTTTTCTGCTGGTGAATAATCTCTTTTTTACATAGTTCTTTATCATCTGAGTTGTTGCCCCCTCACTCAGCCTCTTCCACCTTCCCATGGTGCTTCTTTGTATCCATATCACCTCTCATGTTCCACTTAGTTTCATATTATCAATTAAAAATCGCTATTCATCTTTTAACATTAGAAAATTAATTAATATTATTTATACTTGTTCATCTAAAATACCAGAATGTGTTATTTCTTTAGATGCTGAAAAACCATTTGATAGAGTTGAATGGCCATATTTATTTACTACAATGCAACAATTTAATTTTAGTTCAAAATTTATATCATGGATTAAATTAATATACCATAAACCTTTAGCTTCAGTTTTTACCAATAATCAAAGATCTCCTTTTTTTCAGCTATTTCGTGGTACAAGGCAAAGTTGCCCTTTAAGTCCTTTACTATTTGACATCGCTTTAGAACCGTTGGCTATCGCTATTCGTGAATCACCTAATATTCTGGGTATTACCCGTGGGGAGAGGACGTATAAAGTATCATTATATGCTGATGATTTGTTATTATATATATCTGACCCTGAAAGATCTATCCCTGCTATTTTGTCTTTGCTTGCTCAATTTAGTAATTTTTCTGGTTATAAATTGAATTTTAACAAGAGTGAACTATTTTCATTAAATATGCAAGTTCCAATTTATAAACATTTACCATATAAAATTGTTAGATTATTTTACTTACCTAGGTATTAAAATTACTAAAAAACATAAAGATTTATTTAAGGTTAACTTTTTACCTTTAATTGATCAAATTAAGCAATTTGCTATTAGGTGGTCTCCACTATCTTTGTCATTGGTTGGTAGAGTTAATGCTATTAAGATGATGATACTACCTAAATTCTTATATTTATTTCAAGCATTACCAATTTTTATTCCTAAAGCTTTTTTTGATACTATTGACTCTAAAATATCTTCTTACTTGTGGCAAAACAAAAATCCTAGATTGGGCAAAAAATATTTACAGAAGCCTAAAAAGGAGGACGGCTTGGCTTTACCAAACTTAAGATTTTACTATTGGGCAGTTAATATACGGTATTTAATATTCTGGACACAAGAATTGACCACTACTTGCCCACAATGGGTAAATTTGGAATGTAAATCTGTGCAAGATTTTTCACTGATTTCAATCTTAGGATCTTCACTTCCTTTCTCTTTATTCAAATTGAATAAACAGATAACTAATCCTATAGTCAGATATACATTACGAACTTGGTTTCAATTTCGTAAATTTTTTGGTTTGAATAAATTTACTTTATCATGTCCTATAATATCTAATTATTTTTTTCGGCCTTCATCTGTGGATCAAGCTTTTCTTTTATGGAAAACAAAAGGTATAACATGTTTTTGTGATCTGTTTCTGGATGATAACATTATGTCCTTTGAACAGCTATCTAATAAATATAATTTACCTAAAACCCATTTTTTTAGATATTTTCAAGTTAGAAATTTTTTGTATAATGAGTTACAGTCTTTTTCAAAAGAATGTCCATTGGACATTGCAGAAAGAATTTTAACCCTTAATCCTTATCAAAAGGGTTTAGTAGCCATCATTTATAAGAAGATCATGAATTTACAGTCAGATGTATCAGAAAAATTTAAGAAGGAATGGCAAGAAGAGTTGCATTGTCCTATATCTACTGAGCAATGGGAAAAAATTTTATTATTGGTAAATTCGTCCTCTATTTGTGCTAAACATGCCCTAATACAATTTAAGGTTGCACATAGAGCTCATATGTCGAAGGATAAACTGGCTCGATTTTATTCTCATCTTAATTCAACCTGCGATAGATGTCATTCTGATGTTGCTTCATTGACTCATATGTTCTGGTCTTGTCCTTGTTTACAAAATTATTGGAAAGATATTTTCAGTATTATTTCAAGAGTTTTAAATATTAATTTCCAACCGCATCCTCTTACTGCAATCTTCGGTTTACCAATGACGGATAATAACCGTTTATCCGCTTCATCTCAACGAATGATTGCATTTGTTACATTAATGGCTAGAAGATCTATTTTATTGAATTGGAAAGAAATTAATCCTCCAACTGTATTTCAGTGGTTTTCTCAAACTATTTCTTGTTTGAGTTTAGAAAAAATTAGAAGTGTGGTTTTTGATCCTTCAGTTAAATTTGAAGAAACTTGGAGACCTTTTATTCAACATTTTCACATGAGTTGAATTGCCTTTTCCTAAACCTTACTTATATTATCCTTAATTATTTGGATGGAGATTCGGAGTTATTGGCACTACAGTATATGTACTTAATATTATTCAATGGCCCATGTTGGTTAGTGTTTTTTTTTTGGTTTTTTTTCCTCTCTTTTTTTCTGGGGTTTTTCTTTTTTTTCTCTTTTCACTTCTTTGTTCATTAATGTTCTGAGTTTGAGAGGTTATATATTTTTATTATTATACATCTGAAAGTCTATTTAAACTATTAATTATGTACTCTCAAACACTTTGTATTCATGTTTCATTTATGTTTGTTTAAAACTAATAAAAAAATTTAAAAAGAAAGAATAGTTTCATATTATCAGTAAACTTCAAAATTTGGTCTTCTCAAGTAAAACATGTTAATATAGATTGTGAACTTTGGGGCCTCAAGTGCCAACACCTGCTGTACCCTACTAGACATACAGTACACTCTCAATCTTTAGCAACAAACAAAACACTGGATGAACTCAGCAGGTCAGGCAGCTTCTGTGGAGGGAAATGGTTAGTGCATGTTTCTGGTAAAGACACTACATCTGGACTGAAAAATAAGAGGGGAGATAGCTAGCATAAACAGGTGATAGGAAGGGGAAGAACAAAAGTCATTCGTCGTAAAAAAGTACACCACAGAAACTGGCCCTTCATTACATCTAGTCCATGCCAAATCATTTAAGCTGCCTACTCCCATCAACCTGCACCAGGACCATAGTCCTCTGTACCCCATATTCCATGTACCTATCTAAATTTCTTTCAAACATTGAAATCGAGCTTGCATGCACCACTTGCATTGGCAGATCGTTCCACACTCTCAGAAATCTTTGTGTGAAGAAGTTCCCCTCATGTTCTCCTTAAACTTTTCACCTTTCATGATTAACCTATGACCTCTAGTCATAGTCCCACTCAACCTCAGTGGAAAAAGGCTGCTTACATTTACCCTATCTATACCCCTCGGAGTGGGCAAGTGATGGGTGGATCCCGTTGAGAAGTTGCGAATATGGGAGAGAGTGTGGTCAAAGAGCAGGATGACACCAGAAATCACAGAGGGGAAGCAGTGACAGGGAGGGTCTCAGAACTCCAGTCAACGACAGGAGGAAACCTCTTCAAAGTGGGTGTACCTTGAAGAGACAACTTCAGATCCACAACGTGGAGACACAAGAGAATATAGATGCTGGAATCTGGATCTCCAGCATCTTTCTTGTTGCTCCAGATTACAGTATCTGCAGTCCACGTGTACTCCTGCTCTTTGGTTTGTGTCTGTCATCAAGTTCTTAAATCCATGCTAATGTATTAATTCTAATTCCATGTGCTTTGACTTTGTTCAAAAACTTCCTTATCAAAAAACCTCTGAAAATCCAAATACACTCCCTTCACTGCTTTTCCCTCATCCACTTTATTTGATATATTGTCTAACAACTCCTACAGATTAATCAAACAGTAGTTCTCTTTCACTAATCTACATTGACTTTGCCAAAATATTAGCATTTTGATATCAGGGTCTTTATTTATAAGATGCCATGATTTTCCCAGATACCAAGGTCAGGCTAACAGGTCCATTGTTCCCTGTTTTCTCTCTCACTCCTTCTAAAGTATTGGAGCCACATTTGCTACCCCTTGGTCTGTTAGAACCACTGCAGAGCCTATGGAATTTTGGACGATTACAATCAGAACACACTATCTTTATAACCACCTCTTTCAAAACACTGGGATGTAGAAATTCAGATATTTTATTAAGAAATAATTTTATTTACAAGTTTACTTATCCCCTTCATCAGGAGAACAATCAGTGAGGATTGGAAACAATTATCTCCTCTCTGACAATCACCACCAGTGCACCTCAAGGATATGAGCTTAGCTGCTGCTCTACTCTCCCCACACCCATGGCTGTGTGGCTAGGCAGAGCTCATACACCATCTATAAGTTTGCCTACAACACAACTGAAGTCAGATGATGACAAGGGGGAGTATAGGAGTGAGATAGATCAGCTGGTTGATTGGTAATACAACAATCTTGCACTCAACATCAGTAAGACCAAGGAATTGATAATGGACTTGAAGAGGGGGAAGTTGAAGGAACACACTCTAGTCCTTATCAAGCGGGCAGCAATGGAAAGGGTGAATGGCATTAAATTCCTGGGTGTCAACATCTGTGAAGATTTATCATTGGCACAACGTATTGATGCAATTATGAAGAAGGCATGCCATGGCTATACTTGATTAAGAGTTTGAGGAGATTTAGTATGTGAGAAAGGATCTGGTGCTTTCCTGGCATAAATGACAAATAAACTTTTCTCGCTGGGTAAACCAACATTTCAAGGTCAAACTCTGCCATCTTCTTCAGGGATGATGCCTGGGGATGTCTAGTCTGGAAGAATTTATACCCCTGTATTCCATCCCTCCTTGTTGGTTAGTCTTCATCCAATTAGGTTTCTGCTCTCCCACCTTGTTTACAATCGAATTCCAGTTCTTACTTAGAGCGAGACCTTCGCCTTTGTTAAAATTATTTTCCTCTAGTTTTATTTCAATGGCTTCCTTACCAGGCGGTCCCAAAAGCTGGTGGCACGGCACAGTAGTTTTGTGCAGTCAAGGTCAATTCTACGGCCACTGTAAATGTAATGTTTTGGTCCTGCCGATTTCTTAAACCTCCTGTGCTCCTTGATGCAAGTTTCCACTGTGCTGATATATGCTGCTCTACATTAATAGGGAATCTTGTAAACACCAGCTAACCTGAGTCCCAGGTCTTCTTTGACCCACACAAGTCGATGACACCTTCGTAATGTGGCCTCATGGGCTCCAGGCACTCCAACTGGTCCACAACCATTACCTCAACTGGGATACTTTGGGACTAGTACATTTTGGCCCAATTAGCCAAAGTTTCATGAAAATCATTAAAAGGTATACCAAAGACAAACCACCATTTAACTGAGTAATAAATTACACATTTAAATAAAATACAGAACAAATTACAAGACTAAAAATACCGCCATACTACGCCGAAAGAAGATGGCGCCAGCGGACAATGTGATCAAGGGTGACATCCTCCAGACGGTTCACAAAACTACTTCTTTCACGTCCTCTTTTTCTTTCAAATGTGGTTCTGCTACTGTTAGAGTGTGTGATGTACATTTTGGTGGTGTGCTCTGGCGCTCTGTTGTCTCCGAGGGTGGTCCAATAGGCTTTAAGCAAAGATTGCGGCCTCGAGTCCAAGAAGACTGGAGATGGGGCATGAACCTACGATCGACTCCATTCCTCGTTGATTAAAGTACCAAGGAAGATTGAAATCATCGAGGGTGAGTGGGTGTTCAGTGCTGTCTACCAGCCTCTCGTTTACTGCTACTGGAGGAAGGTGTCTATATGTGTTGGCCTCTCCCCGACTCACTTGCTGTTCCAGGAGGAAGGTCCCTGTAGTTGAGTGGTCCCTCTCCCTTGATGCTGTTGGACATTCAGGTCCTGGGCAAGGTTTAATCGACGCAGTTTGAGGATAGGACTCTGAAGTTCACATTATGATGTTTTTCTGGTTGCTCCGTTTTTGTTGCTTATTTGGGTGATTTTGAATTTTGATGGCTTTCAGATGTTGAACATTGAGCTGAAATGAATACGTCTGGACTCTTTCGATTTTGTGTTTTATATTCTGTGTTTTTCGCTCCCATTTGCGCGATTTGTTTTGTTGTGCATGTTGAGGTTGATGCTTTCTATCGGGAAGGTGAATCTCAAGGTGTATACAGCATACAAAGATTGTTAATAAATGTACTTTGAATAAAACTTAGTTCCCAATAGCTATCAATGGAGGACTTAATTGCTGCTGTGTTCTTTTGATTGACTGTAAATGAACAAAATCAGCACAGACCCCTAGTGCAGATGATGGTCTGCCTTCATTGCCTTCCTGCATTAAAAAAAATCAAAATTATCAAAAATCACAGCTTTTGATAACAACTGTGTATCCATACTGTCTAACGGCCATTTCTGGCATTTCCAGGTGAAACCACAGTGAGCAAAACAGTTCTGAAATGCCTTACTGGTTACATTCTCGCCAACTATCAGTGACAAATATCACTGCTTTTAGAACACACACACACACAACTGACACTATTTAAAAACTGTTCACTCTGAGCATGATGTAGAGTGCACTCGACTGATGCTAGCTAGAAACTGTGTGGCAACAGTTCTGCCCCAATTAAATGACATAGAGTCCCAAATAAACAAAGGGAATCCTGGATATTTTCATGATTAGTTTTTGTTCTCTAAGAGTTGTCCCAAATAAGCAGCTGCCCCAATTAATTGACAGCCCAATTTATTGGAATCCATGATACATATATAAAAAATTAACTCAGTACAAAATAATGTATAATTAACCAAAGATATGCATGCATATTATATGCTGTATAGTTATATATTTACATTTTTATGTATTACACTGTATTGTTGCCACAAAAACAAGGTTCATGACATATGTCAGTGATAATAAACCTGATTCTGATACATTCAGAACAGTTAAATAATTCTCAAATTCGAACATGACTCTGTCCAGAATCCACTCTGTCCCCTGCGGTCGCCTTGAGTCCCATAAGGCCTCTAGAGAGCCAATGATACTATGTGCTCCCCCTCTCCCAGCAAACTTAGGCGTATTTGCGTGCTCAGAAGGGAAAGAAGACAGTTGGCTTGGCTGGAGTACCTGCCTGCACCTGTGAATGGCTGCAGGCCCATGGAACTACAGACCCAGTGCTGATAAGTGGTATTAGGCTCAGGAACAGCTACTCTCAAACAAACATCAGGTTCTTGAACGGACCTGCACAATCCTAATCCTCCCTCAGCAAAAAACACAATGGACCACTTCTCGTACTACCACCTTGTGTCTGACTGTGTCCCTTGCTTTGTACTAATCTCATGTTTTTACCCAGTCTTTTTCCCCCTCTCTCTCTTCGTCGTGTTGTATAATTTATATTCTGTATGATGTGTGTGTGATATGGTGCTGTAAGCAAGTTTTTCAGTGGACCTGCACCTCACCATACTTGTGCACATGACAATAAACTCAACTTGATGGGCTGAATGGCCTTTGTCAGAAACAACGCTGACATCAATATTTTCTATCACTGGGGTATAATGAATCCACATAGCAGTTTGCTAACAAAGATCATGAATGTGTTAGAGTGGAGCAGCACAATTGTGGGCCATGGAAATACAGCATATTGTGAGATATCAGTCAGACTCATGGACCCAGTAGCTCTGCGTAGAAGGTAACTGGTCTCCAGAGTGGAGGTAAGTTTTAGGAGTGAGGGACATGGGATAACAGAGAAGGCATGACAATGCTGCTGGAGTGGTAATTGTTTTATTATTGTTTTACACCATGCCTATAAAAGTCTTCATCTCCACCCTCCCCTCCGCCGCCTGGAAGTTTTCATGTTTTATTGTTGAATCACAGTGGATTTAATTTGGTTGTTTTGACACTGATGAACAGAAAAAGATACTTTCGTGTCAAAATGAAAACAAATTTCTACAAATTGGTCTATATTTATTACAATTATTAAAAACAAAATAATTGTTTGCTTAATTACTCACCACCTTCAAGTCAGTATTTAGTAGATTCTTTGGCAGCAGTTGCAGCCTTGAGCCTGTGTGGAACAGTCTCTATCAGCTTGGCACATCTGGACACTGCAATTTTTTCTCCATTCTTCTTTACAAAAAAGCTCAAGCTCCGTCAGATTGCATGGGGATTGTATGAAAACAGCCTTTTTCAAGTCCAGCCACAAATTCTCCACTGGATTGAGGTCTGGGCTCTGACTTGTCCACTCCAGGACATTAACTATGTTGTTTTTAAGCCATTCCTATGTAGCTTTGGCTTTATGCTTGGGGTCATTGTCTTACTGGAAAAAAATCTTCTCGCAAGTCGCAATTCTCTTGCAGGTTGCATCAGGTTTTCCTGCAGGATTTCCCTGTATTTTGCTGCATTCAGTTTACCCTCTAACTTCACAAGCCTTCCAGGGCCTGCTGTAGTGAAGCATCTCACAGCATGATGCTGCCACCACCACGCTTTACAGTAGGGATGTTGTGTTTTTGATGACGTGCGGTGTTTGGCTTACACCAATAATAGCGTTTAGTCTGATGGCCGAAAAGCTCAATTTTGGATTCATCAGACCATATAACCTGCTTTCAGTTGACTTCAGAGTCTCCCACGTGCCTTCTGACAAACTCTAGCCGAGATTTCACGTGAGATATTTTTCAACAGCGACATTCTCCTTGCCAGTCTCCCATAAAGCTGCAACTGGTGAGGTACCAAGGGAACTGTTGTATGTGCAGTCTCTCCAGTCTCAGCCACTGAAGCTTGTAACTCCTCTAGAGTTGCCATAGGTCTCTTGGTGGCCTCTGTCACTAGTCTCCGTCTTGTACAGTCACTCAGATTTTGAGGACAGCCTGCTCTAGGCAGATTTACAGCTGGGCCATATTATTTTCATTTCTTGATGATTGACTTAAATATACCCCAAGGGATATTCAGACACTTGGAAATTTTCTTGTATCTATCTCCTAACTTGTGCTATTCAATAACCTTTTCTCGGAGTTGCTTGGAGTGTTCTTTTGTCTTCATGGTGTAGTTTTTGCCAGGATATTGACTCATCAGCTTTTGGACATTTCAGATGCAGGTGTATCTTTACTACAATCAATTGAAACCCCTTGACTGCACATAGGTCTCCTAAAACAGATCTCTATTTAGCTAATTATGTGACTTCTAAAACCACTTGGCTGCACCAGTGATGGTTCGGTGTGTCATATTAAAGGAGGGTGAATACTTCAGCAATCAATTATTTTGTGCTTTTTATATTTGTAATTTAGATCACTTTGTAAAGATCTGCTTTCACTTTGATACAAAAGAGTCTTTTTCTGTTGATCAATGTCAAAAAATCCAAATTAAGCAGCCTCAAGTTCCTGGGTGTCAAGATCTGAGGATCTAACCTGGTCCCAACATACTGATGTAGTTATAAAGAAGGCAAGACAGCAGCTATACTTTATTAGGAGTTTGAAAAGATTTAGCATGTCAACAAGTACTCTCAAAAATTTCTATAGTTGTACTGTGGAGACCTTTCTGACAGGCTGCATCACCGTCTGGTATGGAGGGGCTACCGCACAGGACCAAAAGAAGCTGCAGAAGGTTGTGAATCTAGTCAGTTCCATCTTGGGTATTAGCCTGTAAAGTAACCAAGACATCTTCATGGAGCAGTGTCTCAGAAAGGCAGCATCCACTATTAAGGACCTCCAGCATCCAGGCCATGCCCTTTTCTCACTGTTGCCATCAGGTAGGAGGTACAGAAGCCTGAAGACACACACTCAGTGATTCAGGAACAGCTTCTTCCCCTCTGCCATCTGTTTCCTAAATGGACATTGAATCCATGAACACTAACTCACTTTTTTTTTCCATACACAGGGTTGCTGTTTCTGCACGTTTTAAAAAAATTATTCAATATATGTAATTAATTTACAATACTTGTTTATTATTTTTTCTCTCTCTGCTAGATTAGGTATTGCATTGAACTGCTGCAGTTAAGTTAACAAATTACACATCACCTGCCGGTGATAATAAACCTGACGCTGATTATTCTGCTTTATGGAAAGGGTGAGGAGAGAATGACCAGGGTACTAAGGGTCTTTGGTTACATTGTCTTCTTTCTATCTAAGTTTAGATAGTGGAGGGGAGGCTGGTTTTCCTGATGGATTAGCAGCGTTCACAATTCTACAATTTTTGAGGGCTTGGAATAAAATTGTTTCTCCTTCAACAGGTTTTACACAGTCAGTTGACAGCACTCTCCCTGTTGGTCCTGAAACTCCTGATTTCAAGACATACTCTAAGATACTCAGGGAACCGACACTTAAATGCATAACTGAGGGGATGATTTTAAACGAGTTGTTAAACTGGGGTACTGTTTAACCTCGGCTAGGTAGAAAAGTTCTTGTAGGACTGTTCTGAAAGGGAAGTTTACCTGATTACCAGCCCAAAATTAACCCTCCACGGCGACGCTAAAGCAGATAATCTGGTAGTTACCGTTTCTGTTTGTGAGACCTTGCTGCGTACAAACTGTTGTTTCCCGTATTGCCACAGCGCTTATTCTTTAAATATGGATGCCGAGCTACGCGACACCCTGAGCTGTGTAATAACAATTATTTCCAAAGCACTTCCTTTAAATTTTACTTCTAGAAATATGAACACTTCGAGGAAAACAAAATCTTTTAAAATTTCTCCACCGAACACACACGGTGCATTTTCACGCCGTCGAGCTGCTATTGTCAGTATCGGACGAAAAAAGACACCCGGCTCCCGGAGACAAGAAAACATAACAAATCAATCCTCAGCACGCATGATTGACTTCATCAGCCACCGAGCTTCGCAATCCACAACTTCCTGCCTTTATGTGACACTACCCAGTGTCTGTGTTATGGGAGGGAGTCCCTGTACAATAGCCCAGCACTGTTGCATAAAGGGTAACAGAGCACACAGCGGGTTTGGGGTCAGATCGTGCACTTTCAAAGGGTATGGGGGAAATCCTGCGACACACTCACTTCTTCTTCTTCTTCTTTCCATGCACAGTCCAAACATCCTGTGACGTCAGGATACAGGTGGGAGGGGCGGTCGCGTTTCCCGCGTTCCTCTCTTCCCTTATTTGGCGTTGAAACTGACATCATCGCCCTGATGCAAATGAGTTTGATTCAAGAGATTTCAAAGGCTCGCAATTACGCCTGCGCGGTACGTAGCCTTTTTTTTCCACCCCCCCCCCCCCCCCAGCCAGAAAGGCGAAGCGGTAGCATTACCTACATCAGCAACGAGGTTGTAAAAAGAAAGTGAAGTTTAGACTCCTCTGGTGAGTGATTTTTTAAAAAATATTATCTATTCCCAGGTTAATGCGATGAGATTTTCTCGCTACATTCTGCAGCTAACTGCCGCTTGTGTATTTTGTTGTAAACTTTTGATCTTGTTTGAACATCATGTTTGCAACAATAAGCAGAGATTAGAACGTGGGCGCCCACCGCGCTGGGATACGGAACCATTCCTGGATCCCTCCTGTTACAGATTCCAATCAGCCTGTCACAACCTTTCCTTCCTCTGCGACACCTACTTTTTAAAAAAACTTTTATCTATAGGTTTGGTCTCTTTTTATCTGTTAGTTGGCAAAGAAAATATCATTTCTCTCTACCCCCCCTAGTGTGTACTTATCTCCACTACGGGGTCCAAGACTTGTCTTGCATTATTAAATAACCCTTTGTTAGGTTCAGAATTAGTTGTGGATTTTTAAGTGTTTTGTCTGACAAATCATACGATTTAATTAACGAAGAACTTTGCGCGCTTCTGGAAGTCTGGTTGCGTTTTTCTCTCTCCCCCTCTGGTGATGGCGTCATGGGGAACTTCAAACAACTCCACTTTTATTTTGTGTCTGTTGTGGGCTGTGAGGAATGGAGGAGGTTAAATAATAGGGACCCTGGTGGTGGGGGGCAGGCAAGAGATGGGGTTGGGAGAAGGTGCGCTGTTTTTGTCCAGGAGATGCCTCCCAATGTGGGGAGGTGATATTGCACGTAGGCAAGCTACACGCTTGAGACTGAAAACAAAGGGCAGCGTGGATCCTCGCAGTATATAATACGTGGAGGACTTACGGCGTCTATCGATCCAGGAATTCGGTTTCCACTTTATCCTCATGTTGCATTTAATTTTCTCCCCCACTTCCCGCTACGCAGCCATTGTCCATTCGGAAATATTGGAGCCTTCTGACAACGTGTTTTAATTATATGTGATTTTTTTTTCCACGTCACACCGTCCCCACGTTTTACTGTTAATTCGCCTCAGTACACTCATAGCAGCAAATGCGAATTACTTTTGATCCGGTGTTTGTGTTGCATGGTTTCCGGTGGTGGTGGGGGGGGGGGAGTTGTCGCTGATGAATGTCCCTTTTTATTGTTGATAAGGAAGTATTGGCTTTTGGCTGGGCCGTGTTTTGGAGATTTCGGCGAGTGCAGGAAAAGAGAAGAAAGGTTGTGTGCGCAGTTAAAAAAACACATACACAAACACGCACAAAACAACGAGCCATCGAATGAATACGGGGGAAATGGTTTACGTAGGGATTTTATTTTCGATGTGTTGCGTACCAGTTCAGAAAACGCGGGTGATAGACACTAAGGAGCATCTGTTGTATTCGGAGACCAAGCAGACTGCTCGAAATTGGGTCAGTTTCCTCATACGCCACTGAAATGGACTGGACACACGGGCAGGGATGGGGCGTGTTTGCTATCCAGCCCGGGCTGGGTTTAAATGAAAGGCTACTCCTGTTTTTGGAGCGTAGGAGTAGAGTTTGTGGTCAGTTCTTATGGATGTCAAATGCGTGGACTACGTTAGCGCGTTTTGGGCTCAATGTACAGGAGAGGCCATTAACCTGACGTTAACCCTTTTTCTAAAGCTCTGAAAGGCTTCCTTAATTTTCAGCATGTCATTTTTAGCAGCTTTCTTCTTAGTGGGTGTTGTTCAGAATGTTTAGAGAACAACTCGGGGTAATGAGAAATCCCTTCGGAGGAATGCTCAAAATGATGAAATGGTGAGCGTGTGGCTGAGGGGAATGCGATTTTGCTGCAGGGTGGGCGCCGATGTAAGGTATCGGTGAAAGAACGAACCTTCAGGGAAATGAAGAAAGTTGTTTTGTACTGCGGGATGTTGACAGCCTGAGCGTCGGATCCGAGCAGGCTCATTGTGTCTTTCCAAAGCTGAAAAAAGGACAAAACATTGGGGAGTTGTGGGAAAGTGGGATTAATTGGGTGGTTCTCGAGGATTGCTCAATAGAAACATGGTACTTGCTTCAGATTTGCCCATGTGAAAGGCCGTCTTTCCTGCTTAGTTCCAGTTCCTCTGCCGTAGCTTCCTCTGGCCTGACAACTCTTTGGGACTTGCTTCTGACCATTTAAATTCTTTGCTGTATTTCAGCCTGAAGCCAGCAACTTCTCTCTCTCCCCCGTCCCCCACATCCCAAGTGCTTTCACCCCTTTCTGAAAAATGAGGCACTGTTAGAACAAGCAACACACGCAAAATGTTTTAGGAAGCCAGCAGGCTGGGCGGCATCTATGGAAAAGAGTTTTGGGTTCTTTGGAGCTTGCCTAGCCTGACGACTCCATTTCTCTGGCTGGTAACACCTTGGGTGGTTGTATTGTGCTGAAGTTCAATAAAGGCACGTTATTGATGGTGTTATAACCATTATTTTAGTGTGATGGCCATCCAGACTGTACTGCCAATGTACACTTTGTTGATCTGGAAAGAATGCACCTGAAGCAAACACATCCTTTTATAGTGCATTAATTCTGATCACTTTCCCAGGAATTCAGTTGTCTTGTGACTTTGGTTCCCAAAGCCCTGTGTCATCGCCGTTTTCTGTGTGGGGTCTGACGCTGTTGTGAACTAATTGATAGAGACTGATCTGTGCCCAGCCAGCAGCTCATCTGGCGGGATTATGCAACCACCAAGATGTCAGAAAACAAATTAAATTGATCATTTTTGTATTGTCTCAAAATTCTTAAGAGACAGCAGCCTTTCAGCTCATTATCCATTTTACAAGTAGTTATTTGAATGATTTAATTGTTCATGCAACTATTTGCCCAGAAACAGGCTATTTGGTCCATCTGTTCACTGCTAGTATTTATAATCCTCAGAAACAACCTTCCACTTTAATTCTCATATTCTATCCTTATTCTTACTATCCTGCATACACTTAAGTGCACTGGTAGTACCTGTTTCAATCTCTCCATGTAACATAATTATGATTCTTGCCATTTTGAGTAAAGAGATCCTTTTTAAAGTTTTGTGTATAACCACTTGTGTTTCTGGCCAACACCTTGTCAGAATTCAGCTATTTGCCTTTGCTCTGAAGCATAAACTCTTCCTCACCACAGATGTTGTCTGAACTGAGTGTTTATAGAATCAGAATTAGGTTTATTATCATCAGCATGTGACCTGAAATTTGTTGACTTAGCAGTGGCAATTCAATGCAATACATAATATAGAAGGAAAAATAATAAATCTTATTCAGTATGTTTTATACAGTATATTTATATTGAATAGATTAAAAATCATGCAAAAACAGAAATATTATATATTTTAAAAAGTGAGGTAGTGCCCAGTGGTTCAATGTCTGTTTAGTAATTGCATGGCAGAGGGGAAGAAGCTGTTCCTGAATCACTGAGTGTGTGCCTTCAGGCTTCTGTACCTCCTACCTGATGGTGACAGTGAGAAAAGGGCATGCCCTGGGTACTGGAGGTCCTTAATAATGGACATTGCCTTTCTGAGACACCACTCCCTGAAGGTGTCCTGGGTACTTTGTAGGCTAGTACCCAAGATGGAGCTGATTAAATTTACAACTCTCTGCAGTTTCTTTTCGTCCTGTGCACCCCCTGCATACCAGACAGTGATGCAGCCTGTCAGAATGCTTTCGATGGTATATCTATAGAACTTTTTGAGTGTATTTGTTGACATACCAAATCTCTTCAAACTCCACATAAAGTATAGCCGCTGTCTTGCCTTCTTTATAACTGCATCAGTATGTTGGGACCAGGTTAGATCCTCAGTAATCTTGACACCTAGGAACTTGAAACTGCTCACTCTCTCCACTTCTGATCCCCCTATGAGGAAAACAACATTTACTGTTTTTATTTCCAGATTTTCAGTGTTTTTTTGATTTAGATTTCTGCCGAGTTATTCCAAGAGCAGTGATAGATAGGGGAAAAAATGTCCACACCTTCCAGTCAAATCTTTTTCTAATTTCCATGGCATTTTATCAAGTCTTCAGTTGTCCAGAGACCTGTGTCTATGCAATTCTTCCTGCAGTTTCTTCCTAATTTCCTTCTGTGTAGAGTCCAAAGCTCCTGACATTTGAGTGTACACTTTCTAGAATAGAAGGGAGGTTTGTCTGAAAATGTTGTGATGGAAGTTGAATATTAGTCTACAAGACAGAGGAGCAGAAATCGGCCATTGAACCCATCGAACCTGCTCCACCATTCCATCACGACTGATTCTTTCCTTTCAACTTCATTCCCTTTCATCCCTTTCAACTTCATTCTTCCGCCTTCTTGCCATTACCTTTGACACCCTTGCTAATTAAGAACTTATCAAGCTTTGCTTTAAGTATACCTGATGACTTGGCCTCCACTGTCATCCGTGGCAATGAATTTCTCAGATTCACTGCCCTCTGGATTTCTCAGATTCACTGCTCACTTCTGTTCTGGAGGGATGATGCTGTGCCCTCTGGTCCTAGACTCCCCCACTATAGGAAATATCGTCTCCCCATCCATTATCTAGGCCTTTCAATATCCAAAGGCTTCAAGGAGAGTCCCCCTCATTCTTCTAAACTGCTGCAAGTACAGGCCATCAATGCTCCTCCTATGTTAACTCTTTCATTCTCGTTAATACTTCAAATACAGTCTAACCTCAGCATTGCATCCTTCTTCTTACATACTAGTCCTCTCAAAATGAATGCTAACATTACAAATTCATTGTTATCCACTGGTATTGATGTGATGTATTTCGATAAATTTTCCCTGATCTCAGGTGGAAGGAACTAACACATCTCCATATTCTGATTTAAGATATTCTGGAGCTGACAGTCCAGCAAGCAAGGGTGCTAAAAGCAACTCGTAAGAAACAGAAACCTTCAGGGACACAATATCCAAACAGGGGCAACAGTAATTAAGTACTTAACTGTAAGTAAAACTGAGAAAATGTGTGATTGTCAAATTCATGACTACATATGAACATCACGGTGCATTTTAAAGACTGTACCTTAAGTCTATTAAGACTTAACAAAAGGTTTTGAAAATACAATGTGAATTAGGAGAACTTGCATTTATGTCAAGCCATAGGAATGTCCCAAAGCACTTTACATGAACGAAGTACATCTGAAGTGTAATTTTTGTTGTAATGCTGCAGCCAGTCTAAGCTTTAAGCTCTCACAAACACAATAGAATCGTCTCTATGGAAAAAATCAGGACTAACAACTCAATGCTGCTTGAAATAACGTGTACAAAAGGTGGAGAGAGAAAATGAGAAGTTGTGCTTATTAGATCTAGCATGAAGACAGTAATGGATAAAATCCCAGGCAGGGATAGTCATATGGTAGGAATATTAATTCTTTTGCTTCTGTATTTACTGGGAAGGTGGATTAAGTGGGCATGATATAGGAAGATGAGGTTGAAAATGATTGATCAAAGCATTTTTTTAAGAGGTGAAATGTTAAATAAACCCATCAAGCTCAAAACAAGCTAGTAAAATTGTCACAAACTGCTCACAAAAACTCTGGATAAAATCCTTAATTTGCACCCCCACATTTTAAAGGAATCCAGGGAACAGATAGCAGATGTACTATGGCTAAGCACACTTAATTTGTTAGAAAAAGGTCTGATGGATGGTGAATAATTAATGTTACAATGATGCAGGGCACTAGAATTTTATCCATAGAACTAAAGGCTGTCTGGCTTTCAGGATTCCTGTTACAGGAGAAAATAATAAAACATCCCATATAATGATGGGCAGGGTGGGTTTCAGGGAGTGAAGTTAATTGACCAAGTTGTATGTATTCTTTGAAGAGATAGCAGGTAGAGCAGATAATGGTGATGGTGTAATATTATCTGGATTTCTTAATACCTCTTCAAATTACCTAATTAAGAAACAAATGACATAATGGATACCTAAATAGAAAATTATAAGACAGGAACAGATTTAGGCCATTCAGCCCATTGAGTCTGCTCTGCCATTCCATTATGGCCGATTTATTATCCCTCTTAATCCCATTCTCCTCCCTGTGACCATTGAAACCCTAACTAATCAAGAATCTATCAATCTCTGCTTTCAATGTATCCAGCGACTTGACCTTCACAGCTATCTGTGGCAATAAATTCCACAAATAAACCACCCTCTAGCTTTAGAAATTCCTCCTCATCTCTGTTCTAAATGGACGTCTCTCTATTCTGAAGCTGTGCCATCTGTTCTTAGACTCCCCCACTATAAGAAACATCCTGTCCACATGCACTTTATCTTGGCCTTTAAATTATTGATAGGTTTCAGTGAGACCCTCCTCATTCTTCTAAACTCCATTGAATACAGGCCCAGAGCCATCAAATGCTCCTCATACATTAACCCTTTCATTCCCAGATTCATTCTCATTAACCTCCTCTGGACCTTCTGTAATGCCAGAAAATATTTTCTTAGATGGGGCCGCAAACTGCTCACACTGCTCTGAGAAGTGTGGTCTGACCAATGCTCTTTCTAGCTCTCTCAGAATGGACGCTAACATTGCATTTGCCTTCCTTACCACCGTTCAACCTGCAAGTTAACTTGTAGGAGTCCTGCACAAGTCCATTAGCACCTCTCATTGAATTCTCTCCCTGTTTAGAAAAGTCTGTGCCTTTATTCCTTCTACCAAAGTGCATGACCATTCATAGACCACTTCTTTGCTTGTTCTCTTAACCTGTCCAAATGCTTCTGCAGGCTCCCTCTTCCTGTACTCTGCTTGCCCCTCCACCTACCTTCATGGTGTCCGCAAACCTGGCCACGAGGCGATCAGTTCTGTGATCTAAATCATTCACATAATAATGTGAAAAGAAATGGTCCCAATACCAATCCCTGTGGAATACCACTAGTCACTGGCAGCCAACCTGAAAAGGCCCCCTTTATTCCGACTCTTTGCCTCCTGCTAGTCAGCCAATCTTCTGACCTTACTAGTATATTTCCTGTAGTACCATGGACTTGTGTGTCACCTTGTCAAAGGCCTTCTGAAAATCCGAGTAAGCAACATCCACTGACTCTATTGTCTATCCTGCCTGTTATTTCTGCCAACAACTTCCCAACACTGAAGTCAGGTTAACTGGCTTATAATTGGCTTTTTTTTCCCCTGCCTCCCTCCCTTAAAGATGGCTAAAGAATGGCAGAGAATAGCAAGTGATGGTCAGTGATAAACAGTACAAAATATGTTTGATATCTAGTTATATTTGTGAGCCTTCTTGAATTTAGTAAGTGCGAGTACTTTCTATCAAAGAGGACTATAATAAACTAGAAGAAGACCATCATGAAAGCTTGCAGAAGGAAACAATTTCTTTGGAAAATAGAAATCTAAGTGAAGTAAAGGGTTAGTACTTCATGTGCAGTGACACAGCACAGGCTATATATATTATTTATTAAGCCCGTTACCCCTATTGTGACGTAGGTTGCCAACAGCAGTTTGTCAGAGTCCTCTGTCCTGGGCCAGTTTTTGAGTTGTCCTCTCCCAGGGATGAGGTCTTTGGAGATTCTGTTGGCATTTCTGTAGATGTAAGTTTTTCCAGGATGCTATTGCTAGCCCCATGCCCAACCCTCCGTCTTTCACAACCAGCTTGAGACCGTCTGCGGCAGAGTTGCCAGAGATTAATTAGAGCATAAATATAAATCGAATAAGTCTTGCAAATGCAAAGTAACGTAGATGTGCTAAATGAACTCTACGTTGTTTGGACCGCATAAAATATAGTGTGTAGTATTAGTGGGATGTACAGTGGGGAGGGTCAGTAGAAGGTTTACAAGGGTGTACTTGTCAAGAAAGGGTTCATGTATTCATTCTCTTTTAGTGAAATGAACTATGATGGTTTTTGAGCAACAGACTTGTTTGCATGCAAGGAAGAGGAAAACCAGACATTCAATTAAGAAATCAAATAGAGAATCTGAAAATAACCATAGAGTAGAGAAGATGTGAACTTCACTCCTGTGTGGAGTGGTTGAGCTGTTGGGTAAAGATGCTGCTAGGGTCATCACCCACGGTGGGTGGGTGGGAGTGGTTGATAATAGCTATCCTGATGGATTGGCAACCACTTGCTCTTGAAGGAGTTTCCATCCATGGAGTAATGATGGGATCCTTGATGTGGACATTATCTACCAGCAAACTGTTTTATCCAAAAGCTCCATACAAGAAAGCTCTATAGGGTTATTAAAACAAAAACTTCGCTCCATCTCAGAAGTTGTCTTCCAGTTAGTTAATCTAACCAACCATTCTAGGTAGCCAACCTCCAATTCCTTTTATTTTACAATCATGGCACTTTTTATAACTATGTTTACATTGTAAATATATGCTGATATTTTATGTATTTATGCACATTTTATTCCTTATCTGTATTTTAACCTTAAAATTATTTTTATATGTTTCTTTATTTGTATAATTATTAAATGGTTTTTGTTGCATGTCACGGCAACACATCACAGTGAATTCCTAACACATGTAAATGTGTATGGTGAATAAAGATGATATTTAAGAAACTTAGATAGGTTTTTACATAGTAGGGGAATTAAGGGTTACGGGGAAAAGGCAGGTAGATGGAGCTGAGCTCATGGCCAGATCAGCCATGATCTTATTGAATGGTGGGGCAGGCTCAATGCGCCAAATGGCCTACTCCTGCTCATATTTCTTATGTTTGTATTGATCCAAAAGTAAAAATTCCCTTCAGTGCAGCACTCACCTTGGAACTTCTCTGTTGAGTGTGAGCCCTAGTAGACCCCTGGAGCCTTCGGGGATGAGAGTAACACAGGATTTAGTGACATTCAGCCAGAACTTCAAAGACAAAAGAAAGTTGAGCCTTGCAGAACGTGGAAATTGATTAAGAGTTTTTGATGGATGCAGGTGGTGCACTTTGAAATCACCTCCGCTGACTCTGCATGTTTATCAGCATGAGCAGCGTATGTTGCAGTAGTCTTGTGCCATTGCAGTATTCCAAAGTTCCAAATGGGTCAAAGGTTCATTTTATTATGGAGGATTCCACTCCGAGGTTCATCTTCTCCAGATAGCCATGAAATACAGAAAAAATATAGAAGTTGTTGAAAGAAAAGATATCAACACCCCCCCCCCAACCGCATGAAAAGCATAGAAACAAAAACTCACATATCCCCCAAGCCCTCCTTCACACAGAAACTTACAGAACATCCACCCAGAAAACAGAAGCTAGAACATCAAAGCCCTAAGCCCCCCCCCCTTTGCAATAAACTAGCTTATTGCCCACAATGGGGGAGAAAACAATGACAGAGAGCATGAAACCCCCAGCCCCCTCTCTTGCACACAAAAAACTAACAGATCGCCCAGCAAGTAAACGTTCTGTCATCAGGTAAATCTCATCCTGCATACTGTCCGGCTCTGATACAGGAAGGTCAGTGAAACAGTTCACTAAGATTAAAATGCAAATAATTAAACCATGTCGCAACTGAGTTAATTGCAGAAGCGAATCCTATTGAAATGTATAAAATTTTTAGAGGATTGTCAAGACAGCTGCTGGGGTACTGGTTCATCTGTACAGAGAATCTAGATCTTGCGCGCAGCTTTGTGTAAGGTAGTGGCCGATGGGAACTGTGGCAGTAAAACATGTCTTTGTCAGAAAAGTTTTAGGAATTATCCACTCTAAACACTTGATGCTTTGGTGGTAAGTACAGTCCAGCCTGAACCCAACTGGACCAAACTCAAAAATCTGAAGTCCTTGTGATGTGGTCCTTCATGAGATTGGATTTTAATGTTATGGGTTGGCTGGGGGAGGTGGAGTGTAGAAGGTCTCATTGAAACTTGCCAAGTACTAAGAGGCCTGAATAGAGTTGTCGTAGAGAGGATGTTTCCATTGGCAGGAAAGTGTCAGAATAAAGAGATGTCCCTGCAAAATTGAAACGTGGAGGAGTTTCTTTAGCTAGAGTGGTAAATCTGCAAAGTAGAGGCCAAATCATTGGGTGTATGTAAGACAGAGATAGTTAAGTACTCATGGGGATTAAGGGTGGGGGGGGGGTGCAGGACAATGTGCTTGAAAAACAAAAACAGAATAGTGGAACAGACTTGCAGAGCATTACAACACACTACATGCCCTTTTGGCCTATGACATTGTGTCAACCTTTTCAACTGCTCTGAGATCAAGCTAACTAAATGGCTCAAGTAGCCAAATTCTGTTTCTGTATATCTTATCTAATCAGCCCACTTGTACTGAGGTCACAAATGATGTCACTGTCTCTGTTAACTTGGAACAGGTCTTGTCCAAAATGTACCTTCTGCTCTTGGCTACCCCAGCCTAGTATCTCCCACCACCTTCTGTGTTCAACCTGGGAACATCTACTATTCAGTTTTGCATCACAGTTCCATGTTTAAGTTAAAACGGGCTCACATAGACACGGAAGCTGATGGCAATTTAATCTGGTCACTTTTCCCCATTACCAGCCAGAGTTTAGTTGTCTGGGTCTAAATGTGAGCTCTCTGGTTTTCAGGTGTCCTGCTTTGGTCTGCATTGGCCACAAGATGTTTGGCTTCCACAAGCCTAAGATGTACCGGAGCCTGGACGGATGCTGCATCTGCAGGGCCAAATCATCCAGCTCACGGTTTACTGACAGCAAGCGCTATGAGAAGGACTTCCAGAGCTGCTTTGGGTAAGTACAGAGAAAGCCAGAGCAACAAATTCAATAAAGCCCAGTTGGTTTGTGGATGAAGGAAGGCAGTCAGAGATCATGTTTACTTATTATTCTCTCCTGCTTTTTGCCTAAGATTGAACGAAGCCCGCTCAGGAGAGATTTGCAATGCCTGTGTGCTGCTGGTGAAACGATGGAAGAAGCTCCCAGTGGGCTCCAAAAAGAACTGGAATCATGTAAGTATGGGTCTCAGTCCAGAACTTTCACAGGAACTGATGGAATAATTGGGTAGATGCTTGCTGAAATAGGACATTAATTCTGACATTGTCTAAACAATGGGAATTTTGTGCCTGTAACTGCCTTAAGTTGCTTCACCACTGATCTTCCCCACTTGTTGTAAAGTCAAGATGTAAGGTTGCTGACCAGTGACTATCCCCACCAAAGAAAATGCCAACTTGAGGACCCGAGTCATGGGGAAATGTTGAATAGCTTAGGGGTTTAGTGTAGGAGAAGGAGGGGTGATATAATGGAGGTATACAAAATTGAGCGGTACAGACATGGTAGATGCAGACAGGCTTTTTCCACTGAGGTTGGGTGAAACTCGAACTAGAGGTCATAGTTAAAGGGTGAAAGGTGAAATATTTAAGGGGTACATGAAGGAGATCTTCACTCAGAGAGTGATGAGAGTGGGGAACGAGCTGCCAGTGGAAGTGGTGGACGTGCGTTTTGATTTCCACATTTAAGAGCAGTTTGGATAAGTACATGGATGTGAGAGCTATGGGTCATGTGCAGGTCTATAGGACAAGGCAAAATAATGGCTTGGACTGGACTACATGGGCCGAAGGGGTTATTTCTGTGCTGTAGTACTCTACAACACCCAGGCTTTACACATGGGTAACAATGATCTCCTAAATGGGCTTCAGTTAGTTTGCTCAGTATTTGAGCAGACCCTCCTGAGTATTTACTGCTTCCTTGCCACTTGTCAAGAAACTCTTCCTTTCTTGCTGCTCACTTACCCACCTGCCTGTGTTTGGAGGTCGTCTCTCAGTGCAATGTCTTGCTTTTGCACAAAGCAATTCTTTTACCTATTTCCACCACACTCGTTTTAGTGCTTGAAATTCTAGTTCCATTTTCATCTTATTACGTGGTAAAATATACCATAAGTGTTTACTTTGGGCAGACACAAGAGACCGCAGATGCTGGAATCTGGAGCTAAAAACAAACTAGTAGAGAAACGGGAAGGGTAAGGCAGCATTTATGGTGGTGGAGTGATGGTGCTTCAGGTAGAAAGACCCTGTATTAAGCAGTTTGGGTAATTTATTGGTAGTGGCAGTAAATGGAGTAAATGAGGTACTTTTGTTGTGGTTTAACATCAAATGAAATCCTTCTTTACAACAAATGAAGATGACTCACCTCCCCTTAGCCTGTGAGTTAGGAGTCCAAGTAACCATGTTTTGGTCACAGGAGTGTCCATGGTATTTATCAACCTCTGAAACCTTGTGCCACCCCTCCAGGGTGAAAATAAATAAACGTTGATAGTGCCACCTTAATACGTAGTTAATCTGTAAACTATTCTGCGGCAAAATTGCAATAACCCAACATATGGATCTGGAATGTGATGCTGGTGTCTTGAGTCTGGACTCTGGGCTGTGTCTGTGTACCTGGTACTGGCATTCAGCTAGGATTAGGAAATTAGGCAGATATATATTCTGCTCCTTTAAACTCAAGAGTTTTCTGGAAAATGAACCACTGCCTGACATGTAAAATAATGTGAATAATGAACAATTAAATGCAGTAGCATCTAATAATCTGGCACCATCAGTCCAGTAAATTTTCCAGATTACAGTTCACACTCTCCTCCCAGTGAAGTGTACAACGTTTGTAGTTTTCCCAGTGCTAGTTTGTGCAGAGGGGTACTCTAATCAAATACTGGTGTCTTCTGTTATTTGCAGGTGGTTGATGTCCGTGCAGGACCAAGCTTGAAGACAGCATTGAAACCTAAGAAGGCAAAATCCCTCACTGGGAGCAGAATAAAAGCCAGTCAGATCAGCAAGATCCAGAAAGAGCTGAAACGTCAGAGTAAGTGTATGTTCTGATACTTTTTCCCTTTCCTTCTCCATGCAGTTTGCAGACATTGTAAGGGAGGTGCTAAAACATCTGCAGTTACTGCAACTCCAACTGCAGCTGGCCAACAGTAAAAGCCCCAGGACATTGTGTGTGTCCCCTGACCTGTAACTGTCTTCAGCTCCCCTCTTGTGAAGTCAGACATTATCTCCATAGTGATGGGAAGTCTCTAACCAGCACAAAAAGCTATGGATAAAGGGTGGAAGTAAATGGACACTGTAGAGCAAATGGCTGCAAGTGCAATAGTGTTGCGGTCTCAGGTTAATCCAGATTAATGCTCGACAAACAGACCAGGTGGGATATATCCACGTTTAAACTACATAACAAAGTGAGTGATTGAGCTGCAAGGCTCTAACATGAAAAGGTGGTCACCAGTCAACAACGACTGACAACCATCCCCACCAAGAGAAGAGCCAACCTCTTCAACATAACCCAAGCTTTACGCATAGCTAACAATGATCTCCAACAAGCAGTTCAGCCAGATTACTTCAAACATTTGCAACTTCGTGACTATTTGTCAAGAAATAAATTGTTTCCTTTTCCCTCCAACCAAATGAGTAATCTATTTCCCTACATTCTCCACCACCACCTTTTCATGTTAGAGCCTTGCAGCTCAATCACTCACCTTGCTATGTAGTTTAAACGTGGATATATCCCACCTGGTCTGTTCGTCGAGCATTAATCTGGATTAACCTAAGACCGCAACACTATTGCACTTGCAGCCGTTTGCTTTACAGTGTCCATTTATTTCCACCCTTTATCCATAGCTTTTCGTGCTGGTTGCAGAGACTTCCCACCACTATGGAGATATGTCTGCAGAGCATGTTACATGAGTCTGAATGACACACTGACTGTTGGATATACTGCTGAGGAGGGAAAGAATGAGAATCTGAAGTGGGTCATCCTGTCCTTCAGGCCTCTTCTGACCTTTACCAAGATCACTGCTGTCTTCTCTTGCACTATCCCCAAAGCCTTAATTCCCTTACTATCTCAGAAATCTATTGATCCTTCCTTTTTTTGAGCGGGGGAGTCACGATGATTGAGCCTCTACAGCTTTCTGGAATAGAAAGTTACAAAAGAAATGTCATCTTCAGACTGAAGAAGTTTCTTCTTGAGTCTTAAATGGTCTGACCCTGGTCCTAAATAACTATCAGAGGAGACATCTATCCTGTTACATGCTGTAAGAATTCAAGTTTCAGTGACATATTTTAATTGCTCTTAAACCTTTGAGAATATGTGTCTATTTCCTCGATCTCTCCTTGTATGGCATAACTGCTAACTATGAGACCAGCTGGGAGAATCTCCTTTCCACTCCTTGTATGACAAATATTTCCTTTACAGATGCAAGTTCACTTTGCTTAAGGTGTACTCTTAGCAAGGCCCTATTACAAATGTAATGAAACTCTCAAATGCTGCAATGTAAGAGATCTGGGATTTGACAGAGGCTATGAGTACACAAACAGTGTTATGACAAGCTGCAAATTATTGGCTGGTCCTCAGTTTTAGTATTGTATTCACATCTTGGGAAGGATGTTGAGGCTTTGAGGCTGTGTTGAGGGGCTTTACAAGAGCATTGTGAGGAATATCTGTTGTTCTTTCTTCAGGAACAAAAACTGACATCGTACTTTTAATGTCAGCCCAGAGCCCTGCTGGACTGGGAACGTAACTCGAGGGTGTTTCTTGCACCCTGTTTTGAAGGTGGGATGTTGTTATGGTCTGCGATTTGATTGGCATTTCCACAGCCACACCAGGCTGAAGGTTTATGGTGCCATGTGGACATCTGATAAACAGACTGGAATTGTATAAGGGTGTTGGGAAATATCCTCAAGTTCCATTCCCTGCAGAGCTCTGGATCAGGGAGCACCTCAAGAAATAGGGAGAACTAGGGGGACGTCACATGATGATGTAGGATCGAAACGCAGGATCCCAGCTCTCCTGTAAAAAATCAGTAAATTAATGTTTAAGTGAAGAAAAGTTAGTCAATACTTTCTAAAAGTTACTTATAAACTACTCCGGACTGTTTCAAGTTATGCCTCACAAACAGAAGATGAAGAAAACGCAAGTTGGAACAGAATCAAGGCCCACTTCTGCCAAAGAACTGCGGGCACAGGTACATTTCACTTCCAACGATACAGAACAGGAAACTGCGGCAACATCGACAATTTCTAAAGAAAAAGACCAACGAGAACTGCGCAAACGTGAAGGAAGGAACATGCGCAAACGAGAGCAACCTGAACTACAAATCCCAGTTACGATTGAAAGTGAAAGTGAATCTGAGGTAGATTCAGATTCTCTGGAAAAATCAGACGAAGATGGAGGTAAAAGTTTTTCTGGAAATATAGAAAAGACTTTGATGCAAATAATGCGTAAATTAGCAAAATTAAACACATTAAAAGTAATCAAAAAAATGATAAATATGGAGATTATGTTTGATAAAATGACAAAAAGACAGGAAAAAATGGAAAAGAGAATGATAGATTTGGAAGCTACAACGGAAGACATGGTTGAAAGAATGAATAAAATGGAAGATGATATTACTGCCTGGACATTAGAAAGAAAACAATGGTTGGAAAAAATGCATAAGCTTGAAAATTTTAGTAGACGAAACAATATTAAAATTGTTGGACTTAAAGAAGATATAGAAGGAGAAGATCCAATAATTTTTTTTCAAAAATGGATCCCTGAAAACCTGGAAATGGAAGGAGAAATTCTAATTGAAATTGAAAGGGCTCATAGAGCCTTAAGGTCAAGACCTCAAGCTGATCAAAATCCACGATCAATTTTGATAAAATGCTAAAGATACCAAGATAAAGAAAAGATCCTGAAGGCGTCTGCCCAATGTGCCAAAAAGAGAAACGGGCCATTGATGATAGAAGGGAAAGCAGTTCTTTTCTATCCTGATATAAGTTATAACCTTTTGAAGAGAAAGAAGGAATTTAACCCAGCGAAAAAAGCTTTATGGGAAAAGGATTATAAATTTATAATGTGTCACCCAGCAACACTGATAATTTTTTTGGAGGATGGAAAAAGAAGATTTTTTACCGATTATCGAGAAGCAGAGGAGTTCGCACAAAAACTCCCAATTATTTGCTAACTACACATAGAGATTTCCAAGTGTAATGGATTAAAAATGAAGACAGAGGCAGTGAATGGAAGTGATGGACATTTAAGGATGATACAGGGGAGAAAGGCAAAATTTGAGAAATACTAATTGAAAATAGTTTTTTTTTCTTCTCATATATATACTTTTTTATGTTGCGGGGGGCTGGGGAGCTTTGGATTGATTACTGTGGGATTCACGTGTGTAATCATGGCGATTGCTATGACCCGTACAACAGAGGGGGGTAATGTGTTCTTTTTTTTCACAACATTAGTAGGGGGGTATTTTGTTTTTGTTCTTTATAATCTATTTTTCTTCTATCTTTTTGCCTGGATGATCGGTGGGGACAAACATAGCAACATGGTGAATTTAAAAAAGATTCCCCAAGATAACACGAAAGTTGGAAGATTAGGTATTATTATAGATTGGAGTAACAAAAATAATGACTAATTTACTGAATTTTTAAAGTTTTAATGTTAATGGGCTTAATGGACCGGTGAAAAGAAAAAGAATCTTAACATACATTAAAAAATGAAAATAGATATAGCTTTTTTACAAGAAACACACTTTACAGAGATAGAACATCAGAAATTAAAAAGAGATTGGGTTGGAAATGTTATTGCAGCTTCATTTAATTCAAAGGTGAGAGGAGTTGCAATTTTGGTTAATAAAAATTTATCAATTAAAATACAAAATGTATTAATTGATTCGGTGGGGAGATATGTAATTATACATTGTCAGAGATATGTAATTATACATTGTCAAATTTTTTCAGAACTATGGACTCTTATGAATATTTATGCACCAAATGAAAATGATGTAAAATTTATACAAGGTCTTTTGAATTTGGCTAACACACATGACAAAATATTAATAGGTGGAGATTTTAACTTTTGTCTAAATCCACTTTTAGATAGATCAACAAAGGTTGTCACAAAATCAAAAGTAGCAAAATTAACTTTATCATTGATGAAAGATTTAAATTTGATTGATATATAGAGAAGAATTAACCCAAAAGAAAGAGATTATTCATTTTATTCAAATAGACATAAAACATATTAAAGGATAGATTTTTTTCTATTATCAATGAATATTCAAGTCAGAGTGAAAAATATGGAATATAAAGCAAGAATATTGTCAGATCATTCTTTGATAATGACAATGATATTGATAAAGAGGAATCAATTTATAGATGGAGATTTAATTCAAAATTACTAACGTCAAGATTTTTGTGATTTCAAGTGGAATACAGCTGTAAATTTCATTCTTCCAACGATCTATACTTAAGTATGCATTGGATTTCCAAGTAACTGCAATAGCCTTTTTAGCTACTGCCAGTGCAATTTTTATAAATTCTTTCTGATATTTACTCAATTTGGGTTTCGATTTTATCCCTTCAATGTCACCTAATAAAAATAATATTGGATTATGTGGAAGTTGTGTTCCAATAATTTGTTCCAATAAAACTCTTAAATTTGTCCAAAAATGTTGAATTTTAGAACAAGACCAAGTAGAATGTAAAAAAGTACCGATTTCTTGGTTACATAGGAAACACTGATCAGATAAATTTGGATTTAATTTATTTATTTTTTGTGGTGTAATATATAATTGATGTAAAAAATTATATTGCACTAATCTTAACCGGACATTTATTGAATTTGTCATACTATCAAGACATAGTCTTGACCAATTTGTTTCTTCAATTTTAATATTCAAGTCACTTTCCCATTTTTGTCTTGACTTAAGTTGTTTATAATTTAAGAGATAAATATGAACCATTTTTGAAAATTCGGCTCCCTTATTTACAAAAGACAGGATTAAATATGTAAGTGCTCCGAAGATAAAATAATTGGTTATTTGGGGAAAGAAAGAAAACATATATACTAAAGTTATTACGAAATCCTTGGAGCATGTGGGGATCTTCCGATATCCAGGCACTCTTTCTTTCTTTCTTCTTTTTTCTATAGGGATATAGGGGAGGGGGGAAGGGTATATATATTTTTTACATATTTTTCTTTCTGTAATTATTTGAAAACTCAATAAAAAAGTTAAAAGGTTTTTGTGATTTTATGAAAAAGCAGATTAATTTCTTTTTAGATACAAATTCACATTCAGTTGATAAATTTATATTGTGGGAAGCAATGAAGGCATATTTGAGAGGTCAGATAATGTTATACTTCTAAAATTAAGAAGGAATATATGATAGAAATAGATCAATTGGAAAAAGAGATTACAAAATTAGAAAAAGAATCTCAAAGATATATGACAGAAGAAAAATGAAGACAACATTAACAAGTAGTTACAATATAATACACTTCAGACATATCAAACAGAAAAAGCAATTATGAGAACTAAACAGAGATATTATGAACTAGGTGAAAGATCACATAAGGTTCTTGCATGGCAGTTAAAAACAGACCAGACTTCTAAAATGATAAATGCAATTCGAACAAGAGTAAATAAAATTACTTATAAACCTATAGAAATGAATGAAACTTTCAAGAATTTTTATTCTGAATTGTATAAATCAGAATCACAAAATGATAATGTCAAGATAGAAAGGTTTTTATCACAAATAACTCTTCCAAAATTGAATACGGAAGAACAGAAGGGATTAGATATGCCTTTTCCATTGGAAAAAGGTCAAAGAAGCTCTAGGATCATTTCAAAGTAATAAATCTCCAGGAGAAGATGGATTTCCGCCTGAATTTTATAAAAAGTTTAAAGATTTATTAATTCCTCCTTTTATGGAGTTAATACATCAAGCAGAAAGAACACATAAACTTCCAGAATCTTTTCCGACAGCTATTTTAATAGTATTGCCAAAAAAAGATAGAGATTTTTTAAAGCCAACATCATATAGACCTATTTCTTTTTTAAACACTGATTATAAAATAATAGCAAAAATCTTATCTAACAGATTATCTAAATACTTACCAAAATTAATACATATGGATCAAACAGGATTTATTAAAAGTAGACAATCGGCAGATAATGTAACTCGGTTATTTAGTATAATTCATTTGGCTCAAAAGAGGGAGGAAATGAGTGTGGCAGTTGCTTTAGATGCAGGACAAGCATTTGATAGATTGGAATGGGATTCTTTATTTAAGGTATTGGAAAAATATGGATTAAGAGTATCTTTTATAAAATGGATTAAAACCTTAAATACTAATCCCAAAGCTAAAGTATGACAAATGGTCAAATTTCAACACCATTTCAGTTAACAAGGTCAACTAGGCAAGGTTGTCCATTATCACCTGCTTTATTTGTGTTGGTGATAGAACCATTAGCTGAATTAATTAGAATGGACCCAGATATTAAGGGTTTCAGAGTGAACCAGGAGGAATACAAGATTAATTTATTTGCTGATGATGTTCTGCTTTATTTAACAAACCCATTGCGCTCGTTGCATAAATTATCCTCTAGATTAGAAGAATATAGGAAAATATCAGGTTACAAAATAAATTGGGATAAAAGTGAAATTTTACCTCTTACTAAAGGAGATTATAGTCAATGTCAATTAATAACTCAATTTAGATGGCTAACAAATGGTATAAAATATTTATGTATAAGAGTTGATAATGATAAATGAAACTTATATAAATTAAATTACTTACCATTATTGAAAAAAATTCAAGAAGATCTTGATAAATGGATGATATTACCAATAACATTAGTAGGTAGAGTAAATACTATAAAAATGAATATATTCCCTAGACTACAAGACTTAATCCAATCACTACCAATACAACTACCCCAGAAGTTTTTTCAAGAGTTAAATAAATATGTGAGGAAGTTTCTTTGGAAAGATAAGATGTCAAGAATATCGTTGGAAAAATTGACATGGAAATTTGATCTAGGAGGGTTCCAGATTTTAAGAATTATTATAAAGCAAATCAACTTAGATTTATTGCATCTTTTTTTGAGAAAGATAGACCGGCATGGATTAGAATAGAACTAGATAAAATAGGAGAAAATACACCAGAAGATTTTATATATAAATGGGAATCTAAATGGATACGGGAAAAGAAAGAATCTCCTATATTAAAACATTTGATTGACTTATGGAATAAGATAAATGTTGATGATGAGACAAAGAAATCTTTATTAGCAAAGAGATCTTTAATTCAAAATAGACTTATTCCTTTTACAATGGATAATCAACTTTTATATAATTGGTTTCAAAAAGGAATTAGATATATAGGAGATTGTTTTGAAGGAGGTATATTAATGTCATTTGATCAATTAAAAAATAAATATAAAGTATCAAACAACACTTTTTTGTTACTTCCAATTAAGGGCTTATTTAAGAGAAAAATTAGGTCAAACAATGTTATTGCCGAAATCTAATGAAATAGAAACTTTAATTCAAAAAGGAAAAACTAAAAAATGTATTTCTTGTATGTATAGCTTGATTCAAAAACAGGCAATTAAACAAGGAGTCCGTAAGTCAAGACAAAAATGGGAAAGTGACTTGAATATTAAAATTGAAGAAACAAATTGGTCAAGACTTTGTCTTGATAGAATGACAACTACAATAAATATCCGGTTAAGATTAGTGCAATATAATTTTTTTACATCAGTTATATATTACACCACAAAAAATAAATAAAATTCAAATTTATCCGATCAGTGTTTCCGATGTAACCAAGAAATCGGTACTTTTTTACATTCTACTTGGTCTTGTTCTAAAATTCAACCTTTTTGGACAAATTTAAGAGTTTTATAATCCAATATTATTTTTATTAGGCGATATTGAAGGAATAAAATCGAAACCCAAATTGAATATCAGAAAGAATTCATAAAAATTGCACTGGCAGTAGCCAAAAAGGCTATTGCAGTTACTTGGATTCATACTTAAGTATAGATCGTTGGAAGAATTAAATTTCCAGCTGTATTCCACTTGAAAAAAATTACTTATAATTTAAAAGTTAAATATGAAACATTTTTGAAAATCTGGTGCCCTTATTTACAAAAGACAGGATTAAATATATAGGTGCTCCGAAGATAAAATAATTGGTTATTTGGGGAAAGAAATAAATATATATACTAAAGTTATTACGAACTCCGTGGAGCATGTGGGGATCTTCCGATATCCAGGCATTCTTTCTTTCTTTCTTTCTTTTTCTTTTTTTCTATCGGGGAGGGGGGAAGGGTATATATTTTTTTCTTTCTGTAATCATTTGAAAACTCAATTTAAAAAGTTTTTTTTAAAAAAAAAGAAATAGAGAGAACTACTTCCACTAACTGTAAGAACACCAGCCAGAGAGAAAGATTTAAGAAAAAGGTGAAGCTGTTTTATGTTTCCACATAATAAATTAATAAAGACCTAATCAGTCAGTAGTTTTGTTTTTCAAAGAGAGTGAGAGTAGGTTGCCTCTGTTTAGATGGAGTGTAATATAATTGAATGGCAGAGGGAAACAAAGAGCATGTTGCTTCTCGTTCCTTTGTTCTTGCTGATTTGTACAGACTGTGATTTGTAGCATTTCTGGTGTTAATGATACATTAATTGATTTACTAATGGTAATGATTTTCTTGCTTCACTGCAGACTCAGATGCCCACAGTACCACCTCCAGTATGTCTCCTGCGCAGTCTCCCTGCTACAGTAACCACTCAGACGAGGGCTCTGACACGGAGATGGCATCCGGGTCCAGCAGGGTGCCTGTGTTCTCCTTTTTAGACCTCACGTACTGGAAAAGGTAGAGTAAATGCATTCCCATTTACTGTCTCTTGTGCTGTAGTCACCTCCACCATTACTGACTGAGAACGGGCTTACAGGAATTCCCTAACGTACAAATAGGTTATGTTCCTGAAACCCTTGCATAAGCCCACATGTTTGTAAGGGTCATCATATTTTGAGACAGGGTGAAGAACTGTCTGTCTGATTATTAATGCTTTTTGGAAAAGGGAGCAGCAAAAGAAGACACTGCCATCTGTGGCCATCTTTTGAGAAGCTAGTAAGTTCTGGAAACCTAGAAACAGTTGCCACAATTTAGTGCTTCATTTGGTCATTTTAAATTATTACACCTGTTGATGTTGCAGCAATTATTAATACTCTGTGTTTAAACTGTTGAATGGGAACTGAAACCAGAATACTGGTTTAACAATATGTTGAGGATATCTTGCTCTTGTTGCAAATTAGGCAGCCATTTGTAAGGTAGATGCTTGAATGTGGCAGTCGGCACTTTTGGTGGTGCAAGTGGGAGGGAGGGATCTTTAGGGGTTCTGATGCTTCTGTCTCGTTACATTTTTTAAGGTTTATTGTTTCATGGATGTCTGTGAAGAGTAAGAACTTCATGTTGCATGCTGTATACATTCTCTGATTTAAATTGAACCATTTGTATGTCAGGGAGTCGGAATTGCCACAAATGTAAGGGGCACGTATTTCCGTCACAGTTTTGATAAACCTATATCTTCAGGGCTGGAAAACAGAATAAAAACAAGGGAATTTTTAAATCAAAGTATCTACTCTTGAGTTAAGCAACAGCAGCTGTATATATAGTAACAGGCCCTTGCAATACAATGTACCCATGTTGCCAAATTACACCCATGTGACCAATTAACCAACCCAAACGACTTTGGAATGTGGGCAGGAACCCACACAGTCATGGGGAAAACGGATAAACTCCTTGCAGATGGTGGCGGGAATTGAACCGGGGCCACCGGCACTGTAATAGCATTGTGCTAACTGCCACGCTGCTGTACTGTCCCATATATTTAACAAGTGACCTGCTAAGTATTTTCACCTTTTTTGTTTTATTTGTAAGTGATTTACTGGACAGTGTTTGTTCATCTGTCAGCAGCTTGGAGCATATTATCACATTGTATTTCCTGGGACCTGATGTGAAATTTGCTGTCCTTTTTCCCCATCAATGGCTCCCCTCAAAATACTTCATAGGCTGTGAAACTCTTTGGGATATCTTGAACTGGTTAAGTGATCTTGACTCTATAAAACCTGTCTTCCATCCTTCATAACCCAGAGCTCATCCAAAGTTAACCAAGGCATGTTCTGTCATGTTCAGCATCTGACACTGTGTGTTCAAAGTGCTCGAGGGCCTTGTAACAACTGCCACATCTGTAAAGATTGCATTCTCTGATTCTGCCCACCTCAGCTTCCCCATTTCTTCTCCATTCCATTAGCATCTATATTTTCACCTGTCATAGCTCTCGCTTCTAAAGACTCCTGCATCTTGATCTTCTCTGTTGCTTCAAGCCTAGCTTTACCCAGTACTTTGAAATGGTGTATTATTTATCCAGAGGAGGTATGTGAGAATGATCCCAGGAATGATAGCAATGGACCTGTATTTTTCAGTTGATATGAGGTGGATAGGATCTCTCATTAAAATTGATCAAATATTGAAAGGTTTTGTGCACTTTATGCAGTCCTGGGTAGGTCTGTAGTCTAGTTTTTTGTTCTGTGTTTTTACATAGTTCAGTGTAGTTTTTGTACTGTTTCATGTAGCACCATGGTCCTGAAAAACGTTGTCTCGTTTTTACTGTTTACTGTACCCGCAGTTATGGTCGAAATGACAATTAAAAAGTGACTTGACTTGAAAGATCTAGATAGAGTGGATGTGGAGAAGGTGTTTCCTATAGTCAGAAGTCTAGAACCAAAGGACACAACCTTACAGTAGAAGGACATCTATTTAGAGCAGAGATGAGGAGGAATTTCTTTAGCCAGAGGATGGTGAATCTGGAATTTGTTGCCACTGACAGCTTTGGAGGCCAAGTCATTGGGTATATGTAAAGCGGGTGTTGATATGTTCTTGATTAGTAAGGGTGTCAGTGGTTACAAGGGGAAGGCAGAAGAATGGAGTTGAGAGGGTTGATGAAACGGCATAGTCAGCAAAATGAGCCAAACTGCCTAATTTGTACCTGTGCCTTCTGATCCCTGGTGGCTTTATGAAGTTAGAGGGGATGATTAAGGTGGCTTAGGGTGATACTATTAAGGTAACTTCCCCCTGGTTCATGTCTCTGGGAATTGCAACAAAGAGTGGGAGATAGGAAATGTCAAATTACGATGGTGCGAGCGTCGTAGTTTGTTTCGGACTGGGTGAAACAGCTGGACTTTTACTGCCCTTGTAAACCTGCTCTTTTCATTCTCCAGGCAAAAAGTCTGCTGCGGAATCATTTACAAGGGCCGTTTTGGAGAAGTGCTAATTGATCCTCATCTCTTCAAGCCCTGCTGTGCCAGCAAGAAGAGAGTAACAGAAACTCCAGAGCAACAAGCAGTTCAGTCACCCTCTGCTTCAAAGGATGACGAGTGGTGAAGCGGCTCAGCTCATTCAGAGGGAGGCAGAGAGAGGGGGAAAGACTGATAGAGACAAAATGCATTGAAAAGATTGTGTTTGTCAGAAAGTTGGAGTGAATGATAAGACTGCCTAAATGAACTGACCTGCCAAAAAGACTGACAGTACTCTTTAAAATTTTTTGTCCTGAGACTCACAAGAGGGCAGTGGGGTTGGGTGGGAGGTGGGGTCAGTTGATTTGTTGTGTTTTTAAGAACAGAATCTGTAAATTGTTGTATATTTCATGAGCTGCACGCATATTAAGTGGAGTGGAGCGTGCCTGTAAAGTGCTATTATTTAGGATTTATATCTTTTGATTAGTAATTGACTTTTTTCTTGTGCTGAGTGAGTGGGATTGGGAAAAGTGAGTGAGTGTTGTAAAATAGCTGCCAGTGTTTGGAAAGCGTTAATTGTCTTGACTGTGGGCTGGCAGAGTCAGTTTTGCTCAGTGCATAGTTCAGCCATGTGATTTTTGTTTTGAAAGGACTCAAGTTTTGATGCTCATGTAGGCTCAGTTGCCCAAGCTGCCATACAGCTCAACTTCCACTGTAGATTGGGAAGTGAGAAATGGAAGGCCCAAGTATCAATCGGAAACTAAAATTCGGCACCTTCCCAGTGGAAACACCACTTCCCTGTCCCCACCCACTGAATGCTGAGGTGGTTGGAGGGGCAAGCGAGACAACACCTGACCTCGTAGCCTAGCACATTCCAAATCGGCAATGTGCAGCCAAGGAGAACAAGGAAAATGTTCCTTCGCACGAGATGTAGCATTTGTAGTCGGTTTAGTGGAATCCATTTGCTCACTTTGTCTTGCAGTTTTGAGACAGTTTAATTCTCCACCATCTGCATCACCTGATGGTTTCGAGCATGTGACCTCAATCTGCCAAATCTGCACTTGGGTACAGAAGTTGGAATTTGGCCAAGCATCTCACCACCACGACCGCCTTCCCCCTTCAAATTACCTGTGCCTGCTGGTTGACGCTGGGGCAGGAACATTACTTTTTGTGAATGGACCTTATCAAAGCAGGGCATCTTACTGTCCCTACTTCCAGAGACTGGATTTGCTAATTGTGCCTCTTGCATTGACAGATAAAAGATGTTATGTGGTAAGAGTTATCACGCTAGATTTGCTAATTTTAAAGGCAGTTGTTGGTGAGCTTTGCTGTGCCTGGCCACAAAGTTTGCCTTTTTGTGTGCATTAAACGTTCGTACTTCTTTCCCATCGTCACCTGCCATTTGATTCCATCCTGAATGGTCTTTTGCTGTTGATGTCCTTTTGCATACACATGGCCCCTGTTCAGTGCTGAGGTAGTCTTTCAGAGTACAAGGTAACTTTTTTTCCCACCTTCCTTGACTTTGGGGTGCTGGATGTGTATGGGCAGTAACCACAAATTAAACAGAGGTGTAATGGAATTGTGGAAATGTGCAGTATGCAGATCCTCTTTTGGCCTCACTGCACACAACCCCAGGCTCCACAATTCAGCTATTGAGCAAAACTGAAAATTCAACCACAGATATCAAAATGTTGCATCTTCCCTGATTGCTCTATCCCTACAGCTAAAAAAAAGGATTTTATTTGAATTGGGTATGTGTAAAGGCAAGCTGACTGTTAGTAATGTCAGCTCACTGATGATGAGGGGTGTACATTCCGTGTCAATTAGTTGCTTTGCTCTCCAGAGCAAAAGTCGGGCCATGAGACCAATTGGATAGCTTTTCCCAAAGAGTAGGCTGGGATGCATTTGGATGTAAGTCGTTGGAAAGCGATAGCAATCCAATTCAAGCCACGAGCCAAATAAAGAACTGATCTGTTCATCTGCCCGGGTGACAGGTGTAACTGTTACAGCAGGCAGGTTGCAGGGATTTCCTATATCTGCAATTTAGCCCCTGTCTAATTGAGCCATTATCAAAACATGAGGCGGAGGACCTACCCATTGAGCATGCGGTTGGTGTTCAAACTTTTGTTTGCATGCGGGCATGTTAAGCGTGCCAGGAAAGGGCATGCAAAATTGTGCCACCCACCCACTTCGTACTGGGTTTGAGCATACCCAGTCCCTGCTGTGCAGCTTGTATGAATGTGAGCATGAGGTCTGGATTGGATTCAGATTCACTCCCAGAGCTTCCTTCCCCACCACTCTATTTATTATTATTTATTTTGTTTTCCTCTACAGCAGAAAATGCCACCGTCTCCTGTCCCTCCTTGACCTAGCTTAGTGCAGCCGGATGTATTTTAGTGATGCACTTTGTATGTATTAGAGATCTATGGAGCCAGTTTTTTGTACTTTTTTTATACTGTTAATATTCTTCTACTCAAAATTTTTTTATTAGTCTGAAATAAAGTAGACTGCTTTATAAAGAAAGTAGTTGTGATTGTGATTTCTCTTCACGTGGCGCAAGGTGACCTAAAGCGTATCTGAGTCAGAATGTTTGAACCCCAAACCCAACTCAAGTCTGAAACCCACGCTGTACTGAGAAAATGGTATGAATCTTTCAATAGAGCATTGCATTGAAGCCTGCACCTGTGCCCTCTGTGTTTCCTTGTAAAGGAAATGATCTTGCAGCCCGTCAAGCCTTATTGGCTGTCATTTCACCTACAGGGTTTCCTGTAATTGATCCTTTCTCCTTCATGTTTATTAAAACTTCCCCGTTTCAAAAGGTCTGCTGGATATTTCCACTTGGGATAATTTGCAGTGACCAGTTAACCTAACAAGCAGCATATATTGTTGGGATATAGGCGGAAACTGCAACTCTTGGGGTGAGTCCAACGCAGTCACAGGGAGAGCTGGCGAACTCCACACTGGCCGCACTGGAAGGTTAAGATTGAACCTGGGTTGTTGGAGCCATGAGGTGATTCCACTACCTGGGTCACCTGAAGAGAAGTAATCAGTTGAAAGGAAGGATTCTGAAAAAAGTGGTTCACCCAGGTGTTCTGGGAAAAATTGGAACACTTCATGAGACTGTAAATATAATGGCAAGAACTAAAAATATTTTTCTTTGCAGTTTGTGGGATCAAACTGATCTCAAAGTATCTGCTTTCAAAAAGTTTGGCAACATGCATTACTGATGAAATTGCTGGAGGAATGCTGATCATAGTCTTGGAGAAGTACAGCACAGAAGTAGGTCCTTTGGCCCATCTAGTCCATACCAAAACCATTTAAACTGCCTACTTCCATCTATGTGCACTGGAACCATAGCCCTCCATACCCTTCCATCCATGTAGCTATCCAAACTTCTCTAAACATTGAAATCAAACTCACATGCACAAGTTGCACTGGCAGCTTATTCCACACACCACAGCCCTCTGAGTGATGGAAGTTGCCCTTAAATGTTTCTCCTTTCACCCTTAACCCATGACCTCCGGTTGTAATCCCTCCCACCCACCCTCCGTGGAAAAAGCCCATTTGCAGTAACCTTATCTATACCAAAAAAGATCTAATGCTTTCCTGGTGTATATGACAAATAAAATCTCAGGTTTCCAGATGGGTACAGGTATCGATTGCAACTGACATTTCAATGACAAACTCTGCCATCTTCACTGCAAATTATCCCAGATAAAGATGGCAGTTTGCTATCGAAACACCGGTTATTATCAATACTTGTACCCAGCTGGAAGCCTGATAATAGTTTATTTGCCTTATCTATACCTCTCATAATTTTGTATACCTCCATCAAATCTCTCAATCTTCTACATTCCAAGGAATATGGTCCTAGCCTACTCAATTTTCTAACTCAGATTCTCCAGTTCCTGTCTTCTGGCCATCAAGTCTGCCCCACAATTCCATCACGGCTGTTTTATTATCCTTCTCAACCCCATTCTTCTGCCTTCTCTCCGCAACCTATGATACCCTGACTAACTAAAAGCCGATAAACCCCTTCTTTAAATATACTCAATGATCTGGGCACCACAGCTGTCTGTGGCAATGAGTTCCACAGATTCATCACCCTCTGTCCAAAGAAATTCCCTCTCTTCTCTGTTCTAAATGGGCGTTCCTCTATTCTGAGGCTGTGCCTCTGAGGCTGTGGACTTACCCCACTATAGAAAACATCCTCTCCACTTACGTTCTATTTAGGCCTTGAATTATTTGAGATTCCCCACCTCCCCCCTCCCTACTCTTCTAAATTCCAGTAAGTACAGGCCCAGAGCCATCAAATGCTCCTCATTTGTTAACCCTTCTATTCTCATTAACCTCCTCTGGATCCTCTCCAATGCCAACACATCTTTTCTCAGATATCGGGCTCAAAACTGCTCACAAGTGAGGTCTGGCCAATGCCTATAAACCGTCAGCATCACATCCTTGCTCTTCTATTCTTGTCCTCTCAAAGTGAATACAAACATTGCATTTGCCTCCCTTACCACAGACTCAACCTGCAAGTTGATCAGTCAAGAACCTTGTGTAACCCTCAGGCTCGGCTAGCACATGTTCATCTAGGGGAAAACAACTTCTGGCCCCGCCAAACTGAGAAATCTCGTTTGTGTGGATGCTTTGTGATGTGTCACCCAGTTACAAATCCACACTGCAAAGTATCAGACAGTACACCGTATGCAATTAAATGATTGAACATTATAAATCTTAATCTGGATAGAGGGTTAGTAAAGAAAATAAGAAGTAAAAGGGCTCATTTTAAGGAAAAAGTCTATTGTGCATCATTGGAGCTCACTGTTCATTTGTTCCCATCGACCTCTAAGATTAGCTGGCCCTCAAACCCTTGCTCCACAGTCCACTCCATCCGGGACTCCTCCAGCTCTCTCCATTTGTGTCCTCTCTCTCCATTGTTCCCCAATGAAAGACCCTTGAAAAACCCAGCTCCCGGACACACAAGAAAGAACAAGATTTCTTCCATTGGATAACATATATTCCAAAGTCCCGTTATCTCTAGTCATAACCCAAACATTGCTGCTACAGAGAAACCATTACCTTAACAATGGAACATTACGTAGAAGTCATTACATTAGCCTTAGCAGTGAAACCTTACAGCATGTTACACTTGCACAAGGACACCCAACTCTCTTCGCACCTCTGACGTTTTAATTTAGAAAATAATCTACACCTTTATTCCCCCTACCAAAGTACACTTTGTTACACTATATTCATCTGCCACAATCTGTTCAAGTCCTTCTACAGCAGGGATTTCCAATCTGGGATCCATGTACTGCTTGGTTAATGGTTGGGGTCCATAGCATATAAAAGGTTGGGAACCCCTGCTTTACAGACTCCTTGCTTATTCAACACTATTTGCCCCTCTGTCTGTCCTTTGCAAACTTGGCCACAAATCCATCAATCCTGTCATCCAAAGCGTTGACATATAACAGGAAAAGAAGCAGTCCTAATACCAACCCCAGTGGAACACCACTGGACAGCTACAGCAAACCAGAATAAGTCCCTTTATTTGGACCCTTTGCCTGCTGGCAATCAGCCAAACTTTTATTGATGCTGGTATCCTTCCAGTAATACCATTGGCTCTTATCTTGTTAAGCAGCCTCATGTGTGGCACCTTGTAAAATTACTTCTGAAAATCCAAATTAACAACATCCACTCTCCTTTATCTATCTTGCCTATTAATTATGAAAATAATTCCAACAGATTTGTCAGGCAAGATATTCCCTTAAGGAATCATGCTGACTTTGACCTACTTTATCAAGTGCCTCCAAGTACCCCAAAATCTCATCTGTAATAATGGACTCCAGCATTTTCCTAACCACTGATGTCAGGCTAACTGGCCTGTAATGTTTTTTTTCCTGCTTCCCTCCCTTCTTAAAGAGTGGAGTGACATTTGCAATCTTCCAGAGTTTAGTGATTCTTGAAAGATCATTCCTAAATTTGCCACAATCTCTTCAGCTGCCTCCTCCAGAACCCTGGAGTGTAGTCATCCGGTCCAGGTGACTTATCTACCTTCAGATCTTTCAGCTTCCCTAGCACCTCCTTAATAATAGCAACTACACTCAATTCTTCTCCCTGAAGTGGTAGGACAAAGTCCTACAGCAGATCCTGGCAATTCTGGAAAATGTTTCTCACCCTCTGCATGTCACCTTGGCTGAACAGAGAAGCACTTATGGTAATAGATTAAGACAACTTCAACAACTGACCCCATTTTTCTTTTATGGAAAAATAAAGGAATTCATTCTTTTACAGATTTATTTTGTGATGGTTGATTGATGACTTTTGAGGAGTTAATTAATAAATTTTCTCTCGCTCATACACATTTTTTGCGATATTTTCAGGTTAGACATTTTTTACAACAATATTTACCTAAGTTTCCATATTTACAAGAATCTGATTTGTTGGATACCATTTTGAAATTGAATCCCTTAGCAAAAGGTTCCATTAGCATAATTTATAATTTACTTCTGTTACAGAAAGAGAACCTATCACTAAAGATTAAACAAAATTGGGAGAAAGAACTTAATATGACCTTTGTTAATGAAGATTGGCTTCGAGTTTTGAAAAATGTAAATTCTTCTTCTATATGTGCCAACCATTGTTTAATTCAATTCAAAATTGTACACCGTTATTACTTAACAAAGGCAAGTGATGTTATGTCTTAGTTTGGAAAAAATTAGAAGTAGAACTTTTGATCCTTGATTTAATTTTGAGAGAAGATGGGGTTCTTTTGCCAAATATCATTTAATTTGAATTAAATTATATGGTTTCCTTCCAATTATTTTTAATATAAATATGAAATGGCGGTTGATGACTCTTTTTTAATATATTTAGATGATGGTCAAACGTATTGCTCCAGGGGGTTGATTTCTAATGGTTTTTTTTATAGTCAGGCGTTTTTCTTAGATGGGGTTCTTTTTTTTCCTTTTTTCGATATATAAAATTTTTTTCCCATTTTTATATTTCAAGATCGGTTTTTTTCTTCTCTTGAGCTTTATTAATAGTATACATATTAATCTGTTAAAGTTTTGTATCATTTTATAGCTGTTGATGATTATGTACCAATAAAAAGATTCTAAAAATGAAAGTGAAGACAACTGCACTGCTCCTAAGAGCAATATATATCTTACCCTCGGCCATTAGGCTCTATAATGAGTTAACCTATAGCTGGGGAAGTGATGACACCCCTCCCCCTTTTTTAAACTGATTGAAGTAACTTATTTTTTATTCTTTCTTACTTCTCTTCTAATATTTGTATAAATGTGCACTTGTAATGCTCTTCTGACATTGTAATTTCCTTTGGGATCAATAAAATATCTATTTATCTATCTATCTCCTTGACACTCTTGAATTTCTAGCATACTGCTAGTGTCTTCCACAATGAAGACTGAAGCAAGATACTTCAGTCTGTCTGCCATTACTTTGTCTCCCATTACAACCTCTGCAGTGTCATTTTCCAGTGGTCCAATAACCACTCTTGCCTTTCTTTGACTATTAATACCATTTATCTGAAAAACACTTTTGGTATACTCTTTGACATAATTGACTAGCTTAACTTCAAATTTTATCTTTTCTCTCCTTATGTTTTTTTAGTTGATTTCTGTTCGTTTTTAAAAGTTTCCCTATTCTCTCATTTCCCACTAAATTTTGTTTATTACATGCCCTCCCTTTTGCTGTTATGCTGTTTTTGATTTCCCTTGTTAGTCACAGCTGCTTCATTCTCCCTTTAGAATACTACTTCATCTTTGGGATATATCTACCCTGCACCTCCTGAAATACACCCAGAAACTCCACCCATTGCTGTTCTGCCATCATCCCTGCGGCACGGTAGTGTAGTGATTAGCACATCACTTTAGAGCACAGGTGACCCAAGTTTCTGCTGCTGCCTGTAAGGAGTTTGTATGTTCTCCCCATGACTGCGCGGGATACCTCTGGGTGTTCTGGTTTCCTCCCGCAGTCCAAAGACGTACAAGTTGGTAGACGTACAATTTACAATTGGTCATTGTAAATTTTCTTTGTCAAAGCCCTTCTGAAAATCCAAGTACACAACATCAACTGATTTTCCTTTGTCTATCCTGCTTGTTATTTCTTCAAAGAATTCCAAAATATTTGTCAGGCAAGATTTTCCCTTGAAGACACCATGCTGACTATGGCCTGTTTTATCAGGTGCCATCAAGCACCAAGACCACAACTTAACAATTAACTCCAGCATCTTCCCAACCACTGGAATCAGGCTAACTGGCATATAGTTTCCTTTCTTCTGCCTTTCTCCCTACTTGAAGAGTGGGGTGACAGTTGCAATTTTCCAGTCTTCTGGAACCATTCCAGAAGTTAGTGATTCTTGAAAGATCATTACTGATGCCTCCACAATCTCTTCAGCCACCTCTTTCAGGAATTTGGGGCGTACTCCATCTGGTCCAGGTGACTTCCCTACCTTCAGATCATTCAGTTTCCCAGGAACCTTCTCTCTAGTAATTGCAACTTCATACACTTCATGGCCCCTGACACCTGGAACATCTAACATACTGCTAGTGTTCCCCACAGTGAAGACGGATACAAAATACTTATTCAGTTCATTGGCCATTTCATTGCCTCGGCCCCCCCCCCCCCCCGTTACTACCTCTCCAGTAACATTTGTTTGGATTTCCAGCACCTGCACATTTTCTCTTAGTTTGTAGCTTGATTACTACCTCTGCAGTATCATTTTCCAGAGTCCAATATCCACTCTTGTCTCTGTTTTACACTTTATGTATTTGAAAAACTTTTGGTATCCTCTTTAATATTACTGGCTAGCTTAGTTTCATATTCCATCTTTACCTTCTTCGTGACTTTTTAAATTGCCTTCTGTTGGTTTTTAAAAGCTTCCCAATCCTTCAACTTCCCACTAGTATTTGCTCAATTATATGCCCTCTCTTTGGCTTTTAATGATGGATCTGACTTCTCTTGTTAGCCACAGTTGTGATATTTTGCCTTCAGAATACTTCTTCCTCTTTAAGATGTAAATATCCTGTGCCTTCCAGATTGCTTCCAGAAATTCCAGCCATTGCTGCTCTGCCGTTATCCCTGCTAGTGTTCTTTTCCAATCAATTCTGGCCAACTCCTCTTTCATGGCTCTGTAATTCCCTTTTCTCCAATATAATACTGATACAACTGACTTTAGCTTCTCTTTCTCAAAACTCCTCTTTCCCCCAAATGTCCAGTACGAATGTGGACCTGTTGTTTCTGATCACCGTAAGCGGCCCCTCGTAGGGCCACTGTAGCGGTGCCCGATGTCCGCCCCGTTGTACAAAAACAAACTTACAGTTTCGCAGGTCTTTGGGTATGCAGGTCGGGTCCTGCCCATGCTGCGAAGTGGGTATGGGGGTCAGGTTACCGAGCCTCTCGCGTAGTCTGCCCAGGACTGCTGCGGGTTCTTCCTCTTCCCCTTGGGGCTGGTATGAACTCCCCTGGGATGACCAGGGGTGCACCGTACACCAACTCGGCCGACGAGGTGTGCAGATCCTCTTTGGGCGCCGTGCGGATTCCGAGCAGGACCCAGGGGAGCTCGTCCACCCAGCTAGCTCCTCGCAGGCGGGCCTTGAGAGCCGACTTCAGGTGACGGTAGAAACGCTCCACTAGCCCGTTCGACTGTGGGTGGTAGGCAGTTGTGTGGTGCAGCTGTGTCCCCAAAAGGCTGGCCATAGCTGACAACAGGCTGGAGGTGAACTGGGCACCTCTGTCGGAGGTAATGTGGGCCGGTACACCAAAGCGAGATACCCAGGTGGCAATCAGTGCCCGGGCGCAAGATTCGGAGGTGGTGTCGGTGAGCGGGACCGCCTCTGGCCATCTTGTGAACTGGTCCACGATAGTCAGGAGGTGCCGCACTCCTTGCGACACTGGCAGGGGGCCCACGATATCCACATGAATGTTGTCGAAACACCGGCGGGTGGGGTGGAACTGCTGTGGCAGAGCTTTGGTGTGCCACTGCACCTTGGCTGTTTGGCAGTGCATGCACGTTCTGGCCCATTCACTGACCTGCTTGCAGAGTCTGTGCCAAACGAACCTGTTGGCTACCATCCGGACGGTTGTCCTGATGGAGGGGTGTGCTAAGTTGCGAATGGAGTTGAAAACGCGCCACCGCCAGGCTGCCGGGACGATGGGGCGGGGTTGGCCGGTGATGATGTCACAGAGTAGGGTCCTCTCACCTCGGCCTACGGGGAGGTCCTGGAGCTGCAAACCGGAGTCTGCAGTTCTGTAACTAGGGATCTCTTTGTCTGCCTGCTGTGCCTCCGCCAGCACCTCAAAGTCTACCCCTTGGGAAAGGGCTTGGATGTTAGGGCGGGAGAGAGCGTCCGCCACGATATTGTCCCTTCCCAAGACATGCCGGACTTCTGTCGTGTATTTGGAGATGTAGGACAGATGTCGCTGCTGGCGGGACAACCAGGGGTCGGAAGCTTTCGTAAACGCAAAGGTAAGCGGTTTGTGGTCCGTGAACACGGTGAAGGGCCTACTTTCTAAGAAGTACCTGAAATACCGGATTGCCAGGTATAGCGCCAACAGTTCCCGGTCGAAAGCACTGTAATTGAGCTCGGCTGGTCACAGGTGTTTGCTGAAAAACGCCAGGGGTTGCCAGCGACCCTTGATGAGTTGTTCCAGCACCCCACCAACTGCCGTGTTAGATGCGTCCACTGTGAGGGCGGTAGGGACGTCCGTTCTGGGGTGCACTAGCATCGCGGCATTTGTCGAGGCTTCTTTGGTTTTAATGAAAGTGGCGGCGGACTCCTCGTCCCAGGTAATGTCCTTGCCCTTACCCAACATCAGGGCGAACAGGGGGCGCATGATTCGGGCAGCTGAAGGGAGGAAGCAGTGGTAGAAATTTACCATACCCACGAATTCCTGAAGGCCTTTGATTGTGTTGGGTCGGGGGAAATGGTGGACCGCGTCTACCTTGGTGGGCAGAGGGGTTGCCCCGTCTTTAGTAATCCTGTGGCCCAGGAAGTCGATGGTGCCGAACTGGCAGTTGGCCAGGTTGATTGTCAGGCCATATTCACTCAGTCGGGCATAGAGTAGACAGAGGTGGGACAGATGCTCCTGACGACTGCTGCTGGCTATGAGGATGTCATCCAAATAGATGAAAGCGAAGTCCAAGTCGCGTCCCACCGCGTCCATTAACCACTGAAATGTCTGTGCGGCATTCTTTAGGCCGCATGGCATGCGGAGGAACTCGAAAAGGCCAAAAGGGGTGATGAGTGCGGTTTCGGGGACATCGTCCGGATGCATCGGGATTTGATGGTATCCCCGGATGAGGTCTACCTTGGAGAAGATCCATGCACCGTGCGGGTTTGCTGCAAAATCCTGAATGTGCGGCACAGGGTAGCGGTCCGGTGTTGTAGCCTCGTTCAGCCTGCGGTAGTCGCCGCATGGTCTCCAGCCTCCTGTTGCTTTGGGCACCATGTGCAGGGGGGAGGCCCATGGGCTGTCGGACCGCCATATGATCCCCAATTCCTCCATCCTCTTGAACTCCTCCTTCGCCAGTCGGAGCTTGTCCGGGGGAAGCCTTCGAGCGCGGGCGTGGAGGAGTGGTCCCTGTGTCGGGATGTGGTGCTGTACGCCGTGCCTGGGCATGGCTGCTGTGAACTGCGGTGCCAGAACCGATGGGAAATCCGCCAGGACTCTGGTGAAGTCATTGTCGGACAGCGTGATGGAGTCTAGGTGTGGGGCTGGCAACTGGGCTTCACCCAGGGAGAACGTTTGAAAGGTCTCGGTGTGGATCAGTCTCTTCCTTGGCAGGCCGACCAGTAGGCTGTGAGACCACAAAAAATCTGCGCCCAGGAGACGTTGGGCTACGGCGGCCAGTGTGAAGTCCCACGTGAACTGGCTGGAGCCGAACTGTAGCCGCACTGTACGGGTGCCGTAGGTCCTTACTGTGCTGCCGTTTCTGGCCCTCAGGGTGGGACCCGGTGCCCTGTTGCGGGTGTCGTAACTTGTCGGAGGTAAGATGCTGATCTCGGTTCCGGTGTTGACCAAAAAGTGGAGTCCCGACCGCTTGTCCCACACATACAGGAGGCTATCCCGATGGCCAGCCGCCATAGCCATCAGCGGCGGCTGGCCCTGGCATTTCCTGGGAACTTGCAGGGCGGGCTACAGCCGCGAGCTTCTGAGCCCCACAGCTGGTGGTAGAAACACCATTGTTCGTTGGGCTCCCCACCCCTGCCTCTGGGGTTAGCGGGCTCTGTGGCCGGGCATGGTCTGGTTTGCTGCTGGGAGCATGGCCTGGTGATCTGTGCGACGGACGCCCCACTCACCTTCTTGGCGTTCCACAGCACGTCCGCCCGGGCTGCCACCTTCCGGGGGATCGCTGAAATCCGCGTTGGACAGCAGCAGGTGTATGTCCTCAGGCAGCTGCTCCAGGAACGCCTGCTCAAACATGAGGCAGGGCTTCTGTCCTCCGGCCAGGGTGAGCATCTTGTTCATCAAAGCCGACGGCGGTCTGTCTCCCAAACCATCCAGGTGCAGTAAGCGGGCAGCTCGCTCGCGCCGTGAGAATCCAGAAGTCCTTACGAGCAGGGCTTTGAATTCTGTGTATTTGCCGTCCTCCAGGGGTGACTGCATGAACTCCTCAACCTGGGCGGCTGTCTCCTGGTCGAGGGAGCTCACCACATAGAAGTAATGTGTGGCATCCGAGGCTATTTGCCGAATGTGGAATAGGGCTTCTGCTTGCTGGAACCATCGGTGAGGTCGCAGCGTCCAGAAGCTTGGCGTTTTTAACGAAACTGCATGAACAAATGCAGCGTCGTTCATCTCTGGTACAAATATCATTTGAGCCATCGGGGTCACCAATTGTAGCGGTGTGCTACACGCAGCACTGCAATAAACGACACGGAGTCGGTGAGCTGCAGTTGCAAAAGAGATTTATTCAAACTTTGCGGCCTCACTTTAAAGCTTTCCTGATCCTGCTCTCCCCAGGCGGGAATACCGTATTCACAGTCCCGTCCCGCCCGCGGGCTTTTCCCCTTGCTGGTGAAGCAGACTTGGCGCCCTCTTTGGGACCGGCCTCAATGCCAGCGCGCGCCACTTTGTGAGCTGGTTCGAGTGCGCTGGGAAGTGGGTCGCCACAATATTATGATTACTTGCCCCTAAGGGTACTTTTATAATAAACTCTCTAATCGATTCTGGTTCATTGCACAACACCCAATCCAGAATAGCTGATCATCTTGCGGGCTCAACCACGAGCTGTTCTAAAAAACCATCTCATAGACATTTTAGAAATCCCCCTCTTGGAATCCTGTACCAACTTGATTTTCTCAATCTGCCTGCATACTGAAATCCCCATGACTATTGTAACATTTGCCTTTTGGCATGCATTTTCCATGTCCTGTTGTAATTTGTAGGTCACATCCTTACTATTGTTTGGGTGTTCTTATACAACTCCCATCAGGGTCTTTTTACCCTTCCAGTTTCTTGGCTCTATCCACAATGATTCACCACCTTCCAACCTTATGTCACCTCTTTCTATTTTATTTCATTTTTTACCAGCAGAGCAATACTGCCCCCTCTGCCTTCCTGCCTGTATTTTCAATATAATGTGAATCCTTGGACATTAAGCTCCCAGCAACAATCTTCCTTCTGCTAAGATTCAGCGATGCCTACATCGTACATGCTCATCTGTAACTGCACTACAAGTTCATCTACCCTTTCCAAATACTGTATAACACCTTCAGCCCTGTATTCACTCTTTTCGATTTTGTCCGTCTTTTACGTTGCAACTCATCCTGCTGACTGCCATTTTGCCCTATTAGCAGCCTCTCCTGAATATACATTGCCTCTGTTTGTAAACTGGCTACCTCATCTTCTACCTTTCCTGCAATACTTCTTGTATTAAAATATACACAGCTCAGGACACCATGCTCAGTCCTTTGTTTCCTAACTTTGTCTGAGGTATTACCAAAATATGCCTCCATAACTTCTGCACTAACTGTCCTGGCACTCTGGTTCCCATCCCCCTTCAACTCTAGTTTAAACCCCACTGTACAACATTAACAAACCTTCCAAGTAGGATATTAGTTCCCCTCCAGTTCAGGTGCAAACTGCCCCTTCTGTACAGGTCCCACCTTCCCTGGAAGAGAGCCCAGTGATCCAAAAATCTTATGCCCTGCCTCCTACACCAACTCCTTAGCCACACATTAAACTGTACAATCCTCTTAGCTCTGGCCTCACAAGCACATGGCATGGGTGATAATCCTGAGACCACAACCCTGGAGTCTTGCCCTTTAACTTAGCAATCCTGAGATCACAAATGCTCCTCATAAGTCTTGCCCTTTAACTTAGCACCTAACTCCCTGAACACCCTGTGCAGAACCTCATCATTTGTCCTATGCAAGTCATTGGTACCTACATGGACCACAACCTCTGGCTGGTCACCCTCTCACTTAAGATTGCTGAGGACTCAATCCAAGATGACCCAGGCCCTGGCACCCAGGAGGCAACATACCATTTGGCAAAATTACTCTTGACCACAGGACTTCCTGTCCATTCCTCTAACTAATGAATCCCCTATCACCACAAAGTGCCTTTCCTTCCCCCCCACTTCCTTTCTGAGTCACAGAGCTGGACTCAGTGCCAGAGACTAGACCAGTGTGACTTTCGTCTGTCAGGCCAACACCTCCCACCCCAACAGTATCCAAAGTGATACAACTGTTGTTGAGGGGGATGGGCACAGGGGTACTCTGCTCTGGCTCCTCAACCTCTTCCTGACTGTCACCCTGTCTCCCGTGTCCTGCACCTTGGGTATAACTACCTCTCTATATGACATATCTGTCACCCCTTCAGCTTTCCGAATGATTCGGAATTCATCCAGTTCCAGCTCCAACTCCTTAACACAGATTGTTAGAAGCTGCAGCTGGATACACTTCTTGGAGATTAAATTGAAACCCTGCAATTTCATATGTGGAATGTTCATTTTCTCATACAGATCAGCTTGGTATGCTACGTCTCTACATAGAAGTTCAATTTTGTTTCCCAAGCTCTTGAAGACTTTGAGCAAAAATTCAAACAGTGTCAAAAAGATTAAAGAAACAGTTTAAGCAGCAGCCTTTTGACAGCCAAGGCACTTCAGTGTGAAGAAGCATTCAAACTCTCATCGTTATCTTGACATAATTGGCAAAATATTCTGCTAGTTAATGGATGAACTTTAATTTTGTTGATAGCAGATATTACAAGAGTCATACATGAAAATAGTCACTGGCTAAGGTTTTCGGCTGCCACCTAAACCAGCTTGGTGACCTGTCATATACGGTGCTCCTTCTGTTGCACAAGAAATCATATTCCTAATTGGAATATTTTTATCCTCAATATATATTTTGAGCTTGTCATAGATTGATTCTTCCTTGATATTTGTTTTTAACTTTTCACAAAAGAGAATCTCTTCATAAACTTCTCCATTTTTGATAAACTCACACAGTTGACTTATCCAGTTGAATCCCAAATTCTCTTTTTTGTAGCTCTGCATAGTTGATAATGCCTTCATTCATTTTGTCAATACAATGAGCTATAGAGTTATCACTCAGAGGAATTAATTTTAAATGCTGGTATCCACTTTGAGAACAGTGGTGAGCACTTCTGATACACCAGGCATTGTTCTTTCTCCAGTTGTATGAGATTTTTTACATTTACTGTCATTTTTGGAAATGTTATAAGAAGCAATGAGACCACCATCAGTTATAATCGATATCTGTACCCAGCTGAAACTCGAGAAGAGTTTATTCAAGAATAACTTTATTTGATGCCTTTAATGTAAAATTAGCATCCAAGCATCTTTTATGAGTGGTATCAAAATGTATGTCAAACTAATCAGGGGAGTGATGCAGGTTTAAAAGATTCCCTGAATGGGTGCAGGAGTTTGGCTTGAAAATTCCAGGGTGTAGGAAAGGACAATGCCTCTGTTTTCAAAGATGTACAGGTTAGCGGGTTAATTGGTCACATAGGTGCAATTGATGGGCATGGGTTTGTTTGGCCATAATGACCTTTTACCATGTCATATCACTAAATAAAAGCTGGCCAGTGGTGCAGTGGCATCCACATTGGACTTCAGGACAAGTGGTCCTGGGTTTGAATTCAGCCGGCTCCTTTACGCTTTCCATCTGTGCTGGGTTGAGGGTCAAGTTAGGAACTTGGCTTCATAAAACTGACAAACACTAACGAAATGTCAAGGTTGCCACCAGATGAGCCAGTGAGGCACGGGAGGATATTATTATTATCCTTAAATTAAAATTTTAAAAAACTAAACATTGGGATGAATGGAAAGGTGGTTTGAAGAAGTTAGTATTCAAGCAGGTATAAGTAAAGAAAGTAGTAATGGTTTGACAGGGACTTAAACTCAAGACTGTGCGAGACTCCTGAGATATGGGCTATTAAACATGGCGAGGTAGTGATGGGTGATGGAATGTAATGGAGAGGCTATGATTGGTTCACTGCAAATATCTCTGTTCCCTTTCTTCATGTTTGTCTAGCTTCTTCACAGGAAGGCCATTTCTGTCCCCGATCAAGTATGAATGAGGGCACCATGATAGTTTAGCAGCCAGCATAAAGTTATTACAGCACCAGCAACCCGAGTTCAATTCCACCACTGTCTGCAAAGAGTTTGTACATTCTCTCCATGACTGCATGGTTTCCTCTGCTCCAGTTTACTCCCACAGTCCAAAGATGTACAGGATAGCAAGTTGTTTGGTCACGTGGATGTAATTGGGTATCACGGGCTCATTAAGGCACTTGTTACTGTGCTGGGTCACTAAACCAAAATAATATAAGCAGCCAAAGTTTGAATGAATTGACGGTTATAAATGGAAGAAGATGGGAGGCTGAGTAGAGTTTGAGATGTTTCATTAGTAGGATCAGAGTTGGGTGATTTTGATGAGGCAGGTGTAACTTCCATTGTGTCAGGGAAGAACTGGGTTTGGAAGCATCTCGGCGTTGAATACGATGCTGGATTTGCAGGGAGCCTCTTTCGCCCAGGGAATGGCTAAGAAGAGTATGGGTATGTTCATTACACCACAAACTGAAAATGATGACAGCATTTTCCTCAATGCTTAACCGGGGAATAAAACAGCAGCTTATCCATGTCTGAACATTGGACACGTGGATTGAATACACAGTAGTGGGATTTGGGATTGTGATGTGAAAGGTAGTGTAGTGGTTCGTGTAACGCTATTACAGCACCACTGCCTGTAAGGAGTTTGTATGTTCTCCCTGTGACCGCTTGAGTTTCCACCATGTGCTCCAGTTTTCTCCCACATTCCAAAGGGTTCGTAGGCTAATTGGTTACATGGATGTAATCGGGTGTCATGGACCTGTTGAGGCAGAAGGGCCTGTTACTGTTCTTTATCTCTAAATTAAAATGAACGGACCCAATATTTGGGGAGATTGATAAGAGGAAGCAAGCAGGGGATGGGGTGAGGTATAGAGTCTCAGTAGAGTGTGAGATGCAGGGTGCAGAAGCAGGAGGAGAGCTCACGGCTGGAGAGCGAGATCAATAATTAGTAATGCACAAGTATAAAATTCACAAGCTTTGAATGAGGTTTGACATTGGAGACATTTCCTCAGGGGAACATACATGTGGAACAGACTTCAAACGAACATTGATCCCTGGTCAGTTGATCCTTTAAAAGGAATAGGATCAATATACTTTGAGAATTTTACACAGGCATAATCAATATGCTTGATCCTTTTCCAGAGAGGGGGAGAGACAGGGATTTATTATTTAGGATAAGCAATTGATGTGGGAGGAAAAGTTCCTAACAGATTAATCATTGCACAGCTCTCTGTTGTTATGGGAACATCAGAACCTGGGCTTCTTTGTATTTCTAACGGTTCAACTTTAAGTTCTGCAAGTTATGCTTTCAGGCTATAATGGGGTCATTCTGTGACAGTCTGTAATCGTGTAGCTCATGTTTACTTCAAAGTACCACGTCTCATGTGAAGCCTGACAGATCTATCTGCTGATGTTGAAGAAGGAGTTTGATGTGAAATTGCCATTAGGCTGAACTACAGATGATTTGAATATAGGAGTAAAAATGTCTCACCGTAATTATACAGGTTCTTGGTGAGACCACATCTGAAGATCTCCTTACCTAGACAGAGAAATATTTGCCATCGTGGAGTGTGTTGAAGATTCCCCAGCCTGCATTCTGGGATGGTGAGTTTTCATATTCTCTAGGGTAGACAAAGAGGCAATCTCACTGGAGCTTACAAAATTCTCAAGGAGTATGGCAGGGTGGAAGCAGGAAGGATATTTCACCTGGGTGAGAATTCATAGTCTCAAAAAGGATTGGACTATTTAGGACTGAGGTGAAGAGAAATTCCTTTACTCTGAAGATAGTGAATCATTACCCAAGAAATCTGTGGAAATCAGTCACTGTTTCATTGAAAACAGATAGATTTTGGACATTAAAGGAAACAATGGATTGTGCAGGAAAATAGTGTTGAGATAGAAGATCAGCCATGTTCTTTGTGAATGGTGGAACAGGCTGGAACAAACATCTTACTCCTGTTCCTGATTTGTATGATATGTATGGATAAAATATGAAGCATGAACAATTTAAAAGCATTTTTAAAAGTGACACAGACTCAGTTGATGCTTTCAAACTCCAGCTGAAAAGCTATTTATTCAACCTTGCTTTTAACAACCATCTTTCTGTCTTACTTTCATGTCTATTTTTTATTTTTTGCTTTAGTTTTTAAATTTTATTTTCATGTTTGTACTTTTATCCCATTGTAAAGCACTTTGAGCTATATCATTTGTATGAAATGTGCTCAATAAGAAAATTTATTATTATTATTATTATTATTATTATTATAATGACAAATATCTCATTGGTTTGTTTCTTTATATTGGCTTGTAATAAATGGCATGATCCAAGATCTAAGGTAGGAAGATTTTACTAGATGGGGTTTATTTGTATTATTGACTAGTTAGATCCTTGGAGGGTCACCACAGCACGAGATTTGGGAAACTATCTACAGATATCTCCATTCCTGAGGTGGAAATTGATCACGGGTGCTTTTGGATTTAGGGATCTGTTGCAATTGAATTGACTTGTCTGGATTGAAGTTGCCTATGTGTTTCTCAACTCTTTTTTAGGGGATCAATTACAGTTCATTAGTTTCCATTGGTGAGGGAGAAAAAAACCATCATCTTTATATTGACATTTTTGCTGTGTTTTTCTCATTGATTTTGAAGTCATCAATGTCTCCTTCTCAGTGATTCCTCCTGTAATGTAAGTACATTACCATTTTTACCTTCGTATTTATTCCTTTATGGAATGTGGGCATCGCCAACATTTATTGCCCATCCCTAGATGCCCTTGAGAAGGTGGTGATGAGCTACCTTCTTGAACCACTGCAGTCCCCAAGGTGTAGGTACACCCACAGTGCTGTTAGGGAGGGAATTTCATGATTTTGAGCCAGCAACAATGAAGGAACGGCAATATATTTCCAAGTCAGTAAGTTGAGTGACTTGGAGGGGGATTTCCAAATGGTGGTGTTCCCAGAATATTTGCTGTTCTCGTCATTCTAGATGGTGGTGGTTATGGCTCTGGAAGGTGCTGTCTTAGGAACTTTGGTGTGTTGTTGCAGTGCCTCTTGTAGACAGTACACACAGACGCAACTATTCATTGATGGTGGAAGAATTGGAAGGGGTACCAGTCAAGTGGGCTGTCTTGTACTGGATGGTGTCAAGCATCTTGAGTGTTGATAGAGCTGCATTCATCCAGGCGAATGGTGAATATTCCATTATACTCCCAACCTGAGCCTTGTAGATGGTGGACAGGCTTTGGGGAGTCAAGAGGTGAGTTACACGCCACAGGATTCCTAGCCTTTGACCTGCTCTGGTAGCCACAGTGTTTATATGGCTAGACCACTTCAGTTTCCCGTAAATGGAAACCCACGGGGTATTGATAGTAGGGGATTCAGTGATGGTGATTCCACTAAATGTTAAGGGACAATGGTTAGAGCCTTTCTTGTTGGAGATGGTCATTGCCTGGCATTTGTGTGGCTCAAATGTTACTTGCCACTTGTCAACCCAAGCCTTCATAGTGTCCACATCCTGTTGCACTTAGGTATGAACTGCTTCACCATCTGAGTCGTCATGAATGATGCAGAACATTGTGCAGTCATCTGCGAACATTCCCACTTCTGACCTTATGACAGAAGAAAGGTCATTGATGAAGCAGCTGAAGATGGTTGGTCCTCGGACACTTCCCTGAGGAACTCCTGCAGTGATGGTCCAAGGATGAGATGATTGACCTCCAACCACCACAACCATCTTCCTTTGTGTCAAATATGGTTCCAACCAGCAGAGGTTTTCCCCCTAATTCCCTTTGACTCCATTTTAGCTGGGGCACCTTGGTGCCATACTCGGTCAAATGCTGCCTTGATGCCGAGAGCTACACTTTCACCTCACCTCTGGTAATTAGCTCTTTGGTCCATGTTTGGACCAAGAAAGTGATGAGATCAGGAGCTCAATGGCCTTGATGGAACCCAAGTTGGGCATCTGTAAGCATGTTATTTCCAAGTAGGTGCTGCGTGATAGCACAGTTGATGGCCTCTTCCATTATTTTGCTGACGATTGAGGGTAGCCTAACAAGCAAAGCTGTGACTTTTATGAATGGAGGGGACTACTGTTTGTGTCTGGGGCAGCATTGTAGTGTAAATCCATTGCAGAAACAAATTATAAGAGGGAACCTGTGATCGTGAACATGTGATTATGATATTTCAGGTCAGAAAATGCATTTATACTTAAAAGCTGACATTTGGGATGTGAAGGGGGCTTTCTCTTAGGATTTTACTTTTCTCTCCAAAAAAGTGGTTTAATATAATAGACTTGAGTAGAAAAGATTAAAATACAATTAAAGCCCCGCTGACTTTGAGAAATAAGTCAAGAAGTGTGGTGAGTTAAATACTTTGCTGCAGTTTTGTAGCACTAATCTTTTGTTAATAATGTTCATTTGCAGAGGGGAGAGGCAAAAACTTAATCAGCTTTTAAAAAATATGTTTGAACAGCATTTAACCCGTCTCATTAAGTGTTACAACGTGGTTCCTGTGGCGAACCAGCTTCCACCCTTTCTCAGGATGTCCACCTGAGAAGTCGCAACAGGATAGATGAATAATGAGTGTTTCCTCTTGTATGAGAAACTAGATCTAGGAGATCAGTATTTAAAAGTAAGTGTTGCCTGTTTAAGACCAAGCTGAGGAAGTTAATTATTTTTTTTAGAGGGTCAAAAGTCTTTGGAACTCTCTGTTGTGCATTTAATATATTCAGTAATTTTCAAGTAACATTGTAAATGTGTTGTTTGATAAAGAATTCTTGTTCATTTAAATAATTCATTACAGGTTTTATGTATAAGTACGTAAATGGTATACCTCATCACGCCACCATGACATATATGCACACCTTGCTTAAAGTAAAAATGAACGTACATGACTTATCACCCAGCTCCCTTATTTTCCATCGAGTTAGTTTTTATGTTTTGGAGTTACAAAACATGACAGTGGCAATGAGTAAATTTAAATGAATCTAAAACAACCACCTACCTGTTGAAGATGTTCAAAAAAGCGGCACAGCACATCTCTTCAGAAAAGGAGACAGATACAATTGAGTTTAAAAAAGGGCAGAAAATGAACAAATTCATGGGTTTATAAACAGTAAGTACCAGGTGGCAATAATAATAATAAAAGAAGAAGAAATGGCTTGCTACATCAGAAAGATTGACGTGTTCAATTGCACAAGTAAAAACTGCAATATGTATTCTGAGCTAATTGAGCAGTAGCTTAAAGCAAATGAAATAGCCAATGAGAAACAAGTATCAGTTTTGCTGAGTGCATTGGATTTAAAGACATATAGTTTGCTTAAAAGTTTAATTGCTCCAACCAAACCAGCTGAAATGCAGGTACATTTAGACCCAAAGCCATTTTTGATTGCAGAATACTTTAGGCTTCATAAGTGGAATCAAAAAGAAGGGAAGTCCATTTCAGCATATGTGGCTGAATTGAAGAGATTGCCTAAGAATTGTCAGTTCAATTATAGGCTTAATGATGCATTGAGAGATTGTTTACTTTATGGAATCTTACAAGAAAGCTTTCAAACCAGCTCCTAAATGAAGTACAACTTACATTTAAACAAGCAGCGGAAATAGTTGTATCAATGATAATGCGGATAGAGACAAAATTGAGTTACAGTCAGGAATGAAAGTACACATGATTAAAATTGCAATATCTTTACAGAAACCGGCCTAGCTGAACAATTACTGTTGTTGCAGTAGCTCACATACACCAGACCAATGCAGATTTAAAGGCAAAACTTGCAGAAAATGCAACAAGGTAGGATACAACAAAGAGCGTGTCTGGCAGACAAAAATAAATCAACAGTACAGGGAATAGAAAAAAATTAAAAGTCAAGACGCAGTTTCAAAAAAGCACTAATCTGCATGGTGTTGATGAAAAATCTGATAATAATGAGGGTGGCACAGGACAGAGTAGCCTTGAGATTTACAATGTGAAAATTAAGAAGAGCTAAGCAGTATGGCTTATACCAGAAGTGAATGGCAAATTAATTAAAATGGAATTGGTCACTGGCTGGGCTGTTTCAGTCATTCCACAAAATGTGATTGAATGGCATTACAAAAATACTGAACTGAAGCCTGCAGATATCCAACTAAGAACTCATACTGGAGAAAAATTAATTCCAGTGGGAATGACATTTGCAACAGTGAAATACAACAACCAACATGCCATGCAGAGCTTGTTTGTGTTAAAACAGGAGGCCCAGTATTGTGCAGTCATGATTGGCTGCCACAACTACAGCTTGATTGGAGAGGCAGCCACTATTTGCATGTCACGTCTCCTGCAATAGAGTCAACTGAAAGTGAATTAAGAAAGGTACTGGATGACGCCACAGCAGTGCTCAGAGTGGCATTGGAAAACTTAAGCATATCAAGGGTAAAATTGTATTAAATGGAAATATCACACCCAAGTTTTTCAAAGCTTGTCCAGTTCCTTATATCATCAGTGATAAAGCAGCCCGTGAGCTAGATTGCATGGAGGCTGAAGGAATTCTATCCAAAGTTGAGTGGAGCCCAAGGGAAATACCAGTGGTCCCAGTAGCTAAGAAGAATCGGTTTGTCATGAGCTGTGGTGAATTTAAGGTCACCATTAACCCAGTACTGAAAGTAGGCCAATACCCTCTGCCCAGGATAGAGGATATCTTTGCAGTTATTTCTGGAGGAAAACACTTCCGCAAAGTGGACTCAACTAAGGCCTACTTACAGATGGTGATGGAAGAAGAGTTCAAAGTGTTTCTCACCATAAAACTTTGTTGCTATAATAGGCATCCTCACCTGCACCATGGCAGAAAGCTATGAACCGAGAGCTGCAAGGCTGCCCAGGTACCCAGTGTTACCTGAATGACGTCATTGTTAATGGCGAGGATGTCGAGGAATTTCTGCAAAAGCTCAAGACAATGTTAAAAAGATTAGAAGGTTTAGGGCTCAGAGAAAAATGCAACAGGTGTGAATTGTCTAAACCAAGGATCACTTACTGTGGTCACACTATTGACACATAAGGTTTACACCAGTGTGTTGAGAAAATTCAAGCAATGATTGATGCCTCAAGGACAAAGAACATGTCACAGATGCAGCCCTTTTTAGAAATTATCAATTACTATAGCAGGTTCCTGCCAAACTTGGCTACTGTCCTTCGCCCCTTGAACCCATTACTACCCATCAGGAAGAAATGTAAATGGATGAAGGAGTGTGAGGGGGCTTTCCAAAAGGTAAAGGAAAGGTAAAGGTAAAGGTGAAGTCAGACACTGCACTCACACATTATGATCCACGTCATCCAGTGAAGCTTGCCATGCGTTGTTCAGGATGCCAACATATCCAGAAGAAAGGTATTCCGAGCTGTCTGAACTGCTTCCTGCAGACCCAGAGCCAACTCCTACAATCACAATGGAGGAGGGCCCAGAAACTGAAATTGTTTCACAGCCACAAGTTTCTCCTGCCAAACAAAGTGACCTCCCTGATCAGGAAAGACATTGTCCCACAAGAGTAAGAAATCCTCCACAGCATCTAAATCTGTAGGCCTGAATGGGACAATTAAAAATTACTACGCTGCGGATCACTGTATATAGTAGCCATAATATATAATATACTGTGCATATAAGACCATAGACTGTAAAACATAGGAGTAGAATTAGGCCATCTGGCCCCTCGAGTCTGCTCCGCCATTTCATCATGGCTGGTCCTTTCTTTTCTCCTCCTCAACCCCAGTTCCCGGCCTTCTCCCCGTAATCTTTGATGTCATATGGCTGAGATTTATTCTCTATTGAGTTAGAGCTTATAGCAAAGCAGAAAGGAGTGTTTTATATTTAATATGTCAGTAATATTTGAGTAATATTGAAAGTATATTTATTGTTTGATTAAGCATTCTTGTTTGTTTAAATAATTCATTGCGGGTTCTATGTAAAAGTATGTAAATGGCATCCATCATCACATCACAGTGACTTACACACAGTTCACTTTAAGTAAAAACGAGCGTGCATGAGTTATCTCCCAACTCACTTGTTTCCCTTTTAATTAGTTTTTTTATGTTTTGGAGTCACTCTCTTCCTGAAAGGGCAGTGGATTCTGAATCTTTTGAATACCTTCAGGTTAGAGTGCTAGATTACAGTGAGTAGCAGGAAGTGTGTGGTTACATTCAGATCAGCCCTGATCTTAATAAAAGGTGGAGCATGTATAAAAAGCAGTGTTGTATTAATACATTTTTAAATACTATGCAGGTCTGGGGAGTGAATAACATTGGGCACTCGTGTTATTGAGGGTGGAGTTGCCTCATGGGGGTGATGTGATTATAGCACACAGCCCGCTTCAGTTCAGAAGCAAGTCACCTCATCCCAATCAATGGACTCTCACCTTGAGCTGACCCCTCCCCCTGAAATCACTGCCAGCAGTCCACCCTATCCAGCTCTTTCCGCATGGACTGATGTTTGTCAACCACAGACTCAGAAACTCTCATGTTGATTGTTCTGTGGCCCCTCCTTGAGCTTATTTCACATCCCTTTCTCAATGAGGAACTATTTCCTCACTCAGTGGATGGCGAATTTTTTGAATTCCCTTCCCCACTGGGATGAAGAGGCTCAATCATTGAGTTTATTCAAAACCAGATGAATTTCTGGATATGAAGAGGATTGAGGGATATAATGGGAATGCAGGAAGATGCTGAGAGGAAGATTTGCCTTGCTGGACAGGCTTAAACAAACAGATATTTGCTCCTGTTTCTTGTTGTTGTCTTTTCCTTTTCCCTGTCCTTTCCAAACCAATTGTCAGGGACACAGTTTTTTTTTAACAGATAACTTAATATTACAGTAGCCACAATTTCTGCATTGACAAGTTAGGTAGGCCAAGCACATTTGAAATATGTAGGATCAAAGGAGTTGTTAAGGTACAGGCAGATGCTGTGTTAATTGATATGGGCGTCCAGATCCAGGGTATAACATTAGAAGCCTGATAGTTTGCAGTGACATCAGCAATCACGCCTTGACTCATGTGGGTGCTGGTTATTACAAAACACTCAAAGAAAAGGCTGTTGGGCTGAACTCATAGAGCCAAAGTCTTCATACAAACCATCAGATACCCATTTACACTAGTCCTGCCCAAACCCATCATCTGAGTTCCCATCATCTCCTCACCTTGTCGACGCGCATGGGGCAACTTGTGGTGACCAAGTTGTTTGGTCACCCAGAGGAAACCCATGCAGTAATAGGGAGAACATGCAAACTCCACCAGAACCAGGGATTGAACCCAAGTCTCTGATGCTGCTCGATTTAGCTCTGCCAATGTGCTACCTGAAAGGTAAGTTGGAAAATTCAAGTTCAAAATTAGATATAATAGGGAAGGTTATCACAAGATATGAAGGAATTATAATTCAGATCTACTGAATGCTGGACAGGCACATGACACAGCTGAATAGCTATCTCCTGCTATTGTAGTATTATGTTATAGTTTTGTAGTTTACTTGAAATTTGTTTTGTGTAAGATTCTTGAAGCTAATAGCATGCAGGAAACTCCATCCTATCAGTTTAGGGTGGAGAAGCTAAAAGAGCAGTTTATGACTCACAGAAGCCTAGGAATCAGCATCTTTCTCAGTTGACACATTCCAGCTCTCCTCCATACATGATCTTTCCTAGCTTTGGGCATGAGATGAATTGAGATCTAGACTTGGTAAATTTTGAACTGGAAACTCTTAACAGAACATATTTCCTGCAGTAGAAGAAAGTTCTTCATTCTGCAGCAAAGAGCTCAGAGCACAAGTATTTCCATTCAAAAAGAGAGCGAACATCTTATACTTGTACCCACATCAATGCAGCTTAATATTAACCGTCAAAGTAATTAAGTGTAATTTAATTATTTTCATTTATAGATACAGCACAGATACAGGCCTTTCTAGCCGAAGCAAGCCCGTACTGCTAATTACCCCCATGTGACTAATTAACCTACGGTCTGTATGTCTTTGGAACGTGGGAGAAATCCACAGCGCCCAGAGGAATCCCACACAGTCACAGGCAGAGTATACTGTACATACTCCTTACAGATAGCGGCACAATTGAACTGGGTTGCTGCCGCTGTTGTAAGAGCATAAGACTTAGTACCAGATTTAGGCCAATCAGCCCATCAAGTCAGCTCCGCCATTCCATCATGGCTCTCTTGCCTTCTCCCTGTAAACTTTGACTCCCTTATTAATCAATAAGCAAGCACTTTCCACTTAAAATATTCCCAATGACTTGGTCTCCACAGCTGTTGGTGGTAATGAATTCCATAGATCCACCACCCTTTAGCTAAAGAAATTCTTCCTCATCTCTGTTCTAAAGGGATGTCCTTCTATTCTGAGGCTGAGGCTGAGTAGTTACACCAACCGCTATGCTAGTGTGTGCTGCCCCTTTTGCAAAACATCAATGACTTTTGTAACCTAGGAGATGGACAAGGCAAACTCCAACATCTGCATGGTAATAACCAGATCATCTGTTTCCATTATTAGTTGAAGCACAGTCATTGGCAAAGATCTTGGTTTGCTCTCCAAACAGTGCTAAATCATGTGAAGGAGACTTTACCTGTCTTGTGGTTGGGGATTTACATGGAGGAGAAAAGAAGTTAGCTTTGTCAGTCAGGGATAATCAGGCAATCCTGTTCTTCCTGATCCACAGCTGTGCTGGGAGAGGCCACTTAGTAAATCTTGCAATACCTGACTGTTCAGACCTGAAGTAGGAAGAGAGAGGACCTGAAGCAAGTGATTTCATTAAAGGAACACTTAGTCCACTATGCCAGAACTTAAACACCTTATCCCCAGCACCCCCTTTACAATCCCGCTGAAACATTAAAACCAGGCTCAAGGTGGAAGGTTCAGGTCCAATATTGCTGATATCTTGATGGTGCCGTTAAATATTTGATACAGACTAAAATATTTAGCTGGCTTCAAAGTAGAAAATGCTCTTTTGAGAATCATGTCTGAGTTTTCTTTCAAATGCTCAAATAATTTTCTTCTTCAGAACTTTGTGCTTTTCTGATATATAAAGCCTTATTTCACAGAACCCTAGACAAAACTTTCAAAAATGCCTTAATTACTGAATAAAACTGAATAACATGTGGCTTCTTTGCAGATGGGAGATGCTTGTTTAGAATGGAGCTGCAGAATTTGTCCAGTTAAGACCTCCAGTGAAAAATGTTTAGGTGACATCCTGTCATTATGATACACTGATACAAATTACCTTGCTATATTTCTCTGTCACAGTGATATTAACACTGTGATATGGGGGTTTTCTATTGTGGCACAATGTTCCCTCTAATTTGTAATAATCAATGTGTACAAAAATCTTGTGCTGTGCAATTTTTTTGCCCAATGACAACATGTGTGCACTGAATAATTTCTTCAATAAATGCAGTATAAATAAGCTAATTCTAGAATCTGCAGACAAATCATCGCAAACTCCACATTGTCAACACCATCTGTATCAGAAACTGGAAAAGGAAATGTGATTGTGTATGATTGTGAAATATACTTAACATGCCAACAAGGTAGAGGGTGACAACCTTTTGCGCGCAGTTTAAGTTCCTTTGTGTGCTAGTAGCAAAAGATGTGTGTGCACGCACACACACACACACACACACACCCCTTAGAGGGAATATTGTTGTGAAGTTTCATGGAGATATTTGTGAGCATAATACTTTGAGGATCTGGGCTTTTGGCATTCCCAGACAGGCAAGGGAAGTGGTCTGTTCTTGCCTTTGTGATCAGCCAAACCAACAGATCATAAAATCAGTTACATATCATGGTATTAGTTCTATTAGCTGTTCATGCTTGGTTCAGGCATAATCAGAACCCTACCCCTATTATAATTTTTCCACTATGCTCTTGGAAACCTTTCCCATTAAAAGTTACTTGATTGAAACATGGGGCAGCATGGCAGTGTAGCAATTAGTGTAATGTTATTACAATGCCAGCGACCTGGGTTCAATTCCCACCACTGTCTGTAAGGAGTTTGTATGTTCTCCCCATGACAGTGAGGGTTTCCTCTGGGTGCTCTGGTTTCCTCCCACATTCCAAAGATGTCCTGGTTATAGATTAATTGGTCACATTTGTGTAATTCAGGCAGAAGGGCATATTATCATGCTGTATCTCTAACAAAAAATAAGATCAAGAAGGGTCGTGACAAGGTGTAGGTGGAGAGGATGTATGGGAAAACCCAGAACTGAGGCTCTCAGTTTAAAAATAAGGGTGGACACATTGAAAGCAGAGATGAGGTGATTTGTTTTTAACCAGAAAGTCATAAGTCAGTCACATGGGAAAGAAACAGGCCCTTTGGCCCAATGTCTGGACTAACCATCAAGTACTCATCTATACCATTTCTGCAAAACTCCTTCATCAAATCCTCCCACTTCTATCATTTACCAATACATTAGGGGAAACTAACAGTACAACCAGCACATCTTTGGGATGTGAGAAGAAACACAAAAGGAAAACCCAAACAGACATGGGGGTATGTGCAAACCCCACCCATATAACACTTGAGGTGAGGATTGAACCAGAGCTGCTGGAGTTGAAAGGCAGCAGCTCTACTAGCTGCACCACTATGGTGTCCACTGAGACTTTCTCTCCATCAGATGATAAAAACAGATTATTGTTAAGATAAAGGTAGGAAGATTCTTGATAAACAGAGAGGGAATGTGGAGCTAAGGTTACAGTGAGGTCAGCCATGATCTTATTGAAAGCTGGAGCAAGTTCTCGGGTTAATAGGACCACCACTATTACTAATTTGTTTCCTCACATTTGTTCAAAGCAATGTCTCCCCCCCCCCAAAAAAAAGGTTAATGACCAACCGATTGTAATTGAGGAATTATGATCATCCAAATGGCTTAAGGTTATAATACCCAGGAGTGGTAAAGGGGACAGGCTCCCACTACCTATTAAATGTTCCCAATGCCGTGCACCTCAAATAGTCTCTGACAACCAAGTCCAGCTCCTGGCCTACATGTGTGGCTTAGCTACTAAGCCTGACAGACCGTTCCTACTGACAGGAGAAGGAGCAAAGGCAGGTTATTGGCACTTTAAAACCTGTCACTTTGGGCAGATGGAGTTCGTCAGCTATGGTTGACAGCTCATCTAGGAGAACGAAAACTCTGATCTCAAATCTCCGCTGCCTTGCAGCTATACCCATTCATTAGGAAGGCTTCAGGTGTAAATACCATGGGAAAAACCCAGAGCTGGAGTCTCTAAGGCAGTCCTACATTGAGTTCTACGCTGACTGGCAACTCCTCTGATGCTTCTGCTACCAAACTGCATTGGTCTCTGCTGTTCCTTTGGGTTCATCAGATGCATGGAGGGGGAACTTGATACATGACCAACAGCTTGCTCTCCATATTGTACTGCCCAAGCTTGCATACCTAGAGAGCTAGAGTGCAATATCCATCATCAATTCTGACCGATAGAGGCCTCATCTCACCTGGAAAAACTCTCTTGATCTATTTATTGTCATGGTTGGTCTGTGAAGTTCACATTCCGGTTCACAATCTGGTCCGTGAACTCTGGACTCCGGGTCTTCCGGATGTCCCTTGTTTCAGTTGGGCTTAATCATAGGCATCTGATGCTCGTCTTGGGGCTGGGAATATAAGTGGTCCTGGGTTCGAGTGTTGGTGCTGGTTCGTCTCATCAGTATCCCGTCCTCGCCTCTGTGGGGTAAGTCAGGCCAGCTTTGCCGTTACCCTGCCGTTGGATCTGTCCCTCCCTGTCCTCGTCTCCGTTGGGTAAGCCAGGCCGTCTTTGCCGTTACCCTGAGGCTGGACTGTTCCCTTCCCTTCCCTTCCTTCTGTACCTCTTGCCTGGAGCCTCGCCGTCAAGTTCTACCGCTGGAGCAAGACCGGAGCCTTGCTGTGTCCAGATAAAGTACTGTCTTTCGTTGTTTGGAACTGTCTCTTTGTGTCCACGCCTTCGTTAGGTAGGTCCAGCCGTTTGCTGCTACCTAGCATTGGGAACTGTCGCTGTTGTCCACGCCTTCGCTAGATAGGTTTGGCTGGTTGCCATTACCTAGTGTTGGGAACTGTCTCATCGTGTTCAGCTTTCTGTGTATGAGTCCCGGCCCTACGTCCTGTTCCCAAGGAGGGGTCCTGGTTCTATGTTCTCCGTTCCTGTCTGCCAAGACCAAGGCTCTGTGTTCAGTGTTCCTGTCTCCCAAGTCCATGTCTGAGCTTCATGTCCTCATCCAGCCCAGGAGTCCGGTGTCCTTCTGCCTCATCCAGTCCTGTTGCCTTGCCACTTCTTGTCCCTGCCTGGATCTGGAGTCCGAGCCCGAGTCAAGGCCCAGGTTCTGGGTCCCTGTCCAATCTCTGTCTCGGAGTCCTTGTCCAAGTTCCAAGTTCATAGTTCCTTGTCCAGGTCCCACTTTCCTAGTCTAGTCCTAGCCCAGGCCCTGTATCCTAGTCTCGTCCTGGGCCTGTGTCTTGTCCAGTGTCGTTTCTTCCCCATTTCCCTTGCTTTCTTGGCCCACCTAGTCCTGTTCCTAATACTTCAGTGTCTGTGTTTTGCATTTGGGTCCACTCTCAATGCCCACCTTATGACACTTATACAGAAAGCTGTTTTATAAACCTTGAAATCAGACATCACCTGCCAACTTGTATACTTTCCCCTCCCCAATCTTCTTGTCCTGGCTTCTGCACCCTCCCTTTCCAGTCCTGATGAAGAGTCTCTGCCCAAAACGTTGACTGTTAATTTCCCTCCATAGATGCTGCCTGACCTGCTGAGTCCCTCCAGCACTTTGCCTGTGTTTCTCTTGGCTTAATATCTCTTCTGAGAGCCAGCACGTCTCTAGTATTGCACCACTGTGGGAAGCTGGATGTTGCGGTCTCAAATTCATAGGTCAAAGTTCATTTATTATCAAAGTACATATATACAACACCCACACAAAATGCTGGAGGGACTTGGCAGGCCAGGCAGAATCTATTGAATTAAATGAACAGTCAACATTTCAGGCCAAGACCCTTCATCAGGACTAGAAAGGAAAAGGGGAAGAAGCTAGAATATGACGGTGGGCAAAGGGAAAGGAGTACAGCTGGAGGTAACAGGTGGAGCTTGGCAGGTGGGGAGGGGGAATGAAGTAAGAAGTTGGAGGATGATAGGCAGAAAAGGTAATGAGCTGGAGAATAAGGAATCTGATAGGAGAGGAAAGTGAACCATAGGAAAAATGGAAGTAGAAGGGGTGATAGGCAGGTGAAGAGATAAGAGGGGAGCCAGAGTGGGGAATGAAGAAGAGGGGAGGGGGAAAAATTATCATATGTTAAAGAAATCAATGTTCATGCCATCAAGTTGGAGGCTTCCCAGACCGAGTATGTGGTGTTGTGCTTCCAACCCGAGAGTGACTTTATCACAGCAGTAGAAGAGGCCATGGACTGACATGTTGGAATGTAAATAGGGATTGGAATTGAGATAGTTGGCCACAGGGAAATCCTGCTTTTTGCAGATGGAGTGAAGCTGCTTGAAAAGTGCACCCCCTCCTCACCAATCAATATCAAGTCCCACCAATGTATAGGAGGAAGCATTGGGAACACAGGATATAGCAGATGACCCCAACAGATTTGCAGGTGAGGTGTTGCCTCACCTAAAAGGACTGCATGGGGGCCCTGAATAGAGGTGAAGGAAGAGGTGAATGGGTAGGTGTAGCGCTTCTTCCACTTGCAGGGTTAAGTGTGAGGAGGGAGATTAGTGGGGAGCGATGAATGCACAAGGGAATCACCGACGGAGTGATTACTGTGGTAAGTGAAGAGTTGGGTGGTGGGGGGGAAGATATGTTTTGTGGTAGGATCCTGTTGAAGATGGCAGAAGTTGCGGAGGATGATGTACTGGATGCAGAGGCTCATGAGGTGATAGGTAAGGCCACGAGGTACTCTATCCCTGTTAAGGTGTTGGGAAGATGGGGTGAGAGTGGATGTCTGGGAAATGGAGGAGATGCGGGTGAGGACAGCATCAATGACGGAGAAAAGGAAACATTGTTCTTTGAAAAAAATGAGGGCACTCTTCTGGAAAGGAAAGCCTCAACCTGGGAACAGATGCGGTGGAGACAAAGAAACTGAGAAAAGTGGGTGGCATTTTTACAAGAGACAGAGGGAAGAGGTATAGTCAAGATAGCCATGGGAGATGGTAGGTTTATAGAAGATATCGGTTGACAGTTTGTCTCCTGAGATGGAGACAGAGAGATCAAGAAAGAAGAGAGAGGTGTCAAAAACGGACCAAGTGAATTAAGGGTAGGGTGGAAGTTGCAGGAGAAGTTGATGAAATTGTCACACTCAGCATGGGTGCATATGTCACGTTGAGTTCTTTGGGCTTGTGCAGGGAGCCGGAGAGTTTGGGGCTCCAAGGTTTTTAAGATTAATTTTCTTGCAGGCATTCATAGTAAAACAAAGAAAAACAATAGCATCAATGAAAAAATTACACACAAAGACTAACAAACAATCAATGTGCAAAAGAGGACAAACTGTGCAAATACAAATAAAACTACAATTATAGTTATAATAATAAGTAAATCAATAAATAAATAAACAATAGATAATACTGAGAACATGTTTTGAAATTGAGTCCATAGGCTGTGGAATCTAACATCTCAGTCTCTTTTGTGTCCAAGTGAACCCAGTTCTTACTGAGTCTAGCAAATACTGTATAAAATACCATATATCCAGATCTCAGGCCGTGAATGCCGATTGCTTCTCAGAAGGGGATATTCTGGGATTGTCACCACATCCTGCTACCCTTTCACACAGGAATGACAGAGATAGTAAGCAGTCAGTGACCAGCAACATCCCTCATTTACGTTGGCACCAAACCTTCCTGTGAGTAGGCACAGAAAGAGCAGATACTTCGCAGGTAATGCGTCTCAGCCCGTCACTCTGCAGGATTGTATGGACTCCATATCCAAGGCAAAGCCAGCCACAGCTCCTGCCACATCCCCAGGGTCTGATAAGTTCAGATCAGTCCCTACTAAAATAATGGCCTCTGTATCACCTAGTGTCAATCAGCTCTATAAACGCTTTCTATAGACCCTCTTGTGTGAAATGGGGTAAACTGTAATGTCATTCAGTTTTATTATTTTCAGTTTTAAACCATCTGTTATGAGCCCTCCAAGCTTGTGCAGGGCGCCAGAGAGCGTTGGGATCCACAAAGTTTTCATAGCACCTGAATTGATTAATTGTTGTTTAATGGGAGTCCTTAATCATTTAAAGTTCTGTGTGTTTGTTCACGAGTGACTTGCTCTTTGTAACGTGGACTCCTGGTGCTTTCTGTTTAAATTTGTTAAGTTTATTTTGATAGGCTCAGGGAATCTGTATTCCTTGTATTATTTAAGCAGATGCCCAATTAGCACTAAATGAGGGGTCCCAGCTTTGAGAATACTTCATCTCACGGTGTCACTCAGCTGAGCCCCCAATGTTCTGTTGGAATTCTTATGAATAAACTTTGGATACCGTCTCTATATTTGTGTCTGACTTTTCTCTGCACTTGGGTTCCGACCTTGCCAGCACACATCATGACACCTTCACTCCACTGGTATTACGTTCCCCTCGCATCGTGACACCTTCACTCCACTGGTATTACGTTCCCCTCGCATCGTGACACCTTCACTCCACTGGTATTACGTTCCCCTCGCATCGTGACACCTTCACTCCACTGGTATTACGTTCCCCTCGCATCGTGACACCTTCACTCCACTGGTATTACGTTCCCCTTGCATCGTGACACCTTCACTCCACTGGCATTACGTTCCCCTCGCATCATGACACCTTCACTCCACTGGTATTATGTTGCCCTCATCTCTGGAAATGAGCACATACAGTATGATTGAGTTGAAAATCAAAGCTGTGTCTTGTTATAACCTTCATACAGCATAGACACAACCCTTCAGTCTGCTGAGTCAGGACCAGCCATCCAGTGTCTCTACTCCAATCCTACCCTAATCCTGTTTTTAATTCTCCCCCCCCCCCCATTCCCATTAAATACCACTAGATTTACTACTCACTTACACAATAGGAGCAATTTTTAGCGGCTATGTAACCTATCAACCTGTACACCTTTGGGATGTGAGAGGTAACAGAATCACTCAAAGGAAATACCCAGGGAGAGCATACAAATTCCACACAGTCGGTACCCAGAGGACAGGACTGAACCCGAGTCACTGGAACTGTGATCAGTGGACTATTGGTGATGCTATTGTCGCCCATCGCATGCTGTGATACCTAATGAGAGCATGAAGCCTCCAACTGTTTTGTCCAAAGTTGGATGAAGAAGCTAAGAACGAAAAATAAAATACAAGAGGGCTGGCTGATTCCTTCTCACAGCAATGACTCAATTGCAGGGATATGTCAGGAGATTGTTTAAATCCAAATTCAAAGCACATTTATTATCAAAGTATGTATAAGTTATGCAACTTTGAGAGTCAAGAAGCACACACAAGATGCTGGAGGAACTCAGCAGGTCGGGCAGCATCAACCTTGAAATTCATCTGTTCACAGGCAGCCACAAAGCAAGAAACCCGAAATAACCCAATTAAAAAAAGACCAACACCCAATGTGCAAAGAGAGAGAGAAAAAAAATAAAAAAATACAACTCATGCAAACAATAAGAGCAAGCAACAGCATACTAAAACAAACCGAGTCCATTGACCCAGAGCTCGGAGCAGGCAGAGTAGGCCCATAGCCCAAGTCTCAGTCACAGCAAGGCGAATCACCACGAAGCTCACAGACATGAAGCACGGAGCAGTCAGGCCAGTCTCACAGCCTGAGCACCGCGGAAAGGGGAGCAAATGTCATGGAAGAGCAAGCGGAATTGGCCCGACTCTCGCCTCCAGTGCCGAAATCCTGCCTTTTCAGTCTATCTGAGCTAGCATTTAATTAGTCCAAACACTGGGTCGTCCCCTGCACTAGGACTCGGGCCCTGCCGCATGATACACTTAGGGCCTAGACCTCGCCACCCAGTCCTTTTCCACTGATAGTATCCAGAGAACTACTCAGGAAGTGGTGGGAGTGTTTCCCAAGATAAAATTGTTGCTAAGGGAATGGACAGTGAGATTAGAAAACTTTATTTTGCATAAAGAGTTGTTGGATTCCAGAATAATTGAGCGATTTAGGAAGAGACTATTTCTTTATTTTTCATAGGAAAACTGAATGAAGGTTTGAAGTTGCAGTCTTGAAGCTACTTTTGTTCTGGGATTCATTTTGGATTAACTTAGTGAAAGACAAACTTTTGGTCAGTGAATTACTAATGGATTTAAATAAAGGGCAATGTGGGTTTCCTTAGGTTGAATGGTTTGGATATTATTCTTCCCTAATCCTGTTGCTGGTCTCACTTTTCCTCCTTTGCATAAGGTTATTTGAAGTATTATACAGTATCTCTAAGAGATTTCAAGATTGTAGGACACAACATAGGACAATACAGCACAGAAACAAACCCTTTGGCCCTCCATGTCTGTACTGACCACGACGGCAATCTAACTAATCCCACCTACCGGCACATATAACCTCAATTCCTTTCCTGTTTATGTCTCTGAATAAACACCTCCTGAATGTTGCATTCATATCTGCTTTCCCCACCTTCCCTGACAGCACATTCTAGGCATCTGTGTATAAAACTGTGCATAAATCTCCTTTACACTTTTCTCCTCTCACAAAGCTATAACCCTAGTAGTGGCCATTCCTACCGGGGAAATATGTCTTCCCTATGTCTCTCATAATTTTATAAACTTCCATCAAGTCACCCCTCAGCCTCTGTAACACCAGAGAAAACAACCCAAGTTGGTCTATCTCTCCTGATTCCCTCGAATCCAGGCAACATTCTGGTGAACCTCTTCTGCAATCGAATCCAAAGATTGCACGTCTTTCCAATAGTGTGATAATCAAAAATGCAAACAAGGCTCCAAATGTAGTCTATTCAAAGTTTTGTACAAATTCTGGAAGATGACTTATAGCCTGCCTGATGAAGGCAAGCATGTTGTACATTTTTCTTTGTCACCTATCTAATTGTATTACCACATTCCGTGAGCTATGGATCTATAATCCCAAATCCTTCCGTACCTCAATGCTCCTAGGTTCCTGCCATTTACTGTACACCTTTCTCTTACATTTGACCTCCCAACACATATCATCCCACATACGTCTGGATTAAAATAGCCCTGACATTTCTCCGCCTACAATTCCAACTCCCTGCTGCATTCTTTGACGACCTTCCTTGCTATCCTTATAGCCAACAATCTTTTTTTTTAAAGATTAGCTTTATTTATCACACATACATCAATACAAACAGTGAAATGTGTCATTTGTGTCAAGTGGAATCTGAGAGGATCGTGTGGTGTTCAGGTGTCATCTTGCTTCTGGCGCCAACTTAGCACGGCAACAAATTACTAATCTAAGCGTATGTCCTTGGAACGTGAGAGGAAACAAAGCACCCAGAGGAAACCCACATAGTCACAGGGACAACATACAAACTCTTTACAGACAGTGGTGGGATTCGAACCCCACGTCGTGATTGCTAACAACTGAACATGCTAACCACTATGCTACTGTGTTTGTGTTGTCTGCAGCCAATCTACATTTTCATCCAGATCTTAATACATACAAAGGAGGTTTCAGCTCTGATCTTTCTAGAACATTGCTGGGCATAAACCTCTAGTTAGAAAAGCACCTCTCCACTACTAGCCCCTGTCTTCTCTGACAAAGTCAATTTGTGACTGACCATGAAGTCACCATCTTACTTAACCTTCCACATCCTTCCCATAATGAGGCAACCAAACTGAAGACAATGTTCTAAGTATGGTCTAACCAGAGTTTTATAGAGCTGTAACCTTCATCGTGGCTATCCCTTGAAGTCGAGGATCATGGTCTTCATGCCATTGATCTATCACAGAACGAAGATGCCTGTGCATGTATTTGTCTAATGTGTAATTGATGTTGCACTCCAAGAAGCAAACGGTACTTCACAAATCAACCAACTGATTCCAATGGCATGGAAACCATGACGACTGGAGCTGATGGAGCTGAAGCTGATTGGAGTTGCAGCTTCATCCGCCTTCACAGCCCTTGAGCTTGAAGTAACTTTGTCCACCTGTTCCACTGTTGAGCTCTTGGTTGGATTGTTCTTAGTCAGGGACCTCACCCTCGACCTTACCGTCATGGGTGATCCTACCAGGAGCATAGCTCCAGACGTCATCGCTCTTGGGATCTCAGAACCACACAAGCTTCTCCACCACGACAAGGTGACAATTCACAGAGAAGCTGTAACCTTACCTTGCAGCTCTTGAACTCAATCCCCTGACTAATGAAGGCCAACACAACATAATCAAAGACCCCTTCACCTGGACATTCTCTCTTCTCTCCTCTTCTATCGGACATAGAGAGACATTAAAACTTTAAAACTTGTACCACCAGGCTCAACAATAGCTGACATAACACTCTTAAATGAACCTCTTGTACAACAAAGATGAACTTTTGATCTCACCATGCACCAAATCATTGCCCTTGTACCTTATTTTTCTCCCTGCACTGCATTTTTCTCTAACTGTAACATTATATACTACAGACTGACATCAGTTTCTCTCCTGTACTACCATCAGTGGACTTAATGTTTCAAAATGAGCTGTCTGACTGGCATGCAAACAGGATTTTCACTGTATCCCAAGTACATGTGACAATAATTAACTAATTACTCTTTGGTATTTCTAGCAGTAAATTTAGATCAAGCATCATGTGGATAAAAGATTTGTGGCTTTATTGTTTGTTTTAGATTTCCACGTTTCAAGTAATATTGTAATTTTGACACCAAGTATTGTTAAATCAAAGCACAATTCTAAAAAGAGACGTGGACATTCACATATCGTATAGAACGGGGGTCGGCAACATGCGGCTCCCGAGCCATTTGTGGCTCTTTCACCTCTGTGCTGCGGCTCCCTGTGGCTTTGGGAAATAATTGGTCAGTATTTAATTAAAATGTATTTTATGTTAGTTTGTTAGCTTTTGAAATGTAATTCTAAATTTGAAGATTATGGTGATCTTGTATAATCTAAGTGTGGCGACACATTTCCTCACAATTAGCCAGCATTCCGGCTAAGGGAGATAGCCTACGGGGGTTTGTGAGTACGCGTCTTTTGCAGCATCTGCGTCCATGGGGGCTGGGTTGAGGGAGGCTGTGAGGCTGTCTTGAATTGTTTAAGAGCCAAAGGAATAAAGACCACCCATCTGGTGTCAGTAGCTACTGATGGGGGCACCGAATATGACGGGAATGCACAAGGGAATTGTGGCTTTACTGCAGAAGTCGCTGGACAGAAAGCTGCTGACTTTTCACTGCATCTTGCACCAAGAGGCACTGTGCGCTCAAACATTTCCTCCGGAATGCACAGAAGTAATGGATGTTGTCATTCAGATTGTCAATAAAATAATGGCAAAAAGTTTAAATCACCGTCAATTCCGTTTGTTACTGGACGAGCTGGAAATTGCATATTCTGATCTCCTGCTGCACAACAAAGTCTGATGGTTGTCCAGGGGGGAGGTGCTGAAACGCTTTGTCGCGTGTCTGGAAGAAGTGAAAACTTTCCTGGGCAGCAAAGGGCTCAACTTTCCTGAGCTGGAACAGCCAGAGTGGCTGGAAAAGCTACACTTCATGGTAGACATGACAGCGCACCTGAACACGCTGAACACAGCTCTTCAACGGGGTAAGGACGTACAGCCCTGCACATGTTGGAGGATGTTTTGGCATTCGAGCGCAAGTTGACGTTGCTTGCCAGAGATTTACAGAAAGGCACATTGTCTCACTTCCCCAATTTGAGAGAGTTCAAACAAGGTCACGACATGATAAATTCGGAGTATTTACATTCTGCAATCATCGCAATGCAAACATCGTTTGGGAAACGCTTCTGTGAGTTCAGAGAGGAAAAAAACACATTATCCTTCCCGGTCACTCCCCTAAGCATCGATCCATCCCTACTAAATACGACTGCATTGTCAGGTGTGAGTCAACCTGAACAAGTATGATAAATATTTTAATTGCCTATTATTTTACGTATATTCATATGTTTTCATTGTTCAGTGAAATAGCCCTTTTATTTTTCAGGTTGACAGCTGGCTGACGTTATTTTTGGTTTGCTGCTGGCGGCAAATTTAAGTTTGGCGTTTTTCATAAATACAAGAAGGACTCAAATAGACATTGAGTATTTTACTTAAAAGTAACCTTCAACCCAACGTCTTTTTTTCGGAGTTCAAAATGTTTTTGTTGCATGCAGAAATGTAATTTCATTTTCTCTGCAGGAGTTCATCAATTTCATAAATGCAACACATTATAGTTTGTTTATACATAGCATAAAGGCAAAACAAAACGTTGTATGCAGTGTTATTTCATTTTAAATGTCAAGCGGGTTTTGCGGCTCCCAGTGTTTTCTTTTCTGTGGGAAACGGGTCCAAGTGGCTCTTTCAGTGGTAAAGGTTGCTGACCCCTGATATAGAATATATTCCACCCCCCCCCCCCCAATGCTTTTTGGAGTCCATGAATCACCTACTGAAATACAGTATTTTTAGCTAACATTATTAGAATATGTTACCCATCCCTTAATGTTTATTGACAATGTTTAAAGGATAATTATTGGGCAGGATACAGGGAAAAAATAGAACTGTCCTTTGAATAGTATTGTGGGTGTCTCTACCTAAGAATGCAGATGTGGTCTTGGTTTTTCTGATTGGTGAGAAGGTTTTCTGTGCTAGAGTTGATGTTCACATCTCCAATTAATAACTGATTAATTCAGAGCTGAGAGAACTAGTAATAGGAGCAGAGCCAGCAGTGACCAAAGCAGCCATTTCAAAAAAGAAATGGATCACAGGGTACATCAATGTTGTTTGTTGTTTCAGTAAAATTGTGCTGTAACTTCCCTCAGTGGGCAAAGCTGAACAGAAATATGTTTTAGTTATCAATATGTTTCTTTCTTTTGTATGATGAGGATTGTTGTGTCTGTGCGCAACAACATATCAATTAAGGTACACACGTGGGAGATGGCTTTAACTGCAGTGAGAGAGAGAGAGAGAGAAAATGCGCATGTGTAGATGACAGCACGTGCGCAGACTACAGAACAATACGTAGTGCTGAGGGTGGGGTCATTGCTCTAAAAGAAATAGATCCCTACATTACACTTCCTCCCCCTCTAGTTTAATGCAATATAAAACTGGATATGTACTGTTACGTCCGTAGCCCCCTCCTTTGTGAGAATCGCAAGATCACTTGTTGGGTTGGGAAAAGAGACATGCAGGCTGGCTCGTTTCTCCGGTGATGTAAAGCTACAGGACCTGGCCATTGTCTCTTGGAGACAGATTTGTGGATTGAGATGCTCTGCTACGTGAATGCCCTCGGGCAAAGTGGGCTGGTTGAGGGAGAGATTGCATCACCCACAACCTGATTGACATCTATGACCCTGCGAGTCAGAATAAAAGAGGGGCTGTAGGAACAACCCCTCAGACGCACCAGAAGAAACGTTAAGCGACCACGTAACAGCAGACGGTCATCGGAAACCAAGCCACGTGCGTTCAATTCCGTGGCTGGAATTGGTGGCTGAAACCACGGAAAACGGCTTTTTAGCTAACAACGGGGAAACCCGCTCCCCTGACTCAATGGATTGGCATCATAAAAGACTTGGGCAAGTTTAAACGCCTCCCTCTCTTAAACCCAAAACGCTGCAGCCTGAACGAGCTAATGACTTTTATATTTCCATCGGACAATACATTATCCCCTAGACAACGATAAGAGTTACGTTTTATTAGTTATGATCATACCTGTGCTTTAGATATAGTATTGACGTATATTATCTGTATGTTTGCATTAATCTTATTTTTGTGCCCCTTTATCAATAAATACTTTTAAAAATAGTACCATCAGACTTCAACGGACCTCTCTATCTTTGCTGGTAAGTGATCCAGTTACGGGAATTCGTAACAAAGTTGGGGTTCTCGTCTCGAGATTTGACACCAAATTGGGAGGCCAGTGAATCGGGATTGTAAGTCCAAAACTTGGATCTGGTTACATGGGTAGCCAGACGGGAAACCAGCAAAGATGGACGTGGGTGAATTTATAGAAAACCCGACTCTGGAGGTGCTGGAGGTGGCCTCCAAATCAGACTTGATAAAATTGGCGAAGGAGTTAAACCTCGCAGGGGTGAGGTTGTCAATGAAAAAGCGGGAGGTGTGAAGGGCAATAACTCAGTATTATATTGGGAAGAAGGTGTTTACAGATGAAGTATTGGAAAATATCCCTGAAGAGGCACCCGCTAGTGGGATGGCTCAGTTAGAGCTGGAGAAATTAAAGTTGGAACATGCACTTCAGTTAAAGCAGCTGGAGGCAGCCGAGAGAGAACAAGAGAGGGAAAGGGCCGAGAGAGAGAAAGAGAGGGAGAGAACCGAGAGAGATCATGAAATAAGGTTAAAACAGCTGGAAGCAGATGAAAAAGAGAAACAGAGGAAACTTGACTTGGAGATGGAGAAGTTATGGCAAGAGCCACGAGTTCCGGGGTCAGACCGAGAGGAGTGGTTCAATGTTAGAAGAGAGTTGAGGTTAGTACCTCCGTCCGAGGAAATGGACGTCGTCAGTTACTTCTTGCTTTTTGAAAAGGTGGCAGTGAATCAGAAGTGGCCCGGAGGTCAGTGGGTGGCGCTGTTACAAAGTGTGTTAAAGGGGAAGACATAGCGGGCACATACGGCGTTGGCCATGGAGGAGGGAGAAGAGGAGAGTTATGACAAAGGGAAGGCGGCCATTCTCTGGGTTTATGAGCTAGTACCTGAGGCGTATAGACAAAAGTTTAGAAGTTTAAAGAAAGGGTGGAATCAGACGCATACCGAGTTTGCCTATGAGAAGGGTGTGCTCTTGGACCGGTGGTGCACCGTAGAGAGAGTGGGAGAAGATTATGGGCGACTCAGGGAGTTAATTCTGATTGAGGAATTTAAAGGGTGTGTTTCGGAGGATACCCGGACGTATCTGAATGAGAAGCCGGATAAGTCCATCTCAGAATTTGCTAGGTTCGCAGATGAATATGCCCTAACCCACAAGACAAAGTTTTCCTTGAATAAAAGTACCCCGAGAGACCGTGGGAATGATCGAGAAAGTCTGCCGGCTGAGGCAGAGGTCCCGCTGGGAGCTAGTGGTAAGGTCGAGGGGGAAAGGCCAGGCGGCCAGAGATTTCCGGGCTTGACCTGTTTTAATTGTGGAAAAGTGGGACATATTGCATCGCGGTGCTTTGCTCCGAGGAAAGAAATGGGAAAGGGGAAAACAGCAGTCCCTATCGGATGTGTCGTGGTAATCAGTAAATCGACAAGAGAGCCCTGGGTAGACAGAGTACGAGAGTACTTGTCTGTCACACGGAACCGTGTCTGTGAGGGAGGGAGACACACCAGTTCCCGTACGGATCTGGAGAGACACGGGGGCTGAGTTGTCGTTGATCAGCAGTAAGGTACTAGAGTTTGGTCAAAAGATGAGAATGGTAGCTGTAAAGAGAATAAGTAAAGGGACAGAAATGGTGCCCTTACATAAGGTCATTATGGATTGTGAGCTGGTATCTGGACCAGTTGAAATAGGGGTGCGATCAGAATTCCCGAGGAAGGACACGGACGTCCTTCTCGGTAACGATTTAGCAGGTGGTAAGGTTTGGGCAGCCATGACGATGGCCAGCTGACCGGTGAGTGCGGTGGCCCCGCCCCTAGATTCCAAGATCTATCCCGCATGCGCGGTCACTCGCAGCCTGTCGAGAAAGGCAGCTGAGAACGAGAGCAGTTTAAATCTGGCCAGTTTCAATTTGGCCGAGACGTTTCTACCGACCTGGTACCACGAGGGTTTAGAGGGTGGTAAAATGAAGAGTAGTAAGGTGAAAGAGGGTAAGGAAGCGAAGGTAGATCTGCCCTTAGCGAGCAGAAAGGTCCAAGAGGCCGGAAATAAAGATGATGAACTGCTTGAGCAGTTAAGAGGTCCAGTGTTGGACAAGGATGATCTGTCTGGTTTGGCAGAACTGTTTGAAGAAGTTGAAAATTCTAAAGGTGTTCCCGATAATGAAATGAGGGCAGTCCTAAAGGAAAAGGATGCCATTACCTCGAAGAAGTCTGCTGGGTTGGCAGATGAGGTTGTTTCAGCCCGCGGGGTTGAGTTTACTCCAGAAGGGAGTTGCCCAGAGAGTAGCTGGGAGGATCGGGGGAACTTAGAATTTGAAAAGGGTACGGGTATTGAAAGCCTGGAAGAGACCAATGTCCCGTTTGAGTGTGTCCAAGATGGGGATGCATGTGGTACTGAACCTAGTAACGGAGCTCAGAAAAAGTCTGAGGTATTTGATTCAGTGGAATGGGACAGCCGTCCTTGTGGGTCAGATAGACTTGGTTCAGTGAAAAAAGGGTTAACCTTGGTAACAGTGGGAAGTGAGAGTTCCCAGGTGTTTGTGCTCCAAGGTGTGTTCAAAGTTAATGCAGAGTTTAAGAATGGGAAGATAAGAATTATCATTGAAGGAAACGGGAAATCTGTAGTTCCCAAATCGAATGAAGAGATTTTAAGCCCTGCAGATCGCTTACAGATTAAGCCGGAATATGACAGGGCCTCCCACGCTATTGTTATTCCAGCGTGTGGTGTAAAAGGGCAGAATTTGAAATGCTGCTTGAGCAAGGAAGTCGAACTGAAACCACACAGTCTGAAGGGGCCTGACGAGAGGGTTAGCCACCTGTGTAAAATTACAGAGGTGGGTGGAAATTCAGAAGATGGGCTAAGTTTGGGACACGGTGTTGATAAAATAATTCCTATGGAACAGGCGGGTGAGGGTTTATCTCGCCACCTTACTCAAATTCCCCGGAAAAGAGGCTACGGTTAATGAGGACGCCATTTTTAAATAGCAAAGCCGGTTGTACGGGATTTCCACAAAGCCTGTGAGTAATAAAGACAACCCCCTTGGAAGCCTGCCTGTTCAGTTTGAAAACGACCGAAAGACTAGTATTTATATAAACTTTTGTAGATGCACGTAAGCTAAGAGCACACCTCCTTAGTTTTGTTGCTGAAAAAAAAATAAAATAGGTGGTTATTAAATTGAAGTCTGATGCTACAAGATGTTAGTACGGTACAAGATGTTACGATATTGAAGAAAGTGACACTGTAATCGTTATCTGTTTAGATGCTGAATTGAGTGTATAACTGCATTACTCTGTAGAAAAAAAACTTTGGTGTTGTGTTAGATTATAACACCCTGTAAGACTCTGTATGAATTCATTTTTTTCCGATGGTAAAAAACGCCCTGAAGAAAGGGGGTGTTATGTCCGTAGCCCCCTCCTTTGTGAGAATCGCAAGATCACTTGTTGGGTTGGGAAAAGAGACATGCAGGCTGGCTCGTTTCTCCGGCGATGTAAAGCTACGGGACCTGGCCATTGTCTCTTGGAGACAGATTTGTGGATTGAGATGCTCTGCTACGTGAATGCCCTCGGGCAAAGTGGGCTGGTTGAGGGAGAGATTGCATCACCCCCAACCTGATTGACATCTATGACCCTGCAAGTCAGAATAAAAGAGGGGCTGTAGGAACAACCCCTCAGACGCACCTGAAGAAACGTTAAGCGACCACGTAACAGCAGACTGTCATCGGAAACCAAGCCACGTGTGTTCAATTCCGTGGCTGGAATTGGTGGCTGAAACCACGGAAAACGGCTTTTTAGCTAACAACGGGGAAACCCGCTCCCCTGACTCAACGGATTGGCATCATAAAAGACTTGGGCAAGTTAAAACGCCTCCTTCTCTTAAACCCAAAATGCTGCAGCCTGAATGAGCTAATGACTCTTATATTTCCATCGGACAGTACATTATCCCCTAGACAACGATAGAGTTATGTTTTATTGGTTATGATCATACCTGCGCTTTAGATTAAGTATTGATGACGTATATTATCTGTATGTTTGCATTAATCTTATTTTTGTGCCCCTTTATCAATAAATACTTTTAAAAATAGTACCATCAGACTTCAACGGACCTCTCTATCTTTGCTGGTAAGTGATCCAGTTACGGGAATTCGTAACAGTACAAAACATTCAATTTCTCTTTCATAAATCCATATTCTAATAACAGTCCATAACTAGCTTTGCAGTTCTAAAGGTTCAGTCTTCTGGGTGGTGCTCTGCTTCTTTCAGGTGAGCGCCTCTGGACCTGTGGAGTGTCATCAGGTTTGGCAGGTGTGTAATCAACGATAATGTTCTTGTTGCGCCTCTGGACCTGTGGAATGGTATCGGGTTTAATAGGTGTCAGTTTCCAGTGCCACATTGCTGTCAGTGACCTGATCATCACTGAGATGCAAGTCCAGTGACTGTAATGTGTCTGGCTTGTTCGATGCAATTGACTCAGGTGTGTTCTTTGATTGAGCACTCAATATCTGGTTCACATGATGTCTCCACGTCTAATCTCCAACATCCACTGTGTACATCAGTGGTCCATTTCTTGTAACTATCCTACCGGGTGCCCATTTATCTAGGATTTCCTGACCAATCATGAAGCTCCTTGCTGCTTCACTTGGCAACTAGCTGACCTGTTGATTCTGCACTTCCCTTAGTAGATCAGGAGGTCTATGCGAGATCTCAGATTCCTGTTCATGAACAGCATTGCAGGTGTTTGATTTGTCATCGCATGAGCAGAGTTCCAATACACAAAGAGGAAGTGTCCACCTTGTGCTGTAGAGAAATGTCCTCCTTATGCATTGCTTCAATGGACTTCTTGATGGTTTGGATAAACCTTTCAGTTAACCCATTTGTTGCTGGGTAGAGAGGAAATGACTTGAAATGTCTGATGCCATGTTTCTTCCTGAACAGTCGGAATTCTTCTGATGTGTATAGTGGTCCGTTGTCACTCACAATTTGTTCTGGTAAGCCTCTTCTGGTGATGATAGTCCTCAGGGCAGAGACAGTCTTTGCTGGAGGTGGTCGACTTCATTGGTATAACCTCCAGTAACTTCAAATGAGCATCCACAGCAATCAGAAACATGGAGTCCATGAATGGCCCAGCAAAGTCGATACGTAATGGTACCTGTGTGGGTGCAGTTTGAACTTGTTGGCATCCTGAACAGCTTTTGACCAAGTCTTCAATCTCTTTATCTATTCCCGGCCACCACACATTGCTCACCTTGACTCTATCCAGATGTCCTTCATGCTGATTTTCTACACACTGGTGCACAGTTTAAAGGGAACCACAACAAGAGATACACACATTAGCGTTCTTTGACGTACCAACAGTTGATCTTGTCTTACTGAGAACATGGGGTTATCGTGAGCTGGCCATCCGTGCATGATGATTTCATAGACTTCTGACAATGTCGGGTCATTCCTTGTTTCCTGTTGTATTTCGGAATTTGTTACCGGCAACGTGGTGTGGAACACTTTTGTTGGGTCACAGTATGAAGACTTTTCTTCTTCAGTTGCCAGTAGTGGAAGACGTGATAAGCCATCAGTGTTGCTGCATTGTTTAGTACCCTTGAACTCTATGTCTTACAACAAGGCTCTGAGGAACAGTGTCCAATGCTGTAACTGTGTAGCAGTCATCACTGGAATTCCCTTCCTGGGATTGAAAATGGACACAAGGGGCTGGTGATCTGTCACCAGCATAAACTTCTGTTCGTAGAGGCAGAGAGAAGACTCTTTATTCCCCTTACTAGACTAAGGGCCTCTCGGTCAATTTGGGCATATTTGTGTTCTGCATTTTGTTAGCGATCTTAAAGCAAATGCAATCCTTCTTTCGTGATGTGTGACAAAATGGTTCCAATGCCATAAATTGATGCATTGCATGCTAGTCTGATGGGCAGGGGTGGGTCATAATGGGTGAGCAGTTCATCAGATGTTATCAGTCTCTGTGTTTCTATGAATGCTTTTCCACATCTTTCTGACCATTCCCACTTTGCTCCCTTGTGTTCAATGGATGCAGGTATGCAGCAATGTTTAGGCAAAACCAGTGGTAGTAGTTTACAAGGTGCAAGTATGACCTGATTTGTGACACATTTTCCAGTTTGGGTGCCTTTAGCACAGCTTCAGTCTTCTCTTGTGACTTATGTAAGCCATGCTTGTCAATAACATGTTCACAATATGAGATACCATTCTTGAAAAACTCACGTTTCTCTCTCTTTGTGCGCAGACTGTACTCACTCAGCCTGGTAAGTGCTTTACCAAGGTTCTGGAGGTGCTGTTCATCATTTTAAATGTCATCAGGTAACATTGTTCTACTGGGATACCCTTAGAGCACTTGGTCCATTGCTCTTTGCCAAATTGCTGGAGCTAATGCAACGTTAAAGATGAGGCGATTATACTGGAACAGTCCCTTGTGAATGTTGATTGTGAGGAACACCCTGCTTGACTCTTCAATCTCCATTTACAGGTAGGCTTGTGACAAGTCAATCTTTGAAAGCCTCTCCCCGCTTGCCAAAGATGCAAAAAAGTTCTCTATTCATGGCAGGGGATACTGCATAGTACGCAGTATTGGGTTGATGCTCACCTTGAAATCCCCACATATGCAAATGGCTCTGGCCTTTCTTGATCACTGTGACAATGGGCGTGGCCAGTCAACCTGGGAGAGAATTTCAGATGCCTTCAAGCTCTTTCATTCAGCATCCACTTTAGAACGTATTAAAAGGCACTGGATGCACTTTACAGAATCTTGGCATTGCTGCTTCATCAATTCAGTTGCGGTCTTCATGTCTTTGAGTTTACCAATCCCCTTCTCAAATACCTCCCTATTAGCATTATGCAGCTGTGACAGTCTCTGGTTAGTGCTACCATTGGGCTGCACTTGCCTGTTGATGCCACATTGAGAGCTGCGAGTGCCAGTCTAGTTAGACTTTTCTCAGCCATTCACATCCAAAAAGCACTGGCCCTCCACTTTTCAATATATACTGTACAGGTAAAGCTCTAATTGCTGTGTTTGGCCTCCATACATCACCTTCACTTTCAGTTTGCATTTAGGAGGGACACTTTTTCACCGGTGTAGGTCTTTAGTGACACTAATATCTTCTCTAATGGTACCTTAGCGAACAGTCTGTTGTCGTCAGTCTCTGGAATTGAAGATAAAGCTGGCCCTGCATCCAGCTCTATTTTCAGTTTTAAACCAGACACATCTATTGTGATCCATATTATGTTGTGATCTGCTTCAGTTATACTATGCAGTTCTATGCATGACAGTTCACCTTTGTCAGACTCTATGCTGTCTGATTCTGTTTTACATTTGGTAACTTTATGCATTTGCTTAGTTTAGTGTTGGAGACTTTTCACTCAGCTGTGCTTTCTGTCTGCCTTGCACACTCTCTCTCTCTCTCTGTGACCTTGTCTGAGACACTTTCTGCAGACTTTTTCTTTAAACCAACAGTCACTTGCATCATGTGAGGATTTACCACATTGATAACATCTTTGGCATTTTGCACCATTCAGGAACATTTTGTGCATTTCACATTCTAACCTTTTCAGTTGTTCTGCAGCATCCTTTGCTGCAGTCTCTATCAATATTGCAATGGTCAATGCCCATTCTAAGGTTAGTTTTTTTTCGGACAGTAGCTTCTTTTGAAGTAGCTTCTTTGACTATGTATGCCACATACTGTACAAGCGTGTCCCTTAATGCACCAGAAAGCCCATCTCTAAAGTCACAGTACTGGGAAAGTTTGTGGAGTTCTGCAGTGTATTCGGAAAGGCTTTCATCTTTTGACTGGTTCCTTTTGTAAAATCTAAATCTCTTTTGGGGCTGAAGTGATTTTGTAAAATTGCAACAATGTCATCGAACATCCTGGTTGCTGGCTTTGCAAGGTTACAATAAGAGACTACATTCTTGGGCCTGTTAAGCTAAGAAGTGTAGGGGCTTTCTTTTGCTCCACATTGTTCGTGTTACCAACTCCCAGCCTAATTTAGCACTATCAAATTCATCAACTTTCCTGTCTGAAACCATCACCACACTATTATCACTTTAAGTTCAGTGTATCTTTCGCTGTTACTATGCGCTGTACTCGCGTGTTCGTTTGTGACTGTGATGGCCTTCTCATGCTGTTTAATTCTTGTTGTTTCATCCTGTAACTGCCAGTGCAATTGATGACATTCAGGACCGTACTTGTCGCCAATTTGTTGTATCTGTGCACAACTACATACCAATTAAATAAAAGCACACACACAGGAGATAACTTTAACTGGTGGATTCTCATTGCAGCGAGAGTAAGAGGGAGAACAATGTGCATGTGTAAACAACAGCACATGTGCAGACAACAGATCACTGCTAGTGCTAAGGGGGAGGGTGGTCATTGCTCTTAAAGAAATAGATTAATACATTACAAGGATCATCTGATCTGTTTGCTTGCTTTCCCACCCTCTTCATTTGTGACTAGAGTCTGGTATATACGGCCTTTCAGTACTTCAACCACGCACGGGCCAGAAAGACTATACCACAGAATTGCAGACCAAAAACGTTGATTGTTTCTCTGTCTGACCTGCTGAGTTTTTCTAGCGTTACCTTTGCTTCAGATTTCCATCATCTGTAGTTTTTAATGACTTCAACAAAATTTCCATGGAGGCGCGTAACAGGTCCACTCAAATCCATTAGGCGGACATTGGATTTCCTAGCAGTGACCAGGAACTAGAGCTTCGCTAATTCTCCTACCTTCCACCTATGTTTTACTTCATTCAGGTGTATTGAGGCCAGTTATAGCATTCTTGTTAATGGACCAACTAATGCAATTCTCACTGACGTCCAGCAAAAAAAAGCTTGTGGTCTAAAGGATGGATGGTGAGTAGAAAGAGCACAGGAAGTTCAATAACTTGCTGATAACCATGACATACATGGACATTTTACACTGCCAAGACTGCCTATGGTGCAAACCCCTAAGGGCCAAAGCTACAGAAAGACCTAAACAGAAGAATTTGTCAAGAGCACAGAGAAAATCAGAGCCCTTTGCTTTCCTTGGACAGTACCCAACAGAAAAGTGCTTAAGTTATTGTCCACGGACATAGGCTTTCCCAGTGTCAGCAAGAGGTCACATTAGAGGGACAGTCTTTGCCCAAATGTTCCTTGCTGGTAAATAGTTGCAAATGTGTCAATATTGAGTAAATATTGCAATTCAACTTTAGCAGGAATCAAAATGGCGTACATTGTTGAGAGTGAGCAATAGTCTGAGAGAGTTCTTAACTGATCAGAGGTTCAGTCAACTAGAATCAGCTTGTGAAATTTGTTGCGCAGGTGGAGCCCCAAGGAGCTCCTGAGCAAGATTTCTGTTGAGTTTAACAACCTCTGGGATTCTGGAACAGGATGCTACACCACCTATTGGGCAGGAAAGTGATCTGGCTGAACTTCTGCTGGAGCTGAGAGTTTTTGATTTATGTAGTAGCAAACAGTGGGTTCAGTTTCAACTTCTTGTTGATCCTTGCCAATCTTCTGCAATTCTGTCTAGTATGAGATTAAATCTCAAATTCTTAGTAAACATTAGTTGTTTTATACATCCATTAGTTGAGTTATAATAGTCAGGTATTAGGAAGTGAATATGTGGACTGAGTCTAGTTCTGTCTCTATGCACACCATCTTTAACTATCTGATTCTCTCAAAATCTCTTATTTGAAAGGGTAAATGATCCCCAGTTTCACTGATGAACATTGTTCATCTACTGTACTTTCCACTTGATAACCACATAAAAATACTATTTTAACCACAAGTATTCACTTTAATTGGAAACATCTTATGCATAGAGCATATATACATGTACTTTCCATGTGTATGTTTAATACATCTATCACCATTCAGTAACACAAGGAAGTAAAACAGTAAAGCATCTACACCCTCTGCTCTTTGCTTTACCTATTACCAACAAATTCATAACATGATAAAGTTCACATCTCATGTTTTGAATATTAGTCAACGCTGAGTTCCTATTAACCACGTGAAGTTAATGTCAAATATGTTGGACAATACTGTTGCAGTCGTTTTCTCTTCCAGTATGGATTATTCCTCAAGCTGTTGAATCATGGTCCCTATTGATGAAAGAAGAGGCTGAACACTTTGCCACCAAGGGACAACACCAAAACATTGCAAACGGCATTTCCGATATGATTGCAATTATTAACAAGTGATCAGAGAGCATGTGGTCCTTTTCAAGCTTCTAACCAGTAAATCATCAGAAATCGGTTGATTGGCTTCCCAATCAATACTTCCCACAGAAATGTGATTCTCTCTGGGTTTGCCTGTAAGCTTTCATACAGCTCTCCAATGCAGACTAGATAACTTGTACAACATCCATCTCATTTGGAAAATATTTAAAATCAATTTCTAAATTCAATCATATTGAATATTGATTATATATTATGTAAACTACCATCTGATCCTTAACCAGCTGCATCTTAACATGCTTTTCTGTGTTGGATTGCATATGTGTTAAGTATGATACTGGATCATTCTGTACAATGCAAGCTGAAGGGGTTCTCATCTAGCAAAGCTTTCTGATCTCCTGGTTAAACACCAGCTTTTGAGCTGGTGTGTTCCCAAATCAAATGACAACAGGGTCTGGAAAATTACACCCTCAGCAAATTGCCATTAACAACAACTCTCCTCATAGAATCATAGCAGGGCCGACAAATCCATACTGAACATCAACAGTCCAGATGTACTAGTCCAATGTAAGTCCCATTTATTATTCTCCCAAATTCTGATAATCCCCTTCTGGGTTCTGCCACTCACCTACACACAAGGGGCAATATACAATGGCCAATTAATCTTCCAAGCTTCATGTCTTGGGGACATGGGAGGAAGTGGAGCACCCAGAGAAAATCAACATGGTCACAGGGAGCATGTACAAACTCCTCATAGACAACTCCTAAGCTAAAGATTGAAACTGGGGCTCTGGCACTGTGAGGCAGTGGCTTTTTAAGTGCATTACTGTGCTTCCTGAAAACAGCTGAGAAACAATATCAGGTGAAGCAAGTTACTCACCAAATAGCACCTCAAGGCTTTACACCAACAACAAAAACACATATTAGGGCTGTGATAAAATACCTTCACTTTGGCTGGCTGTTCTTTCCTCCTCCTTGTGACTGAAGATAACTCACTTTTGTGGGTTCTGAGGTACCTGATGAAGCCACTGTGGGGACAGCAGACTTTGCTACAGCTGGAGCCAGCGGGTGAGTGGGTAGATAGTTTGTGAAATGGTGAGCTCCTTCCACTGATATGATGGGCATCCGTACTCTCCTGATGAATGGACTTAAGGTGCTCGATATCATCCTGAATGTTTCTTCAACACTTTGAGTGGTCATGGGCCATAAGTTCCCGAGAGTCAATGGGGATGTTATGATTTTTCAAAAGGCTTTGAGCAGGTCCTTCAATCTTTTCCTTTATCTTCCTGATAACCTTATTCTATGACACCTGGGAGTCTGGCCTTGAGTATATGAACATAGGCTGCCTAAAGTAACTGAGTGAAAGCAACCAGGGCCTCAGCGCTAGGGACATTGGGCTGAAAGACTTCAAGTTCAAGTTTATTGTCATCTGAGTGTACATATATGCAGCCAACCAAAGCAACATTCCTCCAGACCATGGTTCACCCACAGCACACATATCACACACAGCACATAAAATATAATATTGCCACAAGTAAGTTAGTAAAATATAATTCAAAGTGCATGTAGTGCAGAGTACAGGTAAACAGGTGCTGTCCTAGTGACGAGACCTCAGTGGTGGCAGGGTATTCATTAGTCTCACAGTCTGAGGCAAGAAGCTGTTACCCAGTCCGGCAGACCTAGTCCTGATGCTCCTATACCTCCTTCCTGACAGTAGTGGGTCAAAGATTTTGTGGGGTGGGTGGTAGGGACCCTCGACAATGCTTTGGGCCCTTTGTATGCAATGATCCCAATAAATGTCACAAATAGGGGGAGGGAAACCCTGGTTATCCTCTTGGTGGTTTTTACTATCCTCTGTAGGGTATTGCTGTCAGATGCCTTGCTTCTTCTGTACCATTAAAAGATGCAGCCAGACAGGACACTCTGCTGTGTGCATAAATCTACTGATGTTTCTGGACACATCATCAGTGATGTTCCTGGAATCATCGGGTGTTTCGGGTCTTTCAACGTCATACACCCTTCTCCAGGTGACCCATCTGGGGCAGATCAGACCCCAGCTTGTGTCCAGATGGCTAGCTACATATGACTCCATGGCTCTCCTCTCTTGAGCCACAGCCATCTTGAGGCCCTCTCTGCCGCATTGATGGTATTGCAGATGGCTCTCCTTTTCCTCTCTCCCTTGATCTCCAAATTGCTGAAGGCTCTGGCTGAGGAAAGGGCTGCGAATCCCCTATAACCAACTTCCACTGGGAGACACCTCGCTCTCCATCCAGCCTGCTGGCAGTTGCTGACTAGTCCTGTGTACTTTGATAGCTTCCTTTCAAAGGCATCTTCCAAGCGATCTTCCCATGGGACTGTCAGCTCCAGCATCACCACCTGCTTCGTAGACTCAGACGCAAGGACAATGTCTGGTCACAGGGTGGTGGCTGCGATATGGTTGGGGAACTTCAGCTGTCTTTTGAGGTCCACCAGCAGCTGCCAGTCCCTTACAGATGGTGCCCCTGTAGAATGTTGTTAGGATGGGGAAGAGGAGCCTTGCATACCTCAATATCCACAGAAAGTGTCAATGCTGCTGTGCCTTCTTGACTAATGAGGAGGTGTTGTGGGTCCAGGTTAGATCATCCATTATGTGCACATCAAAGAACTTCATGCTCTTCACTCTCCATGGCAGAGCCATTGATGAGCAATGGAGAGCGGTCAACCTGTTCTTTCATGAAGTCCACAATCATTTCTTTTGTCTTGGCCACATTGAGGCGGCGGGGTCCAGGCCCCAGACCGTACCGAAGCAACAGAAACTGATGTTTGGACAATGATTTAAACACCAAGCCAAATTGGGAAGATTGGATACATGCCAAATCAAGGTGGTGGGGTCCAAGTCCCAGACTGTATTGAAGTGACTGTACCTGATGTTTGAATGACTTGAGTACAACCAGGATTTAATTCTGCAGTATCTGCAGTGGGATTGAAACAATCCATTGACCAGGTACATACAGTTATGAAACCACTTTTCATTTGGTTTGTTGTTATTTTAAGAGACGAGTCTGTTGCTATCAAGCCATGCTAGAGCAGGTTGAGACTATTAGTGGAATTAGGCTGAAGAATCACTGGATTTACAGTGCGTTTTTCCACAAGGACTTCTAAATGTCAGGTAGTTGGCCATATTTTTTTTATCGATCTTGAACTGGTTTAGCCCTGGTTATGGCAGCCAAAACACCTGCTGCCTGTAAGGTGTTTTCTATGGATGCTTCAGTTTCCTCCCACAGTCCAAAGATGTACCGGTTGGTAAGTTAATTGGTCTCCGTAAATTGTCCCGTGATAAGGCTAACATTAAATAAAGGGTTGCTGGGCAGCAACCCTCAAAGAGTAGAAGGGCCTATTGTGCACTATCTCAAAAAAATAAAAAAATACAAACCATACACATAAATCATTTTGCAGATGATGAGAAAAGAACAAGAGAAATGAAACTAATTTGCTAATCCCATTGAAGAGCTGAATACATTGTAGAACTGTTTAAAGGTATCCTCTATTATATTTTGTTTGAGAATGTCCCTCAAATGCCTCCTATCCTATAACAACCTCATTATTGGAGCTTATCCGAGTTCAATGGATGTGTCACCAAATTACGTAAAAACCGTATTAGTACTTCAAGTTCTTTTATTAAACTTTGATAAATGCTTGCTTTCATATAACTGAATGAACAAAAATGGTATACTTTATTCTGATATTATGGCAGAGCAGATAAATTTTAAAAAAAGGAACTAGTGGAAAGAGGATGTTGACTAGGATGGCGGTGAATATTGGTAGCATTTGATGTTGCAGTGTTTGCCAAGCTTGCAGACGTTTCATCACCAGTTGAGGTGGCATCCTCTGTGCACATTTGCTGGTGTTTCTCTCTGGAAGTGTGTGTGTTTATATAGGCCCCTGTTCACTTGCCTTGGTCCTGATTGCTACCCCTTCAGATGACCTTTGAATTCTATTGGCTCACATTTCTTTGGCTCTTAGGGGTTTGTAGATAGGAATGATACCCGGTTCCATTCCCCAGGCCGTTATGCAAAAACTAGAAAAGATAGCACTTTCAGTCCTCAAACTCAAACTCTGGGCATGATACATAGATGATACATTGTCATACTCAAAATAAAATAGTGAATACCTTTAACCACTTCAACAACACATTCAGCAACATCTAGATTACAATGGAAAAGGGAAGTGGCACCCCACTCGCATTCCTGGATGTACTTGTCATGAGAAGGACAAACGGAAGGGTACACACATGGACCAAGTATTGAATTACCATGGCAACCACCCAGCCTGGTACAAGAAAAGCTGCATTCGTAACTTATTTAAGGGAGCACCAACATACTGCAGTGCAACTGAACTTCAGGCCAGGGAAGAGAAGGACTTATTCAGAGTGCTCCAGAACAGTGGTTACCCACAGAATTTCATCATGAGATCCTTACTAAAAAGGGAATGTCATGCAGACCTTACTCAACGCACACTGAAATGCACAACATTGCCCTACATCAAGAATATCACAGAAGTAACTGCTCAACCACTCAAACCTTATGGCATCATAATTGCTCACGAACCAATGGTGACTTTAAGGGAGCTTGTCTCAAGAACCAAGGTAAAGACAACTAACAAAATCAATGTGGCTTACAGGATCACCTGTGGAGTCTGCTACAAGAACTATGTCGGCCAGACAGAATGTAAACTCTCAACTTGTTTACGGGAACACAAGCTGATGGTACGGAGACATGATCCACTGTCAGTGATCTCTGTAAAAACTGAGAAGGACACCATTTCAACTGGGACGCTGCAGTTGTTCTGGTGCAGGAAAACACAAAGCAGGCACAAAATTTTTTTTTTTAGAAGTGTAGTTCTTTTCAGATAACTCCATAAAGAAACATATTGAAATAGATGCCATCTACAAACCCCTAAGAGCCAAAGAAACATGAGCCAATAGAACTAAAAGGACAGCTGAAGGGGTAGCCTATCAGGACCAAGGCAAGTGCACGGGGACTTATATAAATGCACGTACTCCCAGTGAGAGAACATCAGCAACTGTGCACCGAGGTTGTCACTTCAACTGGTAATGAAACATCTGCAAGCTAACTGGCAACCACAACATCAAAAGTCTCAACCCAAGCTCCCAATATTCACTACCATTCCGAAGCCTGCATATATCCAACCAAGAACTTATCTGGAGAAAAGGTAACTCCTTTGGGAATGACATTGGTAACAGTAAAATACAATAACCAACAAGCCACCCTGGGCTTGCTTATGGTAAACACAGGAGGACCAACATTATGGGGACGTGATTGGCTGAGACAACTACAACTTGACTGAAGATCCATCCTCCATCTGCATGCTACATCCCTGCAAAGACTCAACTGAAAGCTGACCAAGTAAGGCACTAGATGATGCCACAGCAATGTTCAAGAATGGCATTGGAAAACTCAAACATATCAAGAGTAAAATAGTGTTAAATAAAAATGGCACAATTGAGTTTTACAAGTCAGTGAACTAGACCACATGGCAGCTGAAGGAATTTTGTCCAAGGTTAAGTGGAGCCCATGGGCAAAGCCAGTGGTCCCAGTAGCCAAGAAGAATGGGTCTGTCAGGATCTGTGGTGATTTTAAGGTCACCATCAATCCAATACTGAAAGTAGATCAATATTCCCTTCTCAGGATGCAAAACCTTTCTGTAGGGAAACACTTCAGCAAAGTGGACTTAGCTGAGACCTACCTTCAGATGGAGATGGAAAAAGAGTCCAAAGTATTTCCCACCATAAACTTTATTGCTATAATAGGCTTATTTTTGGAGTAGCATCTGCATTCTGGCAGAAAGCTATGGACCAGGTGCTGCAAGGATGCCCAAGCACTCAATGTTACCTGGATGACATCATTGTTATGAGTAAGGTTGACAAGGAACATCTCCAACATCTCAAAACAATGTTAAAATATTAGAAGATTATGGGCTCAGAGCACAATGCAACAAGTGTGAATTCTTTAAACCAAACAAGTGATCACACCTCAGGGATTACATAAGTGTGCTGAAAAAATTCAAACAGTATTGGATGGCCTAAGGCCAAAGGACACACCCCAACTGTGGATTTGTCAACTGTGGATTTTTAGGATTTGTCAATTACAGGTTCTTGCCAAACTGGCTACTGTGCTGCAGCCCTTGAACATATTACTACAGATTGGGAAGAAATGGCAATGGACAAAGCAGTGTGAGGTGACTTTCCCAAAAAGTAAAGGAAATGGTGATGTCAGGCACTGTATTCTCACATGCTGATCCACATCATCTAGTGAAGCTTGCCTAATGGTATACAGTACAGTGCAAAAGCATTAGGCACATATATATAGCTAAATGCCAAAGACTTTTGCACAGTACTGCATTTGTCAACATGGAGCAGAGAGTGGATCTGTAAATCTGGCGGGAGCAAAGGATGTTGGGAATGGCAAGGGCGGAGTGCCACAGGAGGTGTGTGGGACAGGTGGCAGAGAAGTGGTGTCAGGGGTAGGGTGTAGCACGAGTGCAGACACACCCAGCCCTGAGACACCAGGCAAGGTCATTTGATTCCGAGCAATTGGTTTATTGATCATTACAGAACATCTCACTGGTGTTTCCCGCTCCATCCCCTGCCCCTTTTTCAACCATAATTCCCCTCTCCCTACCCCCTTCCCACTCGCAGTCCACAGTAGAGACCCATATCAGAATCAGGATTATCATCACTCACGTATAGAACCATAGAACACTACAGCACAGTACAGGCCCTTCAGCCCTCCATGTTGTGCTGACCCATATAATCCTTAAAAAAAGTACTAAACCCAAACTACCCCATAACCCTCTATTTTTCTTTCATCCATGTGCCTGTGCAAGAGGCTCTTAAATACCCCTAATGTTTTAGCCTCCACCACCATCCCTGGCAAGTCATTCCAGGCACTCACAACCCTCTGTGTAAAAAACTTACCCCTGGTGTCTCCCCTAAACTTCCCTCCCTTAATTTTGTACATATGCCCTCTGGTGTTTGCTATTGGTGCCCTGAGAAACAGGTACTGACTATCCACCCTATCTATGCCTCTCATAATCTTGTAGACCTCTATCAAATCCTCTCTCATTCTTCTGTACTCCAAAGAGAAAAGTCCCAGCTCTACTAACCTTGCTTCATATGACTTGTTCTCCAAACCAGGCAACCTCCTGGTAAATCTCCTCTGCACCCTCTCCATAGCTTCCACATCCTTCCTATAATGAGGTGACCAGAATTGAACATAATACTCTAAGTGCAGTCTCACCAGAGATTTGTAGAGTTGCAATATGACCTCTCTACTCTTGAACTCAGTCCCCCTGTTAATGAAGCCTAGCATCCCATAGGCCTTCTTAACTACCCTATCAAGCTGCGCAGCGACCTTGAGGGATGTATGGATTTGAACCCCAAGGTCCCTTTGTTCATCCACACTCTTAAATAACTGACCATTAATCCTGTACTCAGTCTTCTGGTTTGTCCTTCCAAAATGCATCACCTCACGCTTATCCAGATTGAACTCCATCTGCCGATTTTCTGCCCAACTGAAAAGTGTCCCGCTGAATGGAATAGTCCACTTTCCTCTCCTATCAAATTCCTTCTCCTTCAGCCCTTTACCTCTTCCACCTATCACCTCCCAGCTTCTCACTTCACCCGCCTTCCCCCAAACTTGATTTCATCAATCATCTGCCAGTGTGTACTTCTTCCCCTCCCCTTACCTTCTTATTTTGGCTTATTCCCCCTTCCTTTCTCGTCATAATGAAAGCTCTCAGCCTGAAATGTCGATTGTTTATTCCTCTTTATAGATGCTGCCCAATCTGCAGAGTTCCTCCAAAATTATGTGTGTGTTGATCTGAGGTTCCAGCATCTATAGAGTCTCATGTGTTTACGGCTGTGGTTGTGGGAGGCAAATTGTCCCTGTCCAGGTGTTCCTGTGGGCAATGTTCTTCAGCTGTTTTATCAATGACCTTTCCCACTGCTGGCCTTATTATGGAAGGATCTTGAAAGAAGTGTACATGTAGGAAATCTGAAGTACAGACAAAAACACTGCAAATGTTCAGCAGCTCAGGATGCATTTGCGGAAAGAGAAGCAGAGTTAATATTTTGGTTTGAGAGCTGTTATAAAAGGGCATTTACAGATTATGGCCCAATTTCACTCATTTCCCCTCAGCAAATGAAGCAGTCTATGCCTGCTTTCAGCAAGACCAAGACAAGTTCCAGGCACTGGCTGACAAGTAGCAAGCAATTTTGCCTGGCAGTTTCATATTAGGAATGACCATCTCCAATGAGAGATTTCCTTGACTTTCATTGCTATTACCATCACCAAGTTCTCCCACCATTGATATCCAGAAGAGAGGGTGTCATTATTGGCCAGAAACTCATTTGGACCAGCCACATCAATACTCCAGCTACAATAGCAGGTATCTTTGGTATCTTAGGCTGGGTATCCTTGGGCATTTAATTCACCCCAAGCATTTCGAACAGGCAACAAATAGGTCAGATCCATGATGGAATACCTTCACATTGCATGGGTGAGTGCAGCACTAACAACCTTCAAAAAGCTTGACACCATCCAGGAGAAAGCAGACTGCTTGTCTGGCAATCTATTCACCATCATAAACATTTCCTCCTTCCACCAGCATACAACAGCTACAGAACGTACTGTCTGCAGCAAATGTGGTGAAGTTCATTGCCTTCTGTGAAAGTCCCCCTTAATCTTATACCCTCTACTACGGTACAGAGAAACAAGCACAAAGAAAATCCACCTTCCTGCTTCTTCTTGACCAAATTGCCTAGGTCCAGACTTGGAAATATATTGCTGTTGCTTCACCTTCTCTGGTTTAAACCTTGGAGCTTTCTCTCTTCATCAAAAAGATTGCAGGAGCTCCAGTAGGAGGATTAACCTCAATTTTTTGAGGACAATTAAGAATATTAATAAATGTTGGCTTCAGCAATGAAACCCAAATTCTGCTCACATACCTGGATAAGTGCAGGTGCAAATTCTCTCATCTCTAAACTCTTTATTTCTCTCTCCTTTCCTTGTTTCCACTGATCTCCGCAAGCTGCTGATGAAGAAATTTGAGTTTCCCAATGTCACCTCATATACTTTGCCTCCATTTTGGGCTGACAGTCCAAAACTGCTTGCATGTTATTGGAGATATGACCCTCTCTTCAAGGACACTTAGAGAACATACTTGAAATCATTCTCTGTCTCCTGGTAATCTATTGCTCAGAATTCAGTATTTTGGTTTTGGGGTGCATGATAGGCTGGCCCAGCTGTGGTGACTGAATTTAATTGACACTGACACTGGTTTGCTTATCCTGCCAGTGTATATGGAGGATTTTGTGGAGCTGTTAGATTTGGAACTGTGCTGTGAATTGAGGTGCGTGCTGTGGGCAGTCTGAATCTCAGAAGCATCTCAGAGCGAGGAGATTACTGCTGCCCAGTAGACTATTAGTTTTATGTTTGGTTTGAAGTCTTGTCCTTGTGGTGAACTACATATACCTGTCTGGACACACCCCTCTGCTGACTGCTCCTGTGGCTCCTCCCACAGACCCCTGTATAAAGGCGATTGGAGGCACTGCTCCCCCCCCCTCAGTCTCCAGGATGTCGTGTGGTGGTCTCTTGCAGATAATGAAAGCCTATTGTTCGCCTCCCGTCACCGAGAGTTATTGATGGTGCATCAGTCCTTGAAACACCCTTTCCCTGAGATGGACAAAGGCTGTCCAAAGGTGCGCCAATGGAATGTTGAATTTCTTTGTTGATGTCTGCCTTCACTTAAGAGTGATTCCTATCACATGGGAACTGTTCCACATTTTCTTGGATTTTGAAACTTTACTATCATCTTTGAAAGTGCTGTGGGTTCATACATCAGTCAAAGGGGTAGATGAAGCCTCAGTTTAATGCTTCAACTGAAAGATGGTACCTGTACTGGTGCAGTACTTCCTCAGCATTGCTGTGTATTGTCCAAATATGCCTGAGAAGCTTATGAGTTGATATCCTACCACATACACAAAATTGGTATGGTTCAGAATAGATTGGATCATAGTCTGGTCTAGGAGTTACTAGCTCATTATCTGTTTGGAAGCTAGCACATTTGGGGAGATTAGTTGAATGATCTGGGGATGTGTACAGTAATAGAGGAATCCAGGAATTTGGGAAGGGCTTCTGACCCAAGAAAATGGTATGAACTCCTTAACATGAGGAATTTAATAAAAATTTGATATCAGGTGTGTAAGAATGCAGGAACCTTTTCTTTCTGTTTCTTAGTTTTATATGTTTTCCTGTCATGGGACGGTTGTATAAATATGCTGTACTGTATCTGCTCTGTGATATTCTGTGCTGCTTTGTAAAATAAGAATAAATAATACTACAAATTTGAATTACAAAAAAAAAGAATGCAGGAACCTCTCACCATTATGGTGGTGAGATCCCCAAGGAGCTCAGCCATGCTGCATAGGAAAACACTGAAGGGTACATCAGCACAATTACTATGTAAGTGTTACAGTTTAGATACTCGGGACTATTACGCTCTTTGCATGTAGAATGGCTTCTTCCAAGGGAACCATTCATTGCAAAACCTCATGGTCACTCATCTTTTGAAAACTATACCTTGGGTTACCAAGGAAACTTTCCACTGAAATTGGTGAGCAAATAGGCACATTTATATTACTTTAGATTCCATTTTATTGACCCATCTCCCAAAAGGCCAGAGATCTCATAAAGATGCAGCAGTATAGCAGTTATGTAATTAAACCTTAGGTACAGAGACATGAATTAAAAACCCAACACAGACCTGGGAAAGTTAAATGAAAATATTAAAAAAAATCAAAATTACAATAACTAAAAGTTACAATAACCATTAAACTATTGGACCATTTAAAATCTATCCAGTTCACTGTCCTTCAGGGGAAGGAAACCGGTACCTGGTCTGGCCTATATGTGAATCCAAATCCAACAACATGATTGACTCTTAACTGCCTGCACAGTTTGAGGGCAATTAGGGATGGGCAATAAATGCTGACAACATCCATAACTTGTGAACAATGAACTTAACTTGAAACATGTTTCTGAATTGCTAAGATTCTAACACCAGTGTGACCTTAACAGATATAAATACATATTCTGTATAATGTTTTATCTATTATTCAATTAATAATAACTTTATGTCATTGATTCCATGTGACATGAACACTTCATTTTCCCATATAAGGGACAAGGAATTAAGAATATGCTAATAGTTTGTTACAATGAGCAAAGGAAGCAAACCCAAGTGCAGGACACAGACACAGAGATTCAGTTTGGATGCTTACACAGGCGTAAACGCCAAACAGCAAATAGGAGGGATCTTGACACGGAGCCCTGATATGGAGCCTTGACTCAGAGAGTCTCATAGGTAAACCTTGAAACTGGAGCTAAACTTAGAACAAATAGTTCTAAGTGGTTGAGTAACAGAGTTATCTCACAGGAAAAAAGACCAACGATCTGACGACTAGTGGTTGTGATACTGGAGTTCTTATACTGCAGTTCTTGATGGAAAACAGATGTGCAGTCATCAAAGTGAATTAGAAGCAATTGGGAAAGAAACAGTCAGAACTGTGGCACAATCAACGGAAAAAGGAGCAAGATAGGGAATAAACGATCTGGACCATGACATAGTTAGGCATAAAAGTTCTGGAAGAAGAAAGAGAAAAGCCCTAGTTTGCTCAAACTATCCTCATCAGAAATGCTTTCTAATCCAGGTATAATCCTGGTAAATCTGCTCTGCATCCTCCCTAAAGCCTCCACATCCTTCCTATAATGAGGCGACCAGAACTGAACACAATACTCCAAGTGTGGTCTAACCAAAGTTTTATAGAGCAGCAACATTACCTTGCTGCTCTTGAACTCAGTCCCCCAACTGATCAAGGCCAACTCATCATATGCCTTCATAACCATCTTATCAACTTGCACTGCAACTCAAAATCAGAATCAGAATCAGGTTTATTATCACCAACATGTGGCATGAAATTTGTTAACTTAGCAGCGGCAGTTCCATGCATCTATGGAAAAGAGTACAGTTGATGTTTCAGGCTGAGACCTTTCATCAGGACTGGAAAAAAGATGAGGAGTCGGAGTAAGAAAGTGGGGAGAGGAGGAAGAACCACAAGGTGACCGGTGAAAGCCGGAGGGTGAAGTAAGGAGCTGGGAAGTTGATTGGTGAAAGAGATACAGGGGTGGAGAAGGCAGGATATGATAGGAGAGGACAGAAGGTGATGGAAGAAAGAAAAGTGGGAGGAGCACCAGAAGGAGGTGAGAGCCAGATATGAAGATAAGGTGAGAGAGGGAAATGAGAATGGGGATTGGTGAGGGGGGGGGCCATTACTGGAAGTTCAAAACATCATCAGGTTGGAGGGTTCCCAGACAGAATATTGGGTGTTGCTTCTCCAACCTGAGTGTGGCCTCATCGTGACAGTAGACGAGGCCATGAACTGACATGTTGGAATGGGAATGGGAAGTGGAACTAAAAGGGGTGGCCACTATGAGATCCCGCATTTTCTGGCAGACGCAGCATAGGTGCTCGGTGAAGTGGTCTCCCACTCTGTGTTGGGTCCCACCGATATACAGGAGGCTACACTGGGAGTACCGGATACAGTATATGACCCCCAACAGACTCAGAGGTGAAGTATTGCCTCACCTAGAAGGACTGTTTGGAATGTTAGTGAGGGAGGAGGTGTAGGGGCAGGTATTGCAGTTGTTCCACTTGCAAGGATAAGTGCCAGGAGGGAGATCAGTGGGGACAGACGAATGGGCAAGGGAGTCAGATAGGGAGAGATCCCGGTGGAAAATAGAAAGTGAGCGGGAGGGAAAGATGTGCTTGGTGGTGGGATCCTGTTGGAGGTGGTGGAAATTATGGAGAATTATGTGGTGGACACGGAGGCTGGTGAGGCAGTAGGTGAGGACAAGATGAACCCTATCCCTGGTGGGGTGGCACGAGGATGGGGTAAAAGCAGATGTGCACGAATTGGAAAAGATATGGTTAAGGGCAGTGTTGATGGTGGAGGAAGGGAAGCCCTTTTCTTTGAAGAAGGAAGACATCTTGTTGGTTCTGGTATGAGAAGCCTCATCCTGAGACCAGATGCGGCGTAGACGGAGGAATTGAGAGAACAGGATGGCATTTTTACAAGTAAAAGGGTGGGAAGAGGTAAAGTGAGATTCTGTGGGTTTATCAGTAGATAAGCTATCTCCAGAGATAAAGACAGAGAGATTGAGAGAGGGAGGGAGGTGTCTGAAATGGACCAGGCGAATTTGTGGGTAGGATGGAAGTTGGAGGCAAAGTTGATGAAGTCTATGAGCTCAGCATGGGTGCAGGAAGCAGCACTGATTCAGTCGTCAACGTAGCATAGGAAAAGTTGGGGAGTGATACCAGTGTAGGCTTGGAACATAGACTGTTCCATGCAGCCGACAAACAGGCAGGCATAGCTGAGACCCGTGAGAGTGCCCACGGCTACACCTTTTGTTTGAAGGAAGTGGGAGGAGCTGAAGGAGGAATTATTAAGAGTCCACAGTAAGTATAAATTGATAGATTAAAAATAGTACAAAAACAAATAATATATTCTTAAAAAAAGTGAGGTAGTGTTTATGGGTTGAATGTCTATTTAGGAATTGTATGGCAGAGGGGAAGAAGCTGTTCCTGAATCACAGAGTGTGTGTTTCAGGCTTCTTTACCTCCTTCTTGATGATAACAATGAGAGAGAGCATGTCCTGGGTGATGGGGGCTTCTTAATAGTGGACATCACCTTTCTGAGGCAATGCTCCTTGGTACTGTCGAGACTAGTACCAAAGATGGTGTTTTCTGTATGGTTTTCTGTCGCCTTTTTTGGTCTATGGATTTACAGTCTATGGACTTTAAGTGATCTATGGGTGTGAACCCCAAGACTCCTTTGTTCCTCCTCACTGTTAAGAATCCTGTCATTAACCTTATATTCTGCCTTCAATTTCCACCTTCCAAAGTGAATCTCTTAATCCTTTTTCCAGTTGAACTCCATCTGCCACTTCTCAGCCCAGCTCTGCATCTTATCAATTGTAACTACAACAACCTTCTACTCTCTCCACAACACCACCAACCTTCATGTCATCTGTAAACCCCCAGAACATCCAGCAACCATTCCTAACCTTGTGACAGCCAAGTCTATGTCATGTCTGTAATATTGTATCTCCATGCACAGACCAATGCTTTAAGTTCATTGCCCTTGTTCCTGATACTTCTCGCATTGACATTGATACATTTCAATCAATCCAACTGATAGCAATTATGCCCTTTCCACTATCGATCCTTCCTCACAGTCTATAGGCATTTACCTTTACACCAACTGTCCCATCCTCTGACTTATCGCCCTGGTTCCCAACCCTCTGCCAAACTAGTTTAAACCCTCCCCAACAGCTCTCGGAAACCTGACCACAAGGATACTGGTCACCCTTGAATTCAAGTGTATGTTGTTGGTACCAGTAAGTACCATGACTTCTAGCTGCTCTCGCTCTTAAGAATGCCCTGGAACTGGCCGAGACATCCCTGACCATGGCACCTGGGAGGCATCATAGCATCTGGGAGTCTCTCTGGCATGTCCACATAATTTCCTGTCTGCCCTTCTAACTATTGAATATCCTATCACCACTGCTCTCTCTTCTCTCCCATTCTCTTTCTGAGCCAAAGAGCCCAACTTAGTGCCAGACTCGTGGCAGCTATGGCTTTCCTTTGCTAGGTTATCCCTCTCTGGAAGTATCCAAAGTGGGAGACTTTGTTATTGAAGGGAACGTCCACAGGCATACCCTGCACTGGTTGTTTATCCTCTTTTCCCTGTCAACCAACATCTCAGCCTCCTGAACAGTCCAGAGTTCATCTAGCCCCAGTTCCAGTTCTCTAACACTTTCTGTGAGAAGCTGCAGCTGGATGCATTATATTCATAATTCTTTTTCCAATTACTGTTCATTATATAGGTGTAGGAGCACTGAATTGTCACCTGAAGGGGGTTGGTAGGTGGTAATAAGGAGGACTCCTTGTATTCTGAGTCTTCATGGAGTTTCATGTCAACACTAAATCTCCCTGTTTTAAGATTTCTTGACTGCACACTAAGTCTTCATTACAGGTCTTCCCAGGTTGACTTGTGGACACCCTGTACATGTGTACAAGCACTTGAGAGAGCAGCAGGATGGATTTGCCAGGCTAAAGGCACCTTCTGCCATGCTGGAATGCAACATTCCTGAGAGCCTTCTCTCCCCAACCTTTCCTGAGCTGCAACAGAGAGGCTGGGTTAAGTGGAGCGGAGCTGGGATCACCGAGCAGACTCATCCAGACACGAAGTCAGTGAGGCTCCTCTTCCTGCGCCTGCTTGATCTCCTGTCACCACTGTTTCTGCTATCCTCTCCCACGCACTGTTTCTGTTCATTTCCACCTCATGAACAGTTATCATTATGAACAGTTCTCTGGCACAAAACTTTTTCATAACTTGGAGACTACTTATTTTAGGATAGGAAAGGAGCATGGATTTCCATCGATAACTAGAACTGTGATTACTATTTAGGCCTCTCGCAATGATCTCTCAACTTTATGTAAGATTCAACTTGAACATACAAGAAGTATGGACCTTGGCTCCAGCTGCACACTTGGGCCACACTCTGGACTGATCTTAGAAGTACTGGTGAACATTCCTGTTCTATTGATGCCTGAGGACAACTTCAGGGTTCAAAACTTTGAAGTAAGTTCATGACTAAAGTATGCATACGTCATCATATACTATACTACACTAAGATCCACTTTCTTGAAGGCATTCACAGAACATAGAAATACAATACAATGAAAATCTAAACACAAATAACAAACAACCAATGTGCAAAAGAAGACAAAATGTGCAGGTACAAATAAATAAATAAACAAACAAATAAATAGTACTGATAATATGAGTTGTGGAGTATTTGAAAGTGGGTCCATAGGTCCTTGAATCGGTTCAGCGTTGAGGTGAATGAGGTTATCCATGCCGGTTCAAGAGCCCGATGGTTGTACGGTGATAACTATTCCGGAACCTTGTGGTAAGGGACCTAAGGCTCCTGTACCTTCTTCCCAAAGACAGCAGTGAGGATGTGGCCTGGTTGATGGGGGTCCCTGATGCATGATGCTGCTTTCTTGTGGCAATGCTCCTTGTAGATGTACTCAGTGATGGGGAGAATTTTTCCTGTAATGGACTGGGCTGCATCCACCACACTTAGTAGGTTTTCCTGTTCTTGGGCATTGGTGTTTCCATAGTGGTCCTTAATACCACCAGTCAGGATCCTCTCCACTACTTGCCTAGAAAAGTTTGTAAAAATTTTAGATGACGTGCTGTCTCCCTCTGATGAGTACATCATGGGTACCTGGACCTGTGGATAGTAAGTCAGTGAATGAGGAGGATGTTATCACTGTGGTTCCCAGTCTGGTGGATCTGGCCATGCAATGAGACAGGATTGCAGAGCCACCGTGAATGAGCTATCCTGGCAAATTGCTTGACTTGTCTGCGGATAGCTCTTTCACTTCAGACATTTGTAAAGCAGGCTTCTTGTAAACATTTTTCCTGAGTTTACATTCCACAACTATCACAGAAGGATATGAGCTCCTGTTCTTGGATTGGTAGCCCAGACCTCCTTGTTATTAGTCTGGTAACCTACCCACTGCAACTCCACTGTGATTTGAAGCTGACTGGAACAGAATAAACCTAGCAATTAAACCTGGTTGAAGTGACAGACTTTGATGAAAAATGCAAGGTCAGGCACCCTTGGCCATTTAAATCCTTTTGCAAGGCAAAACATCTATATGTATGTAATTTGCAAACCAGATGCATAAAAGGAGATTCAGAAAGGGATTAATGCAGGATTAATGGGAATGGGTGCTTGATGGTTTCCACACTGTATGACTCCATAAAATGGCTCTGTAAGCACCCAGTTTGTTTATAGATTAATTTATATTTGTGTGCATTTCAAATGTCTTAGAAGGATTCATCAGTAGACATCTCATTTGCATGGGAAGTACTTGCCTTGCGGGCTCTCTGTGTGGAGTTTGCATGTTCTCCCAGTGATTGCACGGGATTCTCTGGGTGCTGCAGTCTCCCCCCATGCCTGAAAGATATTGCTAGGTCAATTGGCCACTGTAAATAATAACAAATGACAGGGAGTTGACTGGAATGTGGGAAGAATCAAATAGATCAGTGGAGGATTAGTGTATCTGGGCGCTTGTCGGTGGTTCTAGACCAGCTGTGAAGCAGTGGCGCAATGGTGCGGTTACCCATGTTCAATCCTGACCTTTGCTACTGTGTGGAGTTTGCAATTTTTCCATATCTCCTCAAGGGTTTCCTTTGTGTTCTCTGGAGTCCTCCCACATCCCAAAGGTGTGTGGGTTGGTGGGTTAATTGGTCTCTGTAAATTGGCTCTAGTGTGTAAGAAAGTGTTAGAAACTGGGGAGAGATGATTGGAATGTGGAAGAATAAATCAGTGCTTACTGTTCAGCACAGACTGGGTTAGCTGACATGTCTGTTTCTGCACAGTATTATTCTATGACATATTTAATATTCATTTTAATTATGTTGCAAATATTTATTACAGCTGTATCAATTAAGTTGTAAATTTATATATATACATGTACATTTATATTGCTTCAGCCATTTCAATTAGCTTTTGAATATTAATTTCTACATATATTATGTTGCAAATATACAGTACATTACCATTGCATTTTTAATTATTATAGCTTATATGCATATTAATTACATTGCAATTGTGAACTGTTGTGGATAATTTCATTCCCTACTATTCTGAACTTTTCTATGATCTACAGCTTCACTTTCAAGGACTGTTTATAACTCATGTCCTCAGTATTATTTTTATGTGTACTTTGATAATAACCTTACTTTGAACTTTAAACTTTGAAACTTTAATAATTTTACTTTGAATCTTTAAATATCTGATATATATTTGTAATGTAGCTGATATGCATATCAACATGCCTATAGTAATATGCAATGTAGTTAATGCACATAAAATACTTACAATGTAATCAAAATGATTAATTTTTAGCGGTCTAATTTACAAATGGCAATCCGTAAATATATTTTAAATATGCATAATAGAATACCTGTAATATTATTTAGTATTGTATTTCATGCACATGAAATTAATATTTAGAATAGAATTGATATTTCTTTAATAAATGTTACAACATGTTGTGTCTATTGTAATGTGTTTCTGAATATATTAATATATGCAAGTTAATTACATAGCAAATATTACAATTCAATGTTTTAATTACGTTAATTCAGGCTAGTTATTATTACTAGGCATACAATTACATTGCAAGCATTTCAAGTTATTTTCATTGCAAATATTCATTTTAATTACGGGAAATAATTCCCAAACTGTACTAAATGACGTTTAAAATCCAAGAGTGTGTATGCGCACAGGGTGTGTGCGCCCGGTTTGATTGAGACGCCGGGGCACGCAGTGGAACGTGGTGTCGGCGAAATTTGATGGAATTCGGTGACATAAAAGCGGCGGCGGGCCGAGGGGGCGCCACAGTGTCAGGGACGGTGGGATCAGGCGGGGTGCCGAACAAAACTGCGAAACACGCCCTCTGCCCGTTCCTATCTGTGGCGGCGTCGCCGCTTTCTGAGGGTTTGGCTGTTCTCTCCGGTCACCGCCGCCGCATTTCCCCGGTGTGAGGAGCAGCAGCGATGAAGATGAAGGCCGAGAAGAGGTCCCCTTCCAGCGGCGGCAGCGTCGCAGGAGGTGGAGGCGCCGCCGTGTCCCAAGGACCTGCCCCGTTTATCCAAGCTTTGGCGGCGGCGGGTACCCAATATCAGGCTTACGAGACGTACTTGGAAAACGGCATGATCTGCCTCAAGCATAAAATCAGAAACATAGAGAAGAGAAAGGTAATGTCTGGTTGCCCTACGTACTTTGCTCTGTTCCTAATGGTACCTGATTTCTGCAGCGCCAGATTCTGCATTCCAGCTGCAATGCATTCATTTCCACTGGACGCTATCGGTGCAAAGATTCAACTTCTGAACTTCCACGTTTTGTAAATGTCTCTCCCCACCCACCTTGTATTACTGACTTTGCAGAAATTCTGTAAATTTTATGCAGCGCGTATGTCAGTTTGGGACCGTCCTTCTTCCCAAAATTAAACATCAGTTTTCTTTCGTTCAGTTCATCTTACTGTCTAGGATGGGGGAAAGCCCTAATTGCGCATTCACTTACTGCCCCGTTACCCATTTCCCGACAAACAGAATGCCTGAAGGTTGAAATAGTGGCAGACTGAATGATACACTGGTCAAGATTGGAGCACTTTAAAACGATGGGAAATGCAAGTTCATTTGTATTCATTGCTTCAGTTATCCGAGTGTAAAATCAATTTGCGCTTTGTAAAGAAAGGAAATATTTTTATTAAAAGAATTTAGTATTTTGATTTCAGAATTAATTTGTATGCATGTAATATTTTAGTTTGCTTCTATCTCCCCACCCCCATGCTTTGTCATCCTCGCACCACCGAATTTTTGAAAATATAAAGCACAAGACAGTATTTGGGTGGGTGGTGGAAGAGATTAAGGTAGGCATCATATTTTGGGGGCATGGGAGAGATTGTAAACGTTCAATTTCGCAATAATTAAATTTGTTCGCCCGAACTGATTCTGAATCGAAATGGAACGTGTAATTAGGCCTTTGTCCTGTTGCATGCCACTCAGGAATTGACCTAACCCTGCGCATATTGAAGTAACATTCGAACCAGAACACAAAGCAAAACTTGTTACTTTCTTTTGAAAGAGAATTGCTTCCTTAACACAAAGGAATGCCAATGCCAAGTTAAATACACGGTATTGCTTATTCAATATCTGACCTGCTTGGCTATGGATGGGGTCAGTGTGGATTTTATTACTGTGCACTGTGATGATCATGGATGACCATGTTCTCGTGTAATTTTTTATATCTTGAAGGCAAAACTGGATGACTATAAAGAACGATTAAAAAGAGAAGAACTAAATCAAGACCAGTTGGCAAGTATTTCTTTAAATTGATCAATCCTTGTCATTTTTTTTTGGTTTCCACAGAATATCCTAATTGTGACCATGAAGGGGTAATTTTCTTCTACAAAGCATTTTTCCTCTATTTATTTTACATCATCTGCTTTGTGCATTTTACTTTGACAACTGAAAATATATATCTTTTGGTCTTGCTTGGACTGTTGTGCCAGTCTAAACCTTTTAAAGTGAAACAGGCAGTTGAAGGTCACTTCTTATCCCTGTTTAAATGTTGTAACAATTTTATAGTAGCTCTAGTTCTCCAAAGACTCCATCCAGTTAGCCCCATTCCCTGCTTATCCCAGAGCCCTGAGATCCAGAGTTTGTTTTGTCTTCAAATGCAAACTGCAAGTGCTTGGGACTGTCATGTGAAATTACTCTTTAACTTTCTCTTAACTTACTCTTTAACTTTAAATTACTCTTTTAACCCTGGCTGGCTGCATTCCACTTTTCCACCTGCCACAAACCCATTGAAGATTCTGCTGCCAATTTTTAACAACAGATTTGCTTGGTTCTCTTTTAATGTAGTGATATCCAATGGAAACTTCATCAAAACTTAATTGGACACTTTTTGGGTTGGGCTCCTGCAGGAGGTGGCCACAAAAGTGTTTGAAAATGATTAAATGCCAACTTAAATACTCGTGGTGATGTAATGCACTACCAACAAATTGGGGGGGGGGGTGCTGTGATATGACGAGATGAATTTTGTTTAACCTATTGAAAAGGTGATCTGAGCAGCAATGGAAAGTAGAATTGGAAATGTCAAAAGCTTTTGTCATTCAACACATTCCTGAGGAAGGAGTGCTGATGTAATCAAATGAGCCTATTGGGGTTTTAATAAAAATCCAAGATCTGTAAATAATCTGGCTTGGTCTGCCTGGCAGAGGGATGGAAATTAATAGTACCCAAGCTTAAAACTGTGATTAATGTGAAATTCCTGATCACTGAACAGTGGGTGCAAGCTGATAGTCACTGGCATACCTGTTTCCAGATGCTGAATGTGGAAGATTATCGACCAGGAAAATGGTTCTTAAGGAGGAGTCATGTGAACAAATTCCTCCTGCTTGTTTCAACATCTCAGTCCTTTGTATCTAGACTGCTTGCCAGCTATTCTTACCTCCACCTCTCCTTTACAGGATTTTTAGCAACCTATTTTGGCAGATTTTTAACAAACTTGTATGGGTACTGTGCTAGGCCTCCTTTGGTTGGGGTCAACCATGGATATTGTATCCAGACGGTCCAGGTTAGCAAGCTTGGGCAATACAATATGGAGAGTGAGCTGTTGCCCATGTAGCAAGTTCCCCCTCTCCTGTGTATCTGATGAACCCAAAGGAATGGCAGAGACTGATACAGTTTGGCACCAGCAGCATTGAACTCAATGTAGGACTGTCTTGGGGACTCCAGCTCCAGATATTTCCCTTGGGAGTTTACTCCAGAAGCCTTACCTATGAATGGGTTTAGCTGCAAGGCAGCAGAGGTTTGAGATCAGGTTTTCCTTCTTATTGTGTGCCAACTGTGGCTGGCAAGCCCCATCTGCTCAAAGTGACTGGTTTTAAGGTGCCTGTGACCTGCCTTTGCCTGTTCTTTTGTCGTAGAAACACTTCTGCCAGGCTTAGTAGCTAAGCCACGCGTGAAGGCCAAGAGCCAGACTTGGTTGTCAGAGGCTATTTGAGATGCACACCATTGGGAATATTTAATAGGTAGTAGGAGCTTGGCCCCATTACCACCCCTAGCTATAACAACCTCGAGGAACCAGGTTCTGCATCACTTTGTGTAAATTTGAGGATTTTGGGTTTCTTCTATACCATCACCATTTTGTCTCCTATGCCATCACCAACCTTATCAGCTCTGGGGATCTCCCATCCACTACCACCAACCTCATAGTTCCCAAACCCCGCACCTCCCGTTTCTACCTCCTACCCAAGATCCACAAACCTGCCTGTCCAGGTAGACCTGTTGTCTCAGCTTGCTCTTGCCCCACCAAACTCATTTCTGCATACCTTGACACTGTTTTATCCCCCCCTTATTCAATCTCTTCCCACCTATGTTTGTGACACTTCCACCACCTTATTTTCACCATGGACATCCAGCCCCTATATACCTCCATCCCCCACCAGAATGGTCTCAAAGCTTTTCGCTTCTTTTTGGATTCCAGACCTAACCAATTCCCCTCTACCACCACTCTCCTCTGTCTAGCGGAATTAATTCTTACACTCAATAATTTCTCCTTTGACTCCTCCCACTTCCTCCAAATCAAGGGTGTAGCCATGGGCACCTGCATGGGTCCCGGTTATACCTGACTGTGGAACAGTCCATGTTCCAAATCTATATGGGTATCCGTCCCCCTCTTTTCCTTCGCTACATCAACGACTACATTGGTGCTGCCTCCTGTACGCATGCTGAGCTCGTTGACTTCATTAACTTTGCCTTCAACTTTCACCCTGCCCTCAGATTTACCTGGTCCATTTCTGACACCTCCCTCCCCTTTCTTGATCTTTCTGTCTCCATCTCTGGAGTCAGCTTATCTACTGATATCTACTATAAGCCTACAGATTCTCACAGCTATCTAGACTATTCCTCTTCCCACCCTGTCTCTTGCAAAAATGCTATGCCCTTCTCACAATTCCTCTGTCTCCGCTGCATCAGCTCTCAGCATGAGGCTTTTTATTCCAGGATGAAGGAGATGTCTTCCTTTTTTAAACAAAGGGTCTTCCCTTCTTCCTTCATCAACTCTGCTCTCAAACGCATCTCTCCCATTTCCCACACATCTGCCCTCACCCCATCTGTCTGCCACCCCACTCGGGATAGGGTTCCCCTTATTCTCACCTACCACCCCACCAACCTCCAGGTCCAATGTATAATTCTCTGTAACTTCCACCACCTCCAATGGGATCCCACTACCAAGCACATCTTTCCCTCCCCCCCCCCCCCCCACTTTCTGCAGGGATTGCTCCCTACGCAACTCCCTTGTCCACTCGCGTCCCCCCCATCCCTTCCCACCAATCTCCCTCCTGGCACTTATCCTTGTAAGTGGAACAAGTGCTACACCTGCCCTTACACTTCCTCCCTCACCACCATTCAGGGCCCCAGACAGTCCTTCCAGGTGAGGCGACACTTCACCTGTGAGTCGGCTGGTGTGGTATACTGTGTCCGGTGCTCCCGGTGTGGCCTTTTATATATTGGTGAGATCCGATGCAGACTGGGAGACCGTTTCGCTGAACACCTACACTAGGTCCACCAGAGAAAGCAGGATCTCCCAGTGACCACACATTTTAATTCCACGTCCCATTCACATTCTGATATGTCCATGGCCTCCTCTACTGTCAAGATGAAGCCACACTCAGGTTGGAGGAACAACACCTTGTGTACTGGCTGGGTAGCCTCCAACCTGATGGCATGAACATTGACTTCTCTAACTTCTGTTAATGCCCCTCCTCCCCTTCTTACCCCATCCCTGACATATTTAGTTGTTTGTTCTCCATCTCCCTCTGGTGCCTCTTTCATCCCCCTTTCTTTCTCCCTGGGCCTCCCGTACCATTATCCTTTCCCTTCTCTAGCTCTGTATCACTTTCGCCAATCACCTTTCCAGCTCTGAGCTTCATTCCACCCCCTCCGGTCTTCTCCTATCATTTTACATTTCCCCCTCCCCCCACTACTTTCAAATCTCTTAGTATCTCTCCTTTCATTTAGTCCTGATGAAGGGTCTCAGCCCAAAACGTTGACAGTGCTTCTCCTTATAGATGCTGCTTGGCCTGCTGTGTTCCACCAGCATTTTGTGTGTGTTGTTTGGGTTTTTCTAGTTTTTAATGTGCTTGTTTAGATGCATTGTTTTTATTGGTAATCAAATCATCTTTAACATTTTCTTGCATAAACAAATTGGGTAATATTTCCATTATGGAATGGACCTTGATCCAATTATTTGTTCCTAGCAGAAACTAAAATAAGACCGGTTAGTTATCTTGATGTTGATCCAGTTTAGTTGCAGGATTTGCCCAGTGAGTACTTTAGCCCTGAATGTATTGCATGGCTTTTGAAAGCTCAAGTCAAATGGCATTTTCTGTGGTTGTTGCTTTTGATAACCAATTCCAGCCATGTGCTTTCCTGCTGCTAATCTTGAGCCTCCTGTTTGCATGGAACTGTATAATCAGTGACCAAAAGTACTTCATAGATGGAATATTAAATACAGATGTATTCTTGTTCTGTGTAATTTTCCCTTTTTCTTGTCGTGTAAGGGATGAGAGAATTAGCTGTGATACAGTATTGTGCCAAGGTCATTGGCACCCTTGATTTTTTTTATATATAAATCTTGTTCGAGATGTTTTTTGTCTTCTGTGTTAGTGGGTCAGTAGAAAAATTTTAATTTCTGAACATAAGTTTTCCAAAATCAGATATTACAGAAATGTTTGTATTCCTTAAGGAAAATAACCTATTAAATAATAGAGAACTTTTCAAATAAAAACTTGATTACTTTGTAGGAATATAGCTCAGTGCATAATTGAACAAGTATAACAAACAGATGCTAATGGTCAATGACAGTTGAATGAATTAAACTGATTAACTGAAACAGAAATGGGTGTAGAAGGAATCAAACTAGGTGAAGGACAACCAAACTAAAGTGAAGATGTGGCAGATGTGACATTTTAACCTCTGGATCGTCAATTCTTGCATCATGGCAAGAGTGAATATAGCAACAAGACACAACGTGGGCATCCTGCATCAGTAAGGTCTCCTCAAGCAGAAATTTTGTGGCAGACAGAAGTTTCAAAATCTGCTGTTCAGGCTCTTCTGAAGAAGTGCTAAGAAGTGGGCCAGATTGAGGGCCAGAAAAGCAGTGATCGGCCATGGAAACTGAGTGCAGAGGATGAGAGATACATCAAACTGATATCCCTTCCAGATCGGAAGATGCCTAGCTTTGTTATCAGCTCTGAGCTTGCAGAATGTATTGCAACTGAAGTACACCCCTCTATAGTCTGGAGAAGTCTTATCAGAAGTGGTCTTTGTGGAAGAGTTGCTGCCAAAAAGACATTCCTGAGTCAAGGGATTTGCAATGGAGAAAAACTAGGATGGGTGCTAAATGATGACAGCAAGTGCTCTGGTCTGAGTCAAAATTTGAATTTTTTTGGCTCAAACAGGAGGCACTTCGTAGAAGAGCTGGAGGGTGCTACATGGATGTGTCTGCAGCCAACATTGAAGCACAGTGGAGGTTCCCTGCAGGTTTGGGGTTGCACTTCTGCAAATGGAGTTGGTGATCTGGTGAGAATTAATGGAATCCTCAATGCTGAGAAGTATAAGCAGATTCTCATCCATTACACAATACCATGAGGGAGGCATCTGATCAGTTCCAGCTTCATTCTGCAGAGGGACAATGACTCCAAGCACATGGCCAAGGTCATAAAGAATTGCCTTCAGCAAAAAGAACAAGGAGTTCTGCAACAGATGGTGTGACCTCCACAGAGGCCTGATCTCAACATCAAGCTGACTGATTATCTGGGGAGATGGAAGTAAGCGAGACAGCTAATGTATGCAGAAAGACTGTGGCGAGTTCTCCAAGATGCTTGGAACAACCTATCAGCTGATTTCCTTAAAACTGCACAATGGTGTACCTAGGAGAGTTGATGCACTTTTAAAGTCAAAGGGTGGTCACACCAAATAATTGTTTTTTTTTTAACTGTTCACTGCTCTTTATAATATTTTTTGATAATTAGAAACTTCATTATTTTGAAAACATTTTTGATTTACAGATTTTTTTTTACATATGTCTAAGACTCTACGGTATTTTATATTGACAATCATGCTGTTCTTTGCTTGTGAGCTTCTGGAATGGGTAAAGAGAAGTAACAAAATCGCAAGAAGAAAAGCAAGGGTGGAGTGACTTTTGCACATCAATTTTTTATAATTTTAAGCATGATGCTCCCATAGCCTTGGTTAGTTACAGTTCCTGTATTTTCTTCCTTGTAGCAGACAGTTGTGTAAATATTACTGCAAAAAAGATAGCTTCTCCAGGACACGTCTTTCAGAAGACAAGGAACTGGTGATCACTGGTATCATAAAATAACTGTTTTAATTTCTAGTAAATGCCATTTTGTGGATGAGAATTTGTGCTTGGAAAGACGGATGTGAATGCTGTCTAATCGCCAAGTTTAAAAACTACTTGAATTCATTATTTTGCCAGAATTTCTTTTTCAATGCTAAATATGAAAGGAAGTCTTAAATTTAAACATGGTGCACTAATGCTATGTTTCACAGGATGCTGTAGAAAAATATGAAGAAGTAATTCACAATCTAGAATTTGCCAAGGAGCTGCAAAAAACCTTTTCTGCACTCAACCAAGAAGTAAGTTCTGACTTGCTAATAGTTCAGGAATGGTCAGTGCTGGAAGTTAATGGCATGTTGAGCTGTTTGCCTCTTAAAGTTGGGTATTGGAAATTAAACTTAGCACTGTTGAGAAGTAGATTAAACTTTGCTGAATTAACATTGCTACTAATTCCATCTATTTGAATCCTCAGTGGTTTCAATGATAGTAACTCGTTTGGCAGTCTGGACTATTGTGCAACCTTTTATTTAAAAACAAATGCAGACATGATCTGGGCAGTTGTGCTGTCTGAATGCTGGCAGTGCAGATTTAGTATCAGCATTTGCACACGTTTGTTTAAATTTAAAAGAATTGGCAATCATTCCATAACGGCTGCCTTTCACAGACTGTTTCTCAACTTCTGTCACCTTCTTCCCAAATATTAATGGGACATAGTAACTCTGAATGTGGACCACGCTGTTCAGACAACTTTTCCTTTGATTGTTATGGCTGTTCACCAGCCAATTTAACTGTACAATATCCATTTGAGTACTGTTTATGTCCCACAAAGGTAGACTTGTATTTAGTTACTTTTTTTTTTACTGTTTCTATATATCACCTGATTCTTCCTCTAAAATGAAGGATTTTGCTGTAGTGTTACAATTAGATTAAATGGTCTTGCATAATGTGCAGTAGCCTCATTATCATGGATGAGCACTGAACTTTGAATTCTGGACTTGTTCTAATTTGCATTATTTTTAAACAGCTCTTAAAAGCACAAAAGAAAACTTTGCGACGTGAGCAAATTCTGAGGACTGAAATGGAGAAAAAACGTCTTTGTACTGTATTGCACGTCAAATATATACTGGACAATTTCAACCAGGAGCATGTTCAAAATGACTTCAGAGATGGCATTAATGGTGCATTTATTATTTCTCGGAAGGAAATTGGGTACCTAAAGGACTTCTGTAAACTTGTCTGTCCTGAAAGGAGTGAAAATATATCGTAAGTGATGGTATTCAGTTTCCACATCTTGCACTGCTTTAATTTGTCCTAGGTAACCATGACTAGTAGCCTTGTCTTTCTTTAAAGAGCATATGGTGCTTCCTTGGAACGATTGCAGTCCTTGTGAAAGTATTCAGTTCTTCTGTAACATTCTAAAGTTTAAAGTGTAGTAGTTGGGTATTGATAACTTTATTAGTATTCTGCTTTAAAGTGTGATATACTTTTTGTTAAACTTGGGTTTTGGGTAAGTATATAAATGCTTAGAAAGTTGCCTTGAATTGAAAGCAACTTTAGGTTGAGATCCTGGCATGTACTAATGGAAAATCAATTTCTTATCACCTGGAAATATGGAAAATGCTGTTTGAAGAACTCCCTTCTCCTGCAGCCTTATTGTACTTAATGTTTTCTGCTTTTGACTGAGGTGTGGCATTAGTGTGAGATAATTCTGATCTGTCTGTCTCTTCTAGCACTGTCCTAACTGCTAATGAAAAGGGAGAAATGTACAATAATGCACAGGTCTTGGTGTTTTTTTGTTTTGTCTCTTTAGTCTTGAAGATCAAATGGAATTGGTGTCAAATCAAATGTGGGATCTTCTGGAAGGATTGGACAAGATGGTGGTTGGTAGTACCTGTAAGTTGAAGTCTTCAAATGAAAATGGAACTTACTGGAATTGCAGAGAGTTGAACCATTATCTAATTTTTGCCAAAAGCTCACTTTAACAATGAATTTTGGCCTGCTTGACTATAAGCATGCACACTTTTTTTTTCTAGACAAACACTTGAAGGAGACGATAAGCAGACTTTTGAAGTGTTCCTACTTTGATAATATTCCAGTCCCTCACAATGGGTTGCAAGAAGATGATAAGATCCAAGAGGTGCAAATGACCTCCAAACCTCAGATGCTGTCTGGAAAAGAATCTGGTAAGTGACCTTGATCCAAGAAGCTCTTCCTGTTTGATGCTGAAGTTTTCATGATCAAGACTGATATTAAACCATCCATGTATAGGTACTAATCGACAATTTCCTTCAGTCGGCAGTGAAGCAGAAATTGATTTTTGAATACAAGGGTCTAAAATTAAAGAGATCTAAATTTAACAATTAAAATTTTCATACCTGGAGTAAAAGACACTGGTCAACAAACGACCTTCTTATATTAAATACAGCTGCATACTTTTGACTATATAATGACTGGCTTTTGAGCAGTTTGTTTTTGGAATTGTTTAGATGGCTGCAGGCTCAAGGTTATGGTGTCTGCCTGTGTATGACCAAATTTCACATAATTTCACAACTCGAATGCAAATACTAGTAATTTTTTTTTTCCTATGAGACCGACTGAGTGCAGGATAACGATACATCTCCAGCAAAGGATGTGTAAAGTACTTCTTCCCTCCACTAGCCTGCAGGTTTTCGTTGGGCCCCCCCCCCCCTCACCTGGATCAGGGCCATGCAAAGCCATGGGAGCAGGTGGTGGATGGTTGTATGAGCAGCTGGTGCACAAATCCTGGTTACGTGACCATTGATGCCAAGCAGAAAATCTCTGAAGAGTATTGATAATGGCTGGGGTTACCCATCTTGTAAAGATGCTGCCCAGGAGAAGGCAATGGCAGATTTTTCTACTGAAGTGGCTTGCCAAAAGCAGTCATGGTCATGGAAAGACCATGATTGCCCATGTCATATGACATGGCAATTAACAAACAAATGAACAAGTAGATTAAAACCCCTAGGATGATAACCTGCTCATCCTTTACATCCATTCTACAGAAATAATTTTTCAGATTATTAACATAAATTAAGTTATTAGTAATTGGTACCACTGTTAAGCACAATGATTTATGGGGCTGGACCATGGCTATTCATTTGAAGCTATTGAAATTTGTTCCTTGTAAGCTATGAAGTATGACCACCCTGGTTGCCTTCGAGTAATAGGGGCACTCACTGGTGTTTGAATTACAAGGCCAAAACAGGTAGTGGTTTGTTTGTTTTTTTTAAGCTTCATTGCTCGGCTGAAATGGTAACCGAGAATACCTACACTGCCTAGAACACTGGAGAATTTGCTTTAAAGATAATAGCCCAGTTGTATCCTGAACTTGTTGTGCTCAACCTGTATTGTTCTGTAATTTATGAAGTGCTACTTCACCCAGTCTCTGTGACACTTGGCGGCTGCTGCTATGATACCAAATTTCATGACATATGCTGGTGATATTAAACCTGATTCTGACTTTATCCCCCTTCCCACTGTCTAGCAAGTGCCTTGTATGTGCTTCTACTTGAGAAGTGGAAGCTTTAACAATGCAGCAGTATCCTATAATCTAGGAATGGCACCTGCTGTCATTGCTATTATCTGATCATTACTACTTGGTTTGTATTGTTAGCATTTTTGTGCAAGCAGACTTTTTCACTAGATTTAAGCTTTGTTTTACTTGACCTGTGTTTGCATTTTGGCAATGCTACAAATTAAGGGCTTGTGGTGGGGGGGGGGGGGCAGGTTTGATGGAAGATCATCTGGTGAGTAGAGCTTCTGGAGAAACTAGCTAGACAGCAGAGTCTTGTTTCAGAGGCACAAGTCTCCTCTTTGGAGGAAAAAAAAGAAAAGTGACAGTCCTGAAAAATCTTGTTCAAATTCTGGTGTATTGGTCTATTATTCTTTCAAAGTACTTAAAATTTCTAAGAAATGACATGATACTCGTACGCAAAAAAATCCCTGCAAGCTGAAATTTATTGCAAAATAAAATGTGACTAAGACCTGGTGTGAATTGGTCATCTTGTGTACTAAGAAAGTAATAGCAAATCAGATGTGGGTGAAGAGAGGCTAGAGGTATCAGTGTTTCACATTATTAACTTGTAATTCGGAAGCATTCAGATTTTACTCAACCTTTGAGTTTCTTCTATTTGCTGAGCACCCTTGTGCAGAGCAACGTGGCTTTGATAATTGAGTGTCATTGTCGAGCTCGGACAATGACAAGCGCTCATAATCATTTTTTTCCACTTAAAATGATAAAAGCTGCAGCTGTTTTAAAAGTTCTGCAGCTGTTTTGACATCTTCCTCCTATACAAAAAATTGTAGTTTGTGCCACAATGGGGTACAAACAATGCGGTGATTTAAAACAGACCTTTTTTTTTCTTCAGGAATACAGAAGAGTAGAAATCTTCATTTCTTGAATTGCGTGCAAAACCACCTTGGGATTGTTTAAAGTTCAAAGTAATTTATTATCAAAGTACACATATATCACCATATACAACCCTGAGATTTATATTCTTGTGGGCATACTTCATAAATCCATAATATTCTAATAACCATTATAGAATCAAAGACAGCACCACCTTGGGTGTTCAACAGTGTGCAAAAGACAAAGTAATAAATATTGAGAACATGAGCTGAAGTGCCCTTGAAGATTGTGGGAACACTTCAATGATGAGGCAACAGAGAAGTTGTCTCCTCTGGTTCAAGAACTTAATGGTTGAGGGGTAGTAACTGTTCTAGAACCTGGTAGTGAGTTCTGAGGATCCTGTACTTCATGATCAAATTGTGCAAGTAAGTACAAGATTAACTGGATGCCTGTGGTAGACCAAAACCAGTGAACACTCTCCTGACAAACAGGTGCAGCATGAATTGACCAAAGATAGCAGTAATGAGCAGTGGAGCAAACTTTGTGCATGGAAAACTGGTAAAAATACCTGATTGCCCTAATTGAACATGCTAAATAATTAAATTGTGACTCTGTTACTTGTTCTTAAACTTTTTTTTTGCATTGTAGAGTCTGACTTGCATTTTTTGTGCTCAAGTGAAATGCAGCCAAGAGAGGTAGGATAACCTTAATTGTAATAAGCTTTTTGTGTTTGTAATCTTGCTGTATTGGAATATAGCTTTTTAAATGCTTATTTTTCCATGTGATTTGGAGCATCTTGTTGCACTTTGATTTCCAGAATGTTTTTAGCTGCTTAATTTGGACACACTGGCTATTTTTCTATTAGGCCTTTTCTGGTAAAGTGAATGCACAAAAAAAAATCTGCAGGGCACTGTTACTAATTGAAATCCAGTGTTGTAAATAGTCGAGCCATGAACCTTCATGGGTCAAAGGTTTTTTTTTCTCTCTGAAATGAGAAAGAAGAAATTGAGTGTGTCAGGGCTGAAGCAGCTTCAAAAGGGTGAAGAGAATCTCTGGGCTGTTGGAGGATGACAATGCACTATTAGTCATCAGTGCAAACAAAATGAAATTGAACCAGTATAACATGGTGTTGCAGCAAAAATATTCAGCTCTAATAGTAACAATGAGTTACCAGAAGCTGGAGAATGCTGTATGGTATCTAGGAAGTTGTAAAATGCCTACACTGCTGACTTTGATTTGAGCATCTTAAACTGTGCAAGAGGTCAAGTAAAGATGGGGAAAATGAAGTGAGAATAGGATGGGCAATTGAAATGGAAAGCTTGGGGCTGCCCCTGCAAAGTGATTGCACTCTGAGAAGTAGTTCCCCTGTCTGATTGAGTCTCAGTTTGGAGAGGATCATATTGTAAACTTTTGATGTAGATTATGGTCAGAAGTACAAGTGAATTGCTGCTTCAGCTAGTTGGTGGGAAGCAGAGTGGCAGAAGGATCAGTGCTGTGGGTGGTGGGAATTGAGCAGAATCAGGGTGACAGAGGCATAGTCCTTTGGGGAATGCTGAGATGGAAAGGAGGGGTACCTAGAATATTATTGGAACTGGTGGAAACTAGACTCAATGTAACTGAATTGCTGGTGTGGAAAGTAAGGACCAGGAGAACTGTATTCAGTACTTCCCACTGGGATGGTTAAGGAGAAAGAGGGAAAAGGGGCTCAGAGGGAAAACGAAGTGTTTTATCCTCAAGGTTTAGGGAAATCACGGGTCAGGAAAAGACCATTCAAAAGCAATGTAGAAAGTTTCATTGGAGCAAAATCTCCCAGTTTCTCCTTCACCATAAGAATGGAATGGCCATCTTAGAGGCAGAGGAGAGGAAACGTAGCTATTAAGGTCTATGCTTCTAATGAAAGTTTGTGACCAGCCCCTTGGAGACAGTGAAGTTCAGCAAAAGAAGAGTTGGTGAGGGCAGAGTGAAAATTAGCTAGAAAAGTAAATGAATCAGTATTCTGCATTAGTGAAAAGTGAAGTTTTAATTTTGTGATCCTTTATTTCCCAGCACTTGTGCTTTTTTTTCCATTTACTAATGAAAATTAGAAAAATGAAAAGGAATTAAGGGTGTCAATCTAAACAGAACTTGTAGTCTATAACTTATTCCTTGAAAACAAAACAAGCTTAGCTTAGCCACCTCTGCATCTTTAATTTGCAGAAAGTGAGTGGAATTTTAGTGCAAGGAGTTCAGCCAAATGAATGTATTTATTGGAAGGTGAAGAGTTTGTCCATGGCGAAGATGAGCTACTTGTGATGAGGGAATTGGAAAGTCAGTGATAGGTGGGGGGAGCTTTGGAAGTGAGATGAATGGACTGAGATTTAACTTTGTTTGGGATTTGAAAATGGGTCCATATGTGCAACCATCACACTTCTCTGTCACCATCTAACTGTCCATGGCAACCTAGCTCCAAACAATCACAGTTGTGACCTTTTTTCAGTTTCCTTACCCACATCTACAACATAAAATATAATTTTCCTTCCCAGTCATAACAAAAGATTTTTGATCTGGAACTGACTTTATCCTGAAATAGATGCTGCTTGCCCTGTATATTTTAAGTTTTGTCAAAATAATTTCTTACATACACCCACTCCTGTGTGAAGGGCAATCGGTACTGTTTATAATAGACCAGCTCAGTGAAAGGGTTGGTCTAGTATAATTTGAGCACCTGGTTAGGGGTTGGGGTTGGGAAAAGACCTGCCTGTCTACTTGAAATGTCCATGAATTTGAGTAAATCTGACTTCTTGAACACTTAACAACTGGTCTGTACAATTAGACTTTGGTATTGACTTTCTAGATTTCACGATTATTTAAGTGTCATGTTTTAAGGTTTCTGGAAATCTGCTTCACAGTAGCACTGTTTAATTGACTGTTGGTTTCTTGTTGCTTTGTAATAATCATGTATCCAGCTGGACAGTAATTGGACCAGGAGCATGCAATTGTACACTCCTGAAGATGATTAAGTACACGACCTATTTGTGCTGCTAGCACTAATTTCCTCTTTAGTTTTTGAATAGGCAATACATGAGCAAAACAGACTACTCTGTGAAACAGCAGCCTGAAAAACAAAGGAACTGGGAAGGAGAATTTTCCAGGAAGCAAGAGACAATCCCCAGCAAATGGGATGCTGATTATGTGAGCCAAAAACATGAAAGCACTGCTCCTAAAACGTGGGATGAGGAGTTCATTGAAAGAAAACAGGACAAGGAACATCTTAAAAAGTGGGATGTGGAATATGTCAATAGGCAGAAGGAGGAACAGCCAAAAAATTGGGATAACCAGTACTCTGACATTCAAGAGACAAAAAGGTGGGATCCAGGTTCAGTCCCAAAGGAGACCACTGAGCCAAAGAGAATTATGCCTGAGGCCAAAGAGGTAAGAATACGAATTGCTTTTGTTGCCTCAACATCACTGCAAATCCAACTGACAATTTTCCCCTTACTCCATTTAGAAACGTGATCGTGGTTCAAAACCAAAACGTGAAGCAAAACAAGTGGGTAAAATATTTCTGGCTTCTGACCACAAATGGTACATGGTGGCACAAAAGTTATTGTATATACTCCCAAGTTAGGGTGTTCTATCTGGGGGTAAAAGTTCTCTTTATTTTTCTCCTGGGATCAAGATGTTGGCAAAATCAACATGTATTGCTTGTCCCTTAATGATCTTGAGAAAGTAGTGAGTTACTTAGTGCTACAGTAGTGAAGGTGAATGAACTCATTCCAATTGCAGAATGATCTCTGGAAATTTAGCCCAATCATTCATGAATGGATGAGAAATTTGAGTTGTGTACTATGTAGAAAAGTTTATTTTCCTATCTTTAAATAACCTGCAGTTTGAATACAAATGCTTGCTGGTTGTAGAGGTTATAGGTGTGGGAGGTCTCCTTGAAGTTACCTAGGCAAGTAATGGTACATCTAATTGTAGGGGGCACATAATGAAGTCACTGTTTTGGGGTGGGGGGGGGACTAAAAGTTTAGTGGTGGATAGATTACCTGTCAAGTGGATTTCCTAGTCACGCCACTTCCTGTTGCACTCATTCAGGCAAACGGAGAATATCCCATCATGCTGCTAATTTGTGGCTTACAGATTGTGCAGATGCAGCTGGCCATCACTGATACTAAAACATGGTACGCAGCCTCTGACAGCAATTGTATTTGTCTAGCTGTACCAGTTGGAGTTAATACATTATAACAAAGGAAGAATACAGAATTCTGGAAAGAATAAATGCAGTTCTAAATGTGACTAAAATGGTTACAAGGCCAAATAAGTAGAATAATCTATGCATCTTGAACCAATTAGGTTGTTTTAAATGCTACTTGATCTTTGAAAGCTACATTGTATTATCAGTGTGGGAGTTGAGGAAGAACTGGCAACGTGCTATTGTAATTACATTGCATACTATTTTAAATTGCCATAATATTGGAGAATTGGGGCTGAAATATGGTACAAATGAGAACTTCAGTGGCAGACCTGTCTTTGAGCAGGAATAGCTAATATCCATTCACCATGCCGATCTTGAGATTGGCACGTTCAGTTGGAGTTGACCATTCAATAATTGCCAAATCAAAACTGGAAGATCAGTGGGTCAGTTGTGGAGAGGCAAAGCTGAGGACGTGGGATCTGAATCACCACTTCAGCTGGATTTCAAGAAGTGTGCTTTCTCGAGTCATGCTAAACGTAGTGAATTTTATCTAAGGTTTATAGTGGTGGTGAAGTGATGTAAATCGAGGGTGATTTTTTTCAAAATGGTAAACCTGTTAAAACTGGCTGTTCACCAAGCAGAATAGACCTGTGAGTGTTTCATCTGCCCTTCTGTGATGTGTGACAGTATCATAATGCAGGGTTAGTGCAGGAAAGTGGGGTTGAGGTGAAAGATGACGATGAGCTTATTGAATGGTGAGATGGGTCAGGTATTCTTTGGCATTGAGCTAGCAATTTGGACTCCAGTTAATCTGACACAACAGCAACTGAACATTTCAGTGCACAATATTGCCTGAAAAGAAATTGTATGCTTTCTATTTAACTTGTAACTTAAAATGAATGTACACCAACTGTTTAGAATTATATTTGTCAATAATTAGAGTACATTCTAATTGTTCTCATTAAGCAGCAAAAATCTTGTTAACTTTGTGCAGAACTGATCCTAAGTGACGGTTTAACTCCCCTTAGGTGTCAAAAGTGGTGCAGCAAGCAGCTGTCGAGTTCTGCTCAACATCTTCTCTACCAAATGACCCAGAACTCAGGAGGAAAAAGCTTCAAGACCTAATGTCCCAAATACAAGGCACATGTCACTTCATTCAGGTATGTCAGTCACTTGTGGATTCTGATCTGCTCACTTAGACTTGAACTTTGTGTTGAGGGTATTGACTTTGAAAGGCCAAATAAAACATGCCCATGGAATTGGAAGAACTGCGGTAGCATTGCTGCAGACTGGAGCGGGGGGGGGGGGTGTCCTTCTCTTTCTCTCTCTCCCCCACCCCCCCACAATGTTGTACTTTGGTTTTGTTGCTGGGACTTGAGTCCTGCAATCACTGGCTTTTTATGCAAGCATATCTTAGTGATTGGCCTGCTGTAAAATTTGGGGGCAGGGTGGAGTGGCAAAAGAACTGGTGCTTGTGGCCTGATTTGCCTCCCCTCTACTCTCAAGTATCCTCAGCTGTATCATGGGTTCCTCTGGGGTTTGAGTTGGCATATGGGCTCTTAACAGTGATCCAGGTAGTAGACCTGAGTTAGTGCTTCTGGACCTCCTGAATTGATGGTAGAAATGTTATCTCTTGGCCTCTGGTCCTTCAAGTCCAGAGTGTAGGCAAGGCACTCTGTTTTGAAATTGACTACGAAAACTTGGCTGCTTGGCAGTTGGATTGCCTTTATTTCCAAAGAGTTCAACCATGTCACAGTAGGATAATCTTTCATGACCAGTACACTTGGACTCTAACTTTGGAGGGGCTGTTCTTGTGCACCTGATCTCCTTTTTAGGCAGTAGAGGTTCCAGGTTTTGGAGAAAATTTTTTCATATAAAAGCATTGGTGCTGCAGTACAGTTTGTAGATGGTCTATATTGTATAGACAAGAAGGAAATGTATCTGGATTTCCCTGAGGACTGAGCTTGTGACTACTGTTATCAATGCCAAGGTACTTCAATGTTGTAAATACTTGGGGGGAGGGGGGAGAGATGGGAATGTGAACAGACCTAACAAAAGTATAAGGCCATGGCATCAACATTTGTCAGGGAAGTTAAAAATAAATAAATAAATAACTTTAAAGAATGCAAGGAAAGGAACTTTGGGTAAGAATTATGTGTGGGGTATAGGGACAGATTGTGCAAGTGGCAGATAGAAAATTCCACTTGGTGCCCGGGATTTTTAAACATGGAATGTGCATGGAAATAGGAGTTGGCCCAGTACCAATTGGATTTTGTGCCATTCAACACTCCTAGCTGATCTTTCTACATTATTAACATGAGCCATCTAGAATGTACTCAATAGAAGGAAAGTGGATTTGGTGGTAACGAGTGCTTTTATATACTGACAAAGTTGAACTAATTGGAACCCACTAGTGAGTTGACCAAATGGTGCCTCTTTAATCTTCTTTCCAGCATTAAGAGCATATGGCACTACCTTGTATGTTCAGTTTATACTTTTTCATAATGGTCTATCTGGATGCTTTCTGTAGTAAAATAAGCTGTGTTGTTTAATTCTGTACACATCCATTGCTTCACGTGCCTACTCCATGTTGTACTATGAACTATTTCTCCAGTGATTCACTTGCAGAAAAGTGAACAAGTTATCTTTGCATGTAGTTATTTAAATGAATTGCTTTAGTTGCTCGTTGCACCCTTTTTTTGCAACATTAATTGAAGTTGACGATAATAATGTCAGTCTGTTTGTACTTTCAGATGTGTCAAGTGTACATATACTTGAATAGCTAGAAACAATTTGGTCAGTAGGAAGGATCTGTAACTTTTCAACTAAAAAATTGGTTTTTTGAACTCAGGATTCAATGCTAGATTCTGATGCCACCTCACAAAGTGCTATTGGATCGCAGAAGCCTGCTGTATTATCACTCAAAACTGCAGGTAGGAGGCTTATTTACTTCTTGCCAAGGCTAATACAGCACAGTGATAATGCTTACTAAGCTCATTGGAAGATAAAAAGCAGGTGTCCATTCTAATCTAAAACAGATTAAAAGTTGAGCTAATTAGTTGCACTCTGTGGCTTAGGGGAAGAAGCTTGTTAGCAATTGCTGTAAATAGATTTCTGGCAAATCTAATGTAGGGAATGGAGTAGCAGCACCAAAGTAGTCTGAGTAAAAGTAATAATTGTATTGCATGACCAATTATGAGGCATCTTTTTATGCCACCATTTTATCCCTGTTAATGTAGGTTCTCCTGAAAGTAGGGAGGGAAAGTGCCTGGTTACTGCAGTTAAATTCTGCATGCCAGAACATACTTCAGAAATGGAAATGAAGTTATTTGTCTTGAACATCAGCTACTACAGGGTTAAATGACTTTCCAAAAAGGAAGCATTTTTGTGTTGTATACCAAGCCCAAGGATTGTTTCCAGAGTACTGGTCACCAGAATGCCATTTTTATAGCGCTCCAATTGAAAGTAGAGTTAAACAGGCCGTTTGGCCCAATATGTGCCAATCATGATGCCAAATTAAATCTCTTTTGCCTGTGCACAATTTATAACCTTCCATTCATGCATGTTCCTGTCTTTCGAATAGCCTCTAAGACATTATTTCTGTTTCCACTAACCCCCATGATGTGTTCCAGGCACCTGTCTCTCTTTGGGATGGCGGTGTAAAACACTTGATTGTCATATCTCCTTGGAGCTTCCCCCCAAATGCATGTATTCTAGTACCTGGCACTTGCACTGGAAAATGATTGACTATGCGTCATTATTTCTAATACTTTGAAGTGTTATTTTTAATATCAAAACCCAACCTTGTAGAGAATCAATAATGGCTTACAAAATCTATATGTATCTCCTTATTTCTTTGCTACAAATAGATGCATTCCACTGAATGCTGTTTCTTTTCTGATTCATAACCTAATTAGTGATTGCCTTTTTCCTACCTTGCCAAGATGCTTCAGTATCTTCATTGTGCCTTAATATACCTTTTTTTTTATCTGATTACTGTTTGACATCTCCTTGGGATGCATTTTCAAGTGGCTTTTTTCCTGGCCTCAAAGATGGCACAATTCTATTTGGTCCACTGATGGCTGATACCATTGTGCACGAAGCCCTGTAATTTGCAACCATCTGTGTTTTAACACTATTTTTAGAACTATTGTAGCTTAGCTTTTACAAGGTCTTTTTTTTTAAATGAGCTGATGTAATGATTTTTTTGTGCTCTTGTTGAGCATGTTGGAACTTTGAACTGCATTTTGAGTTGATGCCAAGGCTCTCTAGTTTGCATTTATATAACCTTGCATTATTTGACAGCAGAACACTAACCAAGAACATAGGATTTTAAATGGCTGCATTTTATTTTTTTTAAAAGTACCTTTTTATGTTAACTATTGTAAGCTTTACATAAGATATAAAGTAGGATTGTAAAATGAATGTGTGAGGTAGATGGACTGATCTGTCTCGGTGTATATTTTGAGGATCTTGGTAATTGTGCAGATGAGGTTGAATTTTTCTAAATCTAATGGTATTGGTTAATGATTGTGAATCTTGTGTAGCATATTCAAAAACAAATAATCAACATTCTGAAATATCTTAATTCAAGAAGGGATCAGGGAACATGCTGCTTTTAAATTTATTCCAATATCTATTATACTGTAGCGGTGTGCTACAAGCAGCGCTAAAATTACGACACGGAGTCGGTAACTGCAGTCGAAGGAAAAACTTTATTCGAAAACTTCAGCCTCACTTTTAAGCCTCTGTCAACCGGCCCCCCATGGCGAAGAGGCTCCAAAGCTCTGTGCTCGCAAACCCCCGTAGGCTATCTAATTGTGAGTCGGTTCGGATACGCTAGGAAATGAGGCGCTACATAACCCCCCCCCCCAGAACCGGCGATACACCCCCCAATGTCCACAGCCTGGGCCAGAACCTGCTTGGGAGGTCGGCTTCTGCGCCAAGGCGCCGGAAACTCGGCCGGTTGCGCCAGGTCCACATGGGCCGGCTTGAGGCGGTCCACCGTGAAAACCTCCTCCTTCCCCCCAACGTCCAGCACGAACGTGGACCCATTGTTCCGGAGCACCGTAAACGGCCCCTCGCATGGCCGCTGCAGCGGTGGCCGATGCCCGCCCCTTCGTACAAACACAAACTTACAGTTCCGTAGGTCTTTGGGTACGCAGGTCGGGTGCCGCCCATGCTGTGAAGTGGGTATGGGGGCCAGGTTACCGAGCTTCTCGCGAAGTCTGCCCAGGACTGCAGCGGGTTCTTCCTCTTGCCCCCTCGGGGCTGGTAGGAACTCCCCGGGGACGGCCAGGGGCGCGCCGTATACCAACGCGGCCGACGAGGCGTGCAGGTCGTCCTTGGGCACTGTGCGGATGCCGAGAAGGACCCAGGGAAGCTCGTCCGCCCAGTTGGCTCCTCGCAGGCGGGCCATGAGGGCCGACTTCAGGTGACGGTGGAAACGCTCCACTAGCCCGTTCGACTGTGGGTGGTAGGCAGTGGTGTGGTGCAGCTGAGTCCCCAAAAGGCTGGCCATAGCTGACCACAGGCTGGAGGTGAACTGGGCGCCTCTGTTGGAGGTAATGTGGGCTGGTACACCAAAGCGGGATATCCAGGTGGCGAGCAGGGCTCGGGCGCAAGATTCGGAGGTGGTGTCGGTGAGCGGGACCGCCTCTGGCCATCTTGTGAACCGGTCCACGATAGTCAGGAGGTAACGCGCTCCGCGCGACACTGGCAGGGGGCCCACGATATCCACATGAATGTGGTCGAAACGCCGGTGGGCGGGATGGAACTGCTGCGGTGGGGCTTTGGTGTGCCGCTGAACCTTGGCCGTCTGGCAGTGCATGCACGTTCTGGCCCATTCACTGACCTGTTTGCGGAGACCGTGCCAAACGAACCTGCTGGAAACCAGCCGGACAGTTGTCCGGATGGAGGGATGCGCCAAGTTATGAATGGAGTCGAAAACACGTCGCCGCCAGGCTGCGGGGACGACCGGACGGGGCTGGTCGGTGGCGACGTCACAGAGTAGGGTCCTCTCACCTGGGCCCACGGGGAGGTCCTGGAGCTGCAAACCAGAGACTGCAGTCCTGTAACTCGGAATCTCCTCATCTACCTGCTGTGCCTCTGCCAGTGCCTCAAAGTCTACCCCTTGGGAAAGGGCATGAACGGTAGGGCGAGAGAGCGCATCCGCCACGACATTGTCCTTACCCGAGACGTGCCGGACATCCGTTGTGTATTCAGAGATGTAGGACAGGTGGCGTTGCTGGCGGGATGACCAGGGGTCGGATGCTTTCGTAAACGCAAAGGTAAGCGGTTTGTGGTCCGTGAATGCGGTGAAGGGCCGACCTTCTAGGAAGTACCTGAAATGCCGGATTGCCAGGTAGAGCGCCAACAGTTCCCGGTCAAAAGCACTGTACTTGAGCTCGGGTGGCCGCAGGTGTTTGCTGAAAAACGCCAGGGGTTGCCAGCGACCTGCGATGAGCTGCTCCAGCACCCCACCGACTGCCGTGTTTGATGCGTCCACTGTGAGGGCGGTAGGGGTGTCCATTCTGGGATGTACTAGCATTGCGGCGTCAGCCAAAGCTTCCTTCGTTTGAACGAAAGCGGCGGCGGACTCCTCGTCCCAGGTAATGTCCTTGCTCGGACCCGACATCAGGGCGAACAGGGGGCGCATGATCCGGGCAGCTGAAGGGAGGAAGCGGCGGTAGAAATTGACCATACCTACGAATTCCTGAAGGCCTTTGATCGTGGTGGGTCGGGGGAAGTGGCGGACCGCATCTACCTTAGCGGGCAGAGGGGCTGCCCCGTCTTTAGTAATCCTGTGGCCCAGGAAGTCAATGGTATCAAGTCCGAACTGGCATTTGGCAGGGTTGATTGTAAGACCGTACTCACTCAGTCGGGCGCAGAGTTGACGGAGGTGGGACAGATGCTCCTGACGACTGCCGCTGGCTATGAGGATGTCATCCAAATAGATGAACGCGAAGTCCAGGTCCCGTCCCACCGCGTCCATTAACCGCTGGAACGTCTGTGCGGCATTCTTCAGGCCGAACGGCATGCGGAGGAACTCGAAGAGGCCAAACGGGGTGATGAGAGCCGTTTTGGGGACGTCGTCAGGATGCATCGGGATTTGATGGTACCCTCGGACAAGGTCGACCTTGGAGAAGATCCGGGCGCCGTGCAGGTTTGCCGCAAAGTCCTGAATGTGCGGCACAGGGTAGCGGTCCGGTGTGGTAGCCTCGTTCAGCCTGCGGTAGTCGCCGCACGGTCTCCAGCCCCCCGTCGCTTTGGGCACCATGTGCAGGGGGGAAGCCCAGGGGCTGTCGGACCGCCGGATGATCCCCAATTCCTCCATTCTCTGGAACTCCTCCTTCGCCAGTCGGAGCTTGTCCGGGGGAAGCCGCCGAGCACGGGCATGGAGGGGTGGTCCCTGTGTCGGGATGTGGTGCTGTACGCCGTGCCTGGGCATGGCTGCTGTGAACTGCGGTGCCAGAACCGATGGGAACTCCGCCAGGACCCTGGTGAAGTCGTTGTCGGACAGCGTGATGGAGCCGAGGTGAGGGGCTGGCAACTGGGCCGCGCCCAGGGAGAACGTCTGAAAGGTCTCGGCGTGTACCAGTCTCTTCCTGGGCAGGTCAACCAGCAGGCTGTGAGCTCGCAAAAAATCCGCACCCAGAAGCGGTTGGGCTACGGCGGCCAGTGTGAAGTCCCACGTGAACTGGCTGGGGCCGAACAGTAGCTGCACCTGACGGGTGCCATAGGTCCTTACTGTGCTGCCATTCGCGGCCCTCAGGGGGGGACCCGGTGCCCTGCTGCGGGTGTCGTAACTCGTCGGAGGTAAAACGCTGATCTCAGCCCCAGTATCGACCAAAAACCGGCGTCCCGACCTTCTATCCCACACATACGGGAGGCTATCCCGATGGCCAGCCGCCGTAGCCATCAGCGGCGGCTGGCCCTGGCGTTTCCCGGGAACTTGCAGGGCGGGCGGCAACGGCGGGCTTCTGCGCCCCACCGCTGGTGGTAGAAGCACCAGTGGTCATTGGGCCGGGGGTTAGTGGGCTCTGCGGCCGGGCCTGGACTGGTTTGCTGCCGGGAGCGTGGCTGGGAGATCTGTGCGATGGACGCCCCGCTCACCTTTTTGGCGTTCCACAGCAAGTCCGCCCGGGCTGCCACCTTCCGGGGGTCACTGAAATCCGCGTCGGACAGCAGCAGGCGTATGTCCTCGGGCAGCTGCTCCAGGAATGCCTGCTCAAACATGAGGCCTGTGTGTCCCTCGGCCAGAGACAACATCTCATTCATTAAAGCCGATGGAGGTCTGTCGCCCAAGCCATCCAGGTGCAGTAAACGGGCAGCCCGCTCGCGCCGTGAGAGTCCGAAAGTCCTGAGGAGCAGGGCTTTGAATTCCGTGTACTTGCCGTCTGCCGGGGGCGACTGTACGAACTCCGCGACCTGGGCAGCTGTGTCCTGGTCGAGGGAGCCCACCACGTAGTAGTAGCGGGTGTCTTCTGAGGTGATCCGGCGAACGTGGAATTGGGCTTCGGCTTGCTGGAACCATAGGTCCGGGCGCTGTGTCCAGAAACCCGGCAGTTTCAACGAAACCGCATGAACAGAGGTGGCGTCGGTCATTTCTGGTCCAAAAATCGTTTGGACCGTCGGGGTCACCAATTGTAGCGGTGTGCTACAAGCAGCGCTAAAATTACGACACGGAGTCGGTAACTGCAGTCGAAGGAAAAACTTTATTCGAAAACTTCAGCCTCACTTTTAAGCCTCTGTCAACCGGCCCCCCATGGCGAAGAGGCTCCAAAGCTCTGTGCTCGCAAACCCCCGTAGGCTATCTAATTGTGAGTCGGTTCGGATACGCTAGGAAATGAGGCGCTACAATACCACATTGTGGAGATGAAGGGTACTTTGTGACTTCTGCCCTAAATGCTAGTGTTTAGAGTATACTTTTACAGGAGATGTTGTCTAGCTTGCTTATGATAGTGATAGCAAAGATGATGGTTCACACTTTTTGGTGTTAAAATAAGATTGCCAGAATGCGAGTTGCTGTTGGCTTGTGTTTTTTTTTCATGTGTAACAAAGCTTATTGGACAGTTTATATGGTCTGTTCTGTTGGTTTAACTTTTTTCTTGATTTAGCTCTAAAAGAACAGAAACAAAAGACTGAAATTGTTCCATCATCACCCAAGGTAAGAACTATGATATTTAAATACTAAAAGGCTTACCGATTACAATGGCAGATGGTCTAACTTGGAAATGTCCAAATTGACATAACTGGAATAGTCAATGGCTGACTGTATATCAAACCGTAACCTGTGCCTATGGCATTAGTAATTGCCTTGAGATATCCAAGTTGAGATCTTTCATTGTGAAACGAGTTGGGCTTTGATTAATTCTGCAGTTTCTTAAGTTTCCCACCATCGTTGTAGCCCTATGGTTTTGCAAGAGTAAGTTTGTGAGAGTACATGTTTTATTTCACATCCATCTGTGTTTCTCTCTACCCCCTCTTCCCCACCCCCATACAAAAAAATTAAAGCTCACATGAAGTAAATTGTCACTTTTTTTCTCAGCCTGCAACAGAATTAAGTGTCCTTGCCAGTACTGGGGTTAGTTCTGGTTCAGATGACCAATCTTCATTGTCTGATTCTACAACTGATCTTTCAGGACAAATTTCACAGGTGAGCCGATTTAACAATGAATTGTATTCAAACTTGAGTTGACTGGTGTTGCTTAAGTGCACTTAGTAAAGGAGAGGTGGGGAAATAAATCTGAGTTTAAAATAGAATAAATTGTAATATTTTTAAAGATGGGAGTTCTTGGAAAGTAGTCCTAGATCAGGGGTTCCTATCTTGGGGTCCATGGACCCTTCAGTCCCCGTTCTCAATCACAGATTGCTTACTTTATCTGCATGACCGTTTCAGAACCCAGTATTGAACTGCAGATGCTACCCATTTGGTGGGACAGGTGTTTGATGATGGCTCTGTAGTTTGGGAGGAGGTATTGTGTGCGTGTTATGCATGAACTTGTTTTCTCTCCTAGTGTCGTCTCAAATGCCACTTCTGTATTTTGAGCAGTCACAGTTTCAGACTAAAAATAAAGACTGATTTGTCTTCAGCTCTTTCATGCCAGGAGATTTCCATAACAGAGATGTTTGGAGATTAGATGTTTGGAGAATCTGGTGTCTAGCCATGGAGCTGAGTGACGTTTTCTTTGCTGGGTGGAGGGCTATTGGTTTATTCTGCCAGTCAGTTCTGGATTTTTTTGGAGACGAATTCTAATAGTAGCTACTCCCTTAGCTTTGTCTAGGATGCAGGTAGTCCATGCCTCAATATAAACGTAAGAAGCAATGTATGTTGGACCTTGAAATCTGTAGCAGACTATAGATCTTCAGTCTTTTCCTCAGTCAAGTCATGTTTTTTAATACACCTTTTTTTAGTACATACTTCTGTTGAGAACTAATAAACCTTTCTTAGATTACCTTGACCTTTTTTATTTTTTGAAGATGCTTCTTCAGTTGAAGCAGATTGGTAAAGAACTGTTTTGCACAGGTGTTAAGTGCAAGGGCCATTCTCTGGTGAATGAATTCAGTATGACTTGGGTTTAACTTGGTGTACAAATAAAATTCAAGGAAACTTGAGTGTGAGATATGACATTTGCAACAAGGATTGAGGAGATCTTTTGGCAATGATATTAATCAGGCTTTGATTAGATGTGTTGATTTAAAATCCTGAGTGTATACCCTGAGGCAGAAATGAAGTGGAGATAAATTTCTGCAGGAGTGGAAGAATTGATGGCAGCATTTCAAAACTGCTAATTACAATGCCAATTAGTCACATACATGCCTAATAGCAGATATTTTTCATTCTTCTTTGCCACTGCAAGATCAGCAAATAGCCCATTGGATTAAGTACAATTTAAATTATTCAGAAAATGGGGCTGAGGTGGAGCATAGCATTCGTTCGTTCTGCACTAGATGAGTTAATTGCACAAACCAGGTATTGAGCAGAAGCTTTTGAATGCTGTAGAAACATTTGATGACTGTCAAAACTGGGGTGGAAAGTGAGAACAAATTTGCCTTGTCACTGTTTGGGAGTTTGTGTGTAGTGAGATCAGAATGGGATGAATTCAGTCACGCTCCATCTTCCACTGAAAGTCTCTGAAGGAAGAAGAATGCTTCATGGGAAGAGTGGTGGTAGTCTTGCTCTAAAGCATTCTCTTTAGCTCACTCTGGTCTGGAGTGTCTACCAGCTGTGGTCTACCTCCCTTAACTCAATAAACTTCTTTTGTTTCCATCATTTTACTTGTGCTCTTAAAAAAAAAAATAACCAGAGTTAAGTTATGATTGCCTGTTTGTCTTGTTTTGGAACTGGAAACACTGCAGATAAAATGAGCATTTGTGGAATGAATCAAAGACACTTCATCAGAACTAATAATTCCAACATTAGTTGTGCCAACATCAGCAGCTTATTTAATTTCTGCTGTATTTTCCATTGTTGAAAACAACTGGCAAATCTATAATCAATGCTGTTTTCCCCCAGCCTGTCAAGTTTCACCAGCTTCTACATTTAAGTCTATTGACAACTTTTGCCTATAATTTTGCTTTGGTCAGCAATGCATCACGAAATGTCAAGACAAATGATCACAAACTTGTAATAACTGGAACTGTGTCTATTTGCCTCTTCCATTCTTCATCTAGTTCTATACATTTGGTCCCTGATCTATTTTCCTTGTACTTGTGACCTTTCAACACCCTCACTTAGTTGCCCTTGTCAAACAGCCTACTGCATCCAGCAACGATGCTGCTTCATGATGCCTGCTTTCATATCCTCTGCTCTTGTTCAAGAACAGCAATGCCATTCTTTCCATCTAACGTTCCTATTTATCTTCAACAACTCTGCCCTTTCAAACTATGCCTTCTCACTTGCTGTATTGCTCAGAGTGGTCTGCCTTTGAAATTTCAAGGGATTATCACTAATTTTGCTCTAGTGCTTCACATTGACTTGTCATTGTTCTTGCTCAAATTGAGTTGGCTGCGAGTAGTGCTCGTGCAAGTGATTCTTTAAAAAATCTTAATTTTGGATTATGCCAGTGCAGTGGCCAAACACCAGGTGAAGTTTTCTCTCATTTTAATTTGTGCTTCACTGTGGATCACGGTCATTATCACTTTTTTTTATTTAAAACTTCTCGCTGGAAAAGTTAGTGTTGCTGCTTCTCAGCCAATAGATGAATCCTGCTGGTCTCTATTGACAACTGAATGTGCTTCATTCCTGGACTTAAACTGATTGCAGTTTTGGGGAGTCTGGATTTGCAGTTGTAGGGCTCAGCCAAGCTGGGGATCCCCAATAGTTTGCTGTAATTTGCAGGATTTCCCAGTAGTTTGCTGGATCCCCAGTAGTTTGAGTAATTGCTTTCCCTATTCTATCCAAGCTCACACAGTGAGGCAAAGATCAGTTAAGGTGACTTTCTTTGCACTTAAATTTCTGTTCTTTGCTGTATTAACAAATTCACTACTATGTTGAAACTATTACTCCATAAGGAGCTTTTGCTGGGCTTCTCTCCAGTAAGAGGAAACTATAATGCTAAGTGCATTGTATCACTATCAGGTGAGGAGGAAATTCAAAAGGGGAATTCTCTAGTACAGTTGGTGTGACGGAGAGGACTCAGCAAACACATTTGCACATGTTTATTCGCTCTCAAACAAACATTGCCTTGTCATTCTGAGTGAGTGTATGCATTTCAATGCCTTCCTGGGTTAGTCTCATAATTAACCCACTGATTTCCTGCAGCATTGCTACATGCATTCAGAGTCGGACACCAAACTTTAGTTTAATTTCATTCTTTATCTGCACTTTGTGTGTGATTGTGTTGAGCATTCTGCTTTTCACGTTGTGTCCTGGCATTTGATGTGCTCAGGTTGGTTTTATGGTAAGTCGGACATTCGTAACTCAGGGACTGCCTGTAATGCAAGACTATAATCTATTATAATAGACCCCACCCAACAAGGTAATACTTGTGCATTCAATCCCTGAACTAACTCATTTGGAAAGCACTAAATTGATGTAATGCTACAGTGGCTCAATTCCAGTGTGCATTTGATGATACCTGCAACTTCATGCATCTGGCGAACTATTTTATTGGTTATAGTTATCAGTTAAGATGCAGATGGATCAAAAAATCCAATATGAAATGATCAAAAAAAAATTGTTCAAGGAGTTAATAAAGATGGTTCTGGAGGTTGGCTTATCTAAAATGTTGGATTTCTGCACAACCAAATTGCCACAACTTGTTTTTCTTTCCTTCATCTCACCACTCCCCCATTCCATGTTGAAAGCTGTGCTTGCTGTTCCACAAATGAGACGAGGAAAGTTATAGCTTAGTTGCTACTTCATCTTTGTTAAATGGAATAAGCTTCAGAAGACAGAATGGTGAGAAGTTGAAGCAGCTGAAATTCACTTAAGCTGTTATTAAAATAGTCAATAGCTCTGAACTTCTTTCTACCAGGTTTCTAATGCACCGAATTCAAAAAGTGAAGAATTCATTGCTACATCCCAGGTATACAAAACCAGTACACCCATCACTGAATCTTTAACACAATCATCACTGAAATCAAATCAGGTGAGGCTTCTACTTTTACCATTTGAAATACAAGTTACTGAATTGTGTGCAAACTGAGTATCTGGACGTATGTATTTACTAAACTTATTGCAACAACTTTGATTAAACATGTTCCTGTTCTTAAAATCTTCATGGATAATAAGGATTTTAATCACATGGTCGATATTAGAATGGAAAACCAACATGTATGTACAAACCCCATTTCCAGAAAAGTTGGGATATTTTCCAAAATGCAATAAAAACAAAAAGCTGTGATATGTTAATTCATGTGAACCTTTATTTAACTGACAAAAGTACAAAGAAAAGATTTTCGATAGTTTTACTGACCAACTTAATTGTATTTTGTAAATATACACAAATTTAGAATTTGATGGCTATAACACACTCAACAAAAGTTGGGACAGAGGCATGTTTACCATTGTGTTACATCACCTTTCCTTTTAATAACACTTTTTAATCATTTTGGAACTGAGGATACTAATTGTAGTAGATTTGCAATTGGAAATTTTGTCCATTCTTGCTTGATACAAGACTTCAGCTGCTCAACAGTCCGTGGTCTCCGTTGTCTGATTCTCCTCTTCATGATGCGCCATACATTTTCAATAGGAGATAGATCTGGACTGGCAGCAGGCCAGTCAAGCACACGCACTCTGTGTCTACAAAGCCACGCTGTTGTAGCCCGTGCAGAATGTGGTCTGGCATTGTCCTGCTGAAATAAGCATGGACGTCCCGGGAAGAGATGTCGCCTTAATGGCAACATATGTCTCTCTAAAATCCTAATATACGCCTCAGAGTCAATGATACCTTCACATACATGCAACTTACCCATGCTGTGGGCACTGATGCATCCCCATACCATCACAGGTGCTGGCTTTTGCATCTTACACTGATAGCAATCAGGATGGTCGTCTTCATCTTTGGCATGGAGAACTCGATGCCCGTTTTTTCCAAAAACTAGCTGAAATGTGGACTCATCTGACCACAGCACACGGTTCCACAGTCTTTCAGTCCATCTGAGATGAGCTCGGGCCCACAGAACTCGCCGGCGTTTCTGCATAGAGTTGATGTATGGCTTCCTCCTTGCGTAATACAGCTTCAAGTTGCATTTCTGGATGCAGTGACGGACTGTATTAAGTGACAATGGTTTTCCAAAGTACTCCCGAGCCCAGGTGGCTATAATTGTCACAGTAGCATGACGGTTTCTTAGGCAGTGCCGCCTGAGGGCTCGAAGATCACGCGCATTCAACAGTGGTTTCCGACCTTGCCCTTTACGCACTGAGATGCCTCTGAATTCTCTGAATCTTTTCACAATATTATGTACTGTAGATGTTGAAAAACCTAACTTCCCTGCAATCTTGCATTGGGAAATGTTCCTTTTGAACTGACTAACAATTCTCTCACGAATTTTGGCACAAAGGGGTGAGCCACAACCCATCCTTGCTTGCAAAGACTAAGCCTTTGATGGATGCTACTTTTATACCCTGTCATGATACCTCATCTGCTACCAATTAGCCTGCTTAATGTGGAGTCTTCCAAAATGGTGTTATTTGAATATTCTGTGCACTTTTCAATTTTATTTTAACTCTGTCCCAACTTTTGTTGAGTGTGTTGCAGCCAACAAATTCTAAATTTGTGTATATTTTCAAAATACAATTAAGTTGGTCAGTAAAACTATTGAAAATCTTTTCTTTGTCCTTTTCTCAGTTAAATAAGGGTTCACGTGAATTAACGTATCACAGATTTTTGTTCTTATTGCATTTTGGAAAATATCCCAACTTTTCTGGAAATAGGGTTTGTAAATGAAGCATTCTCTGAAGGTAAAAAACAATCTGCCCTCTACTTCTTTCCCTTCCTTTTAAGAGTTCAGACATGCTGGCAGACTATTCAATTGGACCTATCCTTCAATGAGGCATTTACCTGACTGAACATTTTCAATGTGAGAACCAGGTGACATATGTCAAACGTGAGGTATGAGCCTGAGGTGCAATGCAAACACACAGAGGGCAAGATGTTCCTGCCCCGATTCAAATCTTACTCTTGAGTCAAGTACATACTGTGGGCTGATCCACTGGTACTAGTGCTGAGGTTTAGTTATACTGTTGTGAGTGATCATTTATGGATGAAATATTAAATACAAACACACACAACATGCTGGAGGAATTCAGCAGGTGAGGCAGCTTTCATGGAGGGAATAAATTAAATGTTGACACCTGTTTTGTGCAAACTTAAAAGATGCTTTAGCACTTCCCAAGGAGCAGCACATTCTCCTGAATGTCGGCTTGCATTAATTTTCAACGAGTCCCTTAAAAGAGGGGAATCTGGCTATTTCATACATTTTATTCCTGCCTCGTCCTGCTTGGATGTCCTGACTCATCTATGAGGGATGATTGATAAGTTGTGGCCTAAGGTAGAAGGAGATGAGTTATTAATTTCAAACTTTCTGCATAATCACTCAAAAGTGTTAACCTGCATGTACATGTAATGAGAGCTGTCTCCTTCTACCGTAAGCCACAAACTTATCAATCACCCATCTGTGGACACTTTCTGGAGGTCCAAGATCCATATGTTCCACGACAGCTGAAATGTGTAAATGCAGGAGGGGACAATGCTGAAAAATAAATGTGCGAGGTGTTCTAAAATTTACTCCTGCCCAAGGCCACGAATTTATCAATCACTCCTTGCATCTCCACAGTGATCCAGGAAGAGACGTCGCCTTGATGGCAACATATGTCTCTCTAAAATCCTAATATACACCTCAGTCACTGGTACCTTCACATACATGCAACTCACCCATGCTGTGGGCACTGATGCACCCCCATACCATCACAGATGCTGGCTTTTGCACCTTTCGCTGATAACAATCAGGATGGTCATTTTCATCTTTGGCACGGAGAACTCGACGCCTGTTTTTTTCCAAAAACTAGCTGAAATGTGGACTCATCTGACCACAGCACACGGTTCCAGTCTTTCGGTCCATCTGAGATGAGCTCAGGCCCAGAGAACTCACTGGCATTTCTGCATAGAGTTAATGTATGGCTTCCTCCTTGCGTAATATAGTTTCAAGTTGCATTTCTGGATGCAAAGACAGACTGTTAAGTGACAATGGTTTTCCGAAGTACTCCCAAGTCCAGGTGGCTATAATTGTCACAGTAGCATGATGATTTCTTAGGCAGTGCCACCTGAGGGCTTGAAGATCATGCGCATTCAACAGGGCATTCGACCTTGCCCTTTACGCACTGAGATGTCTCTGAATTCTGAGTCTTTTCACAATATTATGTACTGTAGATGTTGAAAGACCTAAATTCTCTGCAATCTTGCGTTGGGAAATATTCCTTTTGAACTGACTAACAATTCTGTCACGAATTTTGGCACAAAGGGGTGAGCCACGACCCATCCTTGCTTACAGAGACTGAGCCTTTGATGGACGCTACTTTTATACCCAGTCATGATACCTCACCTGCTACCAATTAGCCTGCTTAATGTAGAGTCTTCCAACCAGTGTTACTTGAATATTCTATGCACTTTTCAATCTTATTTTAACTCTTCCCCAACTTTTGAGTGTGTTGCAGCCATCAAATTCTAAATTTGTGTATATTTACAAAATACAATTAAGTTGGTCAGTAAAACTATTGAAAATCTTGTACTTTTGTCAGTTAAATAAAGGTTCACGTGAATTAACATATCACAGATTTTTGTTTTTATTGCATTTTGGAAAATATCCCAACTTTTCTGGAAATGGGGGTTTGTAGAACAGTACAGGGCATGATGCTGTGCCAACCTTTTAAATAAAAGATCAATAGAACACTTCCCTTCTACATAACCCTCCACTTTTTTCTTGAATTCATTTGACTATATAAGTCTCTTGTATCTCCCTAATGTATTTGCCTTAATGCTCCCAGCACTTTGTTTTATAATTAAAAAAAAATTACCTCTGACAGACCCCTATACTTTTCTCCAGTCACCTTCAGAGTTACGCCCCACTTATTAGTCTTTGGGGACGGGGAAGGGAGGCACTGGCTGTCCACTTGATCAATGCCTCTTGTCTTGCACCTCCTATCAAGTCACCTTTCTTGCTCCTTTACTCCAAGGTTTTTTTTTGGGGGGGGGGGGTGGAAGCCCTAGCTTGCTCAACGTATCCTCAATTGACGTGATTTCTAATCCAAGTTACATTCTGGTGTGTCTCCTCAGCATCCTTGTAAAACTTTCCCAACCTTGGATGCAACCAGAATTGAGCACAATACTGAGTGATCTGACTAGATTTAGAGCCATAACATTACCTTGCAGCTCCTGAACTCGGTACCCTGACTAATGAAGTCCAACACACTGTATACCTTAACCACCCAATCAACTTGCACAGCAACCTTAATTCATCTATGGATGTTGACCCCAAGATCCCTCTGTGTCTCCACACTGCGAAGAGTCATGCCATTAACCCTGTGTCTTCAAGTTCAACCATCTAAAATGAAACACTTCAGTCTATTAAAAAAACCTTTGCGATCAGTTGTCTTCAGTGTTGTGCACAGAATGCATCCAATTTTCTCCCCCCAAAAATCCTAATTGCCATGTGCTTTTAAAGCCATAAGACTAAGATAATCAAAGTTTTCAGCAAGTTCACTTTTCATTTGGGTGTAACAATTAACATTTGGTATTTGACTCTGTAAATTTCTGTAAACTTGGCAGCTTAGCAGTTTTATAATTTCAACTCTAGCTTTTAGCAAATTGGTCACAACCTGAGGAAAATAACAAATCACTACTCAGTAAATATTGTTTAGAGATGTCTAACCGCAGCAGAGTAGTGCAGTGTTACGTCAGACTTGCTTGGCAAGATATTTAAGAGTTTGATAAACTGCAAAGCAAAATAGTTAAATATCCAAGAATGAAACCAGCAGAAGTGGAAACAAAGAATCATTGCCTTCAGCTTTGCAGGACTAATAGGGGGAATATGACATGAATGAAACATTAAAATGTTAAAATAACAAATGGATGTTACTACACAGGGGATTACTATTCTTGACTCACACACTGGGAAGAATACAGCCAGTCAGGTAGCAACTGTGGAAAGAGAAACCAGTCAATGTTTCAGTTGATAACTTAAGTTCCCTAGTTCTTACCAAGGATTGCTGAACCAAAACACTAACTGATTTCTTTCTGCAGATGCTGCTTTTACTAGAGTTCTAGCATTTACTGTTAATTCAGATCCCAGCATGTGCAATTATGTTTCATGCTTAGATTTGAGGGAGGATTTTGGCTGCAGCTCTAAATCCAAACAGTGGTTAGTTTCCTGTGTTGATTTTGCACCTAACCAACATTACTGCTACCACTTTCTTATTTCTGATTGTCGCAATCTACTTTTAAAACCACCCAGGCATTAAATTGGCAAGTTGTATGTTTGTGGTCAATATGGACTAATCCTTTGCATGTTGACCAGTTATCTTTGGTAATTATTTAATTGTCTGTTTGAAAACCAGTATCTGCTGGTTATTTTGATTCAGTTTTCCTCTTCTATCAACTGTAGCAGGTGTCTCCTTTGACCAGTGATCAGACCACTTCAAACACAGCAATAACTCCAGTATCCCAAGGACAAGTACAGCAGACTCCAGTAAGCAGTTCTCCAGTTAGCGTGAAGACCACACCCTTTCAGTCTATGCACACTGTGAGTGACTGAGACTGGTTTAACTTTGCTGACATCTTCTTGTCTTGGCATACCTTTCCCAAGGCAATTTGTTGTATATGGGATGCTTGGGATAAAATGATGTCTTGCTTCTTTTCTGCATTTGGAGATGATATTTCCAATAGTTCCTAAAAAGCATGGCATTTGGGTTGACCAAATGAAGCCAAATGTTTGGCTAAGTTGCCACTGGGCAGTCATATTAGCTTGTTACAATAATGATAGTTGAACCATTATACGTCTATTTAAAAGTAAAGCTGTTCATTTTGTATGTTGTTTACTACTTAAAAATTAATCAAGCATAGTTTTAAATCAAGTTCACCAGGAGTCCAACAAACTTGTTTGCTTTCTCAGTTCCAATAATCATCAAGGCTTGTTAATTGCTTGATAAGGTCATTGTTAACAAATGATACATAGCAAAATGAAATGGGTTTCCCAAAATGAAAAAGGGCATGCATTTGAGTCAATATTTTAAACCAATTTTTGCAAGCTGACTTCAGTATGAGACATCAGATATCCTTGCTATTTTGAGAGGTTGGTATTGACTGAATCAGGTGGCACTTCTACAGCTTCAGCAGTAGATGGAGCTTTCTTTGTTATTAATGAGTTTGTCTTTGTTTGGACAGGATTTTCCATATTTACATTAGATTGCTGTCCAACTGAGCAACTTGCATTCTTTGTCTATAGATTTGGTGTTTAGCAATAAAAAATTCATTTTACTTTAGTCCTGTCTTAAATATCAACAAGATGTTTATTATTTCATATCAAATTTGTAGCATAAAGCATGCAATCAAACTGTGATACAAGCCTTAAGAGTAAATGTCAAATCACTGCATTTGTATTGTAAATAACTTTGATCCAATTTTATCTGATTGTAATTTTGTATTGGTGCTTGATTTCAAGTCGTGCCCAGAATTTAATATTTTGGCACTTCACTGACCATGGCGATTTAAAATTTTTTTAACCACTTTGCTTATTAAATTAAACTAGACTACAAATTTGAAATAGGAAATGGCCCACTTACAACAAACCTCCTAGCTTTTCTTAAACTGAGCTTTAAAGGTTAAAGACCAAAGGGAAAAGTTGTGGGATAGACAGATGTGGGACTTGGCAGTCTTGGGTCAGAATGGTTTTGACATTACCAGAGTTTTAATTTTTCAAATCTCCTTGCTATGGGATCTTTGCAGAAGCAATACAGCCCACATTTAAAGTTCATACTTCTCTAGATTTGCAAATGTTAGAGCTTCTGTCTAGTAGCAGAGAAAATCTGATTACCTGAATAAATCGGGGTACATGTGAGGACTTTGCCACTTAGAATCAAACTAGATCTAAATATTTGGGGATAAAAGAAACAGATGCTTGAATCTAGAGAGAAGACCAATCTCTTGGAGGAGCTCACCAGCATGAGCAGCATCTGTTACTGCAACCACCTGATGCAGGGCTTGAACCACAAACTTAAGTGGCTTTGCTCTGTAGATGCTGCCTAACCTGTCAGGTTCCCCCAGAAAGTTGTCTGGATCTAAATATGTTGTGCCCCTTTGAATTGTAGAGTGGAGGAGGAGGAGACAGAGGATTTGACAGGGCTTTGAGGATCCTGCTAACGGTATCCTGAGTAATATGTTGAATTAAAGATTAACATGCTGTAGTGAGGGTAATTTACTTCATTCTTTTGCAGGTGTTCAAAGTTAATGCCCCCCTCCCTCCTCGAGGTGATCAACAGGAAGTGAAATCTGAAGGTCCATATTCTCCTGTCTACAACCAAAGTTTGATTACCGCTAGTACTCAGACACCACCTCAGCCCATCTCTCTACCGTCTACATACATAGTGGAGCAAAATGCACTGACCCAGGATTCTTTGCCAGGTATAGAAATTAATATTTGAAGTGTGCATGAATATCTTGGCTTCTACTAATTTTGAATCTACTGTTTATGTCTCAATGGCTTGAAAGGAAAACATTTCCAAGTTTTAACTGGTAGATTTTAGGTGCTTTATCCTGGTAGTCATGATAATCTAGAATTGGAATTTGCCTTTATTTTGTTTCACAGATGAAACTACAACTGTTGCCAATGGGACCCCAGTATTTTTAACTCACAATCAGCAAAGTACTTTGCCAAGACCAAACCAAGCCTATTTTGGGAGCAGAGGTGCTGTACGGGGGACTTCGCGAGGTAGCAGAGGAGTTGGCAATGCTTACCGCAGCTCTAGCAATGGATACAAAGGTGTACAAATGGGTAAGTTTAAATATTCCTGATAGAAAAATGGCTATTCTTAGGAAATGAAATTTGAGCTAATTGTGGGTTATTCAATAATATTTTCTTCTGAGCTGGTACTTGGTCAAGTCCTAACAAAGATGAGGCTACCGGTGCAGAACCAGGATGCTATTACCTGGTATCGTCTTTCAGCTGAAGTTTGACTGAGGTTTGCTCTTGGCTGAAGGTAATAAAATTGTCTAAGTTGGCAGTTCTGACACTTTCTTTATCATTTGTTGTAGAAAATCCCTGTTTTGGAAATTGTCTTGAGCTATAGTAATTGTTTCAGAATACAAGTATTGTCTGTTCTAATCAACTTAAATAGCATGTTTCAATGCTTTTGTTGACTTGGTGCTGAGATGATCTGCAAAAACCATTTGGTGCAGTCTTCGTTGAGTTGAAAACCAGTTTGGAGTTGGCATTGCTTACTTAGTCCTGCTGAATCCTAATGGGGTTTTCACCACTTGAATGTGTCCTCTGGTCAGCTAATGTGGCACCACCTCAAAGTTTAGATATTAGCAGCTGGTTGGGAAATCCTCACACAAGTAAAACCCTACTGCTTTACTACCTGGATAAATTGAAGATGTTGGATACCCTGAAAGGTTTGATATGGTTTTGCCCTCTACTTCCATCCATATATTTTATGATGTCAAACCAAGAGTTTTACTAGAATTCTAATAAAACTTACAAGTGGGATGTACAGCACATTAACTTTCATTCATATACAAATTCCTTGTTATGGAGGAAAAAGTTTGATGCCTGAAATCAGTGGAGGAATAAACTGGGTTGAATGCCTTTTAAGTTCAAACAGTCGTCAAGATCAGAGCTTCCATTCAAAGTACTAAAACAAAAAAATTAAGTACTTGACCCCTTGGCTTTGGGGAAAATCAGCACAATTACTCATCTACTTTAAGAGTTTGCTGTTTTCCTTGCCTATTGAAGTTGGTAGGATTCTTCGGGAGCATTTGTAAGATATAAGCATCTGTTCACGTCCTGGATCTCCAACAATGCACCATGAACTTTTGCCATAATTGGACGTGCTATTGAAGGAATGTATGCACCATGCTCTAGTCTTTAATAGTCCCCTCTATGTTCTTCAGCTTTGAAAGGCCAACTGAAACTACACTTGTTGCAAAGACTTGAGCATGTTGCATGCTGTCTCTTGACACCAGCTATGAGAACTCAGCACTTGACTAAAATGAATATCCTTCTAGTTATGAATCACTGTATGAATTTTGCTAGTTTCATGACCAGTGAACTGCATTAAAACTCTAGAAGCCAGGTCTTGTCATTGGAATACACGATCTGCACAAATTTTGAATATTGCAACAGCCAATGCATAATCATGATGGAGAAAGAATGTGACAAACTTTCAGGCAATTAGATATTTTTCTTTCCAGGTGGACTTTCTGAGATGCATGGAGCGACTCCAGATAGAATTTCCTTGGAGCAACTGTACTTTTTCCAAAGGCCTGAGTTAAATATTTAAGCATGTAAAATCCCAAACTTCATCCCTGAATCACATCAACATTTGCGAATGACACTGAGAACAGTGGTGTAGTGAGGATGGCAGTGGAATTTGGACCAAGTGGGGGAAAAATGGGCTGAAAAATGGCAGGAGGAATTTAATGTAGACAATAGTTCCATTTATTTTCAGAGAAGTGTATTCAATATACATCCTGAAATTCTTGTTCTTTGCAAACATCCCCAAAAACAGAAGTGTCCCCAAAGAATGAGTGACAGTTAAGTGTTAGAACTCCAAAACACTCCTACTCGCCCTCCCACGCACAAGCAGCAGCAAAGCAACGACCCTGCCCTACCCCCATCCACTATTGCGAAAAAGCACCAGCACCCACCAAGCAAGCAATAGCAAAGCCCCCAGGAAAGACCACAATCTGCAGTACACCAAAAGCTAATCATTCACCTGACAATTGGATGTACCACAGGCTCTCTGCCCCTAAGGAAAGGGGTGTCCCCTTACACAGCAAAAGGGAAGACATAACAAAGCAACTTGTGGGTTTGCTGTGTTAAAAGTCTGTTGCGCCACTTTTCTTTTCCTGAGTTGTCTGCCTGGAGAATCGGCAACAGTCTCTTCCCCAGCAGTGAGGAAGAGGGAGAGTGGGATTTGCCAAGTACAGAGCCTCCATCTGATAGGCTGTAACCAAAGATCCGATTTCTCCCACTACGCTTTAGTTGGCAATACTGGCTTAAAATCGGCCCATCCACAGGGCCGCAAAAGCTCAAACCCCGAAGACTTGCTCATCTGCTAGGCTGCATCCTTGGGATGTTGAAAAGCGGCTGGTTGTGTTGCCTGCAAGAGCAGGTCCCACCACTGAAAAGAACCAAAGTCCAGGTCAGGGTCTACAGCAGAACCCCATCCACCCTGAAAAGGAGAGGCATCAAAGGCAGAAATTGAGTTGTTTTTGTAGATTAACATGGAATCTCCATTGAGTGCCATAGTAGCTCTACCTCACCTACATCACACGTGAGGTGAGATGTTGGATTTTGTTAGGACCAACTACGGTACAGTGAATGGTAGGGCACTGAGGAATGTGGTAGAACATCAAGTGGAGTCACAGGTTGATAGGGTTTTAAAGCTTTTGGCATATTAGTTTTCATAAATCAGTGAGTACAGGAGGTGGGATATGTATAAGACATTAGTGAGGCCTAATTTGGGGTGTTGTGCATAGTTTTGGTCACCTACCTACAAGAAACATGCAAGTGAGTTTGGAAAAAATTCAGAGGAAATTTACAAGGATGCGGCTGGGTCTGGAGGACCCAGTTGTATTGGAAGATTGCAAAGGTTAGGACTTTATTCCTTGGAATGTAGAAGATTGAGAGGAGATTGAGGTATATAAAATTGAGGGGTATAGATAGCTTTTTTTCCACTGAGGTTGGGTTGATCTACAACTAGAGGTCATGGGTTAAGGGTGATTGGTGAAAATTTTCAAGGGGAACATGAGGGGAAACTACTCAGAGCAAGGGGGACATGAGTTGCCAGTGCAAATGGTGCACGCAAGTTTGATTTCAATGTTTGAGAAGTTTGGATGGGTACATGGAAGGTAGGGCTACAGTCCCAGTACAAGTTGCTGGGAGTTTAAATGGTTTCACATGGACCAGATAGGCCAAAGGGCCTGTTTCTGTGCTGTACTTTTCTATGACTGTCTCCTCTCAACTTAAAAGCCTCATCTCCTCTCAACTGGATGACTGTTTCCTTTGATGGAATTTAATACCAAATGGAGGCTGTCATTGTTCATTCAAAATACTTGAAATTTAACCTATTAAACAAGAAGGATGTGGAGATGAGCTGAGGAAAAACTTATCTATCCATACAACATGATCATGACTGAACAAGTTTTGATTGGTTGACTGGTTCACATATGGTTTCATTATTGTAATGACTTTCTACCAAGTCATTACTTTGCAAGAGGGGAAAAAAGCTATCGAGCCAACTATTGATTTGTTCTTTTAGGAGATCCAGAAGACAGTTTATTTCCTGTACACTCCAATTACTCTTCTTCGCCCTCTCTGAAGTTTCCACATCCTTCCTATAATGAGGTGACCAGAAATGAATGTAATACTCCACGTGGTTTATTAAAAGTTTAATAGAGCTGCAACGTTACCTTAAGACCCTAACATAGGAGCAGAATTAGGCCACTTGGCCCATTGAGCATGCTCCACCATTTCATCATAACTGATCCAATTTCCCCTCAGCCCCAATCTCCTGCCTTCTCCCTGTATCCCTTCAAGCCCTGAGTGGTCTATAATTGATTGACCTCTGCTTTAAATGTACATAAAGATGTGGCCTCCACAGCTGCTTGTAGCAAAGAATTCCAGATTTGCCACTCTGGCTAAAGAAATTCCTTCTCATCTGTGTTCCAAAAGAACACCCTGAAGCTGTTTCCTCTGGCCTTGGACTCTTCCACCATAGGAAACATCCTCTCCGCATCCACTCTATCAAAGCCTTCCACCATTTGACAGGTTTCGATGAGCTCACCCATTATTTTTCAGAATTCTAGTGAATACAGGCTCAGAGCCATCAAACACTTTTTGTATGACCAGCATTTCACTGGAATCATTTTTATGAACTTCCTTTGAACCTGATCCAGTGTCAGCACATCCTTTCTAAGATGAGGGGCCCAAAACTGCTCAAAACTCCAAGTGAGGCCTCAACAGTGCTTTATAAAGTCTCAACATTATATGCTTGCTTTACGTTCGAATCTGCTTGAAATGAATGCTAGCATTGCAGTTACTTTCCTCACCACACTCAACCTGCAAATGAACCTTTATGGTATCCTGCACAAGAACTTGAAAGTCCCTTTGCACCTCAGTTTTTTTTGTATTTTCTGTCCATTTAGAAAATAGGAAATGAAAGAGTTTACTCTACCAAAATGCATGACCGTTCACTTCCTAGCACTGTATTCCATCTGCCACTACTTCACCCATTCTCCTAGCTATGTCCTTCTGTAGCACCTCTACCTCAAAGCTACCTGCCCTTCCACTTATCTCACATTATCTGTAAACTTTCCAACAAAATCCTTCAATTCATCATCAAATCATTGAAATATGATAAAGACTTGGTTCCAACAAAGACCCCTGTCAGTCTCTGGCAAAGCCAAAGAGGCACTAGTCACTGGCAGTCAACCAGAAACGGGACCCCTTTATTCCCACCTTCTGCCTCCTGCCAATCAGCCACTGCTTAATCCATGCTAGAATCTTTCCTGCAATACCATGGGCTCATAGCTTGTTAAGCAGCCTCGTGTGTGACACATTGTGAAAATCTGAAGGCCTTCTGAAAATCCCGGTACCCAACATGAAGTGATTCTCTTGTCTATCCTGCTTGTTATTTCTTCAAAGAATTCCAACAGACTTGTCAGGCAAGATTTTCGTTTGAGGAAACCACACTGAATATGGCCTGTTTTATCATGTGCCTCCAAGTATTCTGAGACCTGATCCTTATTAATTGACACAGACGTCATCCCAACTACTGAGGTCAGACTAACTGGCCTATAGTCTCCTTCTGTCTCTCCCTTCTTGAAGAGTAAAGTGACACTTGCAGTTTTCTGGTCTTCCAGAACCATTCCAGAATCTAGTGATTTCTTGAAAGATCATTACTAATGCCTTCACAATCTCTTCAGCAGAACTCTGGGGTGTACACCATCTGGTCCAAGTGACTTACCTACTTTCAGACCTTTCAGTTTCTCCAAGAAGCTTCCTATAGTTGTGGTAACTTACGCACTTCATGACCTCTGATACCCGGAACTTCTACCATACTGCTAGCGTCCTCCAAAGTGAAGACTGATTCAAAATACTACTTCAGTTTGTCCATTATTTGATTCTCTCCCCCCCCCCCCCCCATTACTCCCTCTCCAGCTTTGTTTTCCAGTGGTCTATCCACTCTTGCTTTCCCCTTTACACTTAATGTATCTGAAGAAACATCTGGTATCCTCTTTAATATTATTGGCTAGCTTTTATCTTTTACCTTATTGACTTATTTAGTTACCTTCTGGTTTTTAAAAGCTTCTGAATCTAACTTTCCACTAATTTTTGCTCTGTTATATGCTCTCTTTGGCTTTTATGTTGACTTTGACTTCTCTTGTTTGCGACGGTTGTGTCATCTTGCCTTTAGAATATCCCTTCTTCTTTGAGATGTATATATCCTGTGTCTTCCAAATTATTTCCATAAATTCCAGCTATGGCTGCTTTGCCATTATCCCTGCCAGTGTTCTTGACCAATCTGTTCAGGCCAACTCCTCTCATGTCTCTGTAATTCCCTTTACTCTGTAATACTGATACATCTGACTTTAGCTTCTCAGATTTCAGTGTGAATTTGATCATAATATGATCACTTGTCTCTAAGGGCTGTTTTACCTTAAGCGCTCTAATCAATTCTGGTTCATTGCAGAATGCCCAACCCAGAATGGGGATTATCCCCTGGTGGGCTCAACCATAGGCTACTGTAGATCTCATTGGCACTCTAGATGTTTCCCCTCTGGAATATAGCACAAACCTGATTTTCCCAACCTGCCTGCATATTGAAGTTCCCATGGCTATTGCAACATTGTATTTTCTATCTTGTTGTAATTTGTAGATCACTATTGTTTTGAAGGTCTGTATACAACTTCCATCAGGGTTTTTTTACCCATGCAGTTCCTGAGCTCTATCCATGATGATTCAACACCTTCTGACCCTCTGTCACTACTTCCTAATGATTTGGTTTCATTCTTTTACCAATAGAGCAATGCCTGCCTCTCTACCTTCCTACCTGTCCTTTTTGATACAATATGTATCCTTGGACATTAGGCTCCCAGCTATGACCTTTCAGCCATGATTCAGTGATGCTTACATCATACTGCCAATCTGTAACTGCGCTGCAAGTTCATCTACCTTGTTAGGTATACAGCATACATTCAAATATAATACCTTCAGTCCTGTATGCACCCTCTTTTGATTTTATCTGCCTCTTACGTTGCAACTCACCCTGACTGCAATTTTGTCCGATCAACAGCCTCTCCTCACTGCACATTGCCTCTGTTTGTGAACCTTATCTTCTGCACTATCATCTGCCTTATATACTACTTGCATTGAAGTGTATAGAACATAGAATAGTACAGCACATTACAGGCCCTTCAGCCCACAATGTTGTGCCGACCCTCAAACCCTGCCTCCCATATAACTCCCCCCCCCCCACCTTAAATTCTTCCATATACCTGTCTAGTAGTCTCTTGAACTTCACTAGTGTATCTGCCTCCACCACTGACTCAGGCAGTGCATTCCACACACCAACCACTCTCTGAGTGAAAAACCTTCCTGTAATATCCCCCTTGAACTTCCCTCCCCTTACCTTAAAGCCATGTCCTCTTGTACTGAGCAGTGGTGCCCTGGGGAAGAGGCACTGGCTGTCCAGTCTGTCTATTCCTCTTCATATCTTGTACACCCCTATCATGTCTCCTCTCATCATCCTCCTCTCCAAAGAGTAAAGCCCAAGCTCCCCTAATCTCTGATCATAATCCATAACTCTCTAAACCAGGCAGCATCCTGGTAAGTCTCCTCTGTACCCTTTCCAATGCTTCCACATCCTTCCTATACTGAGGCGACCAGAACTGGCCACAGTACTCAAGTGTGGCCTAACTAGAGTTTTACAGAGCTGCATCATTATATCGGATCTCTTAAACTCTATCCCTCAACTTATGAAAGCTAACACCCCATAAGCTTTCTTAACTACCCTATCTACCTGTGAGGCAACTTTCAGGGATCTGTGGACATGTACCCCCAGATCCCTCTGCTCCTCCACACTACCAAGTATCCTGCCATTTACTTTGTACTCTGCCTTGGAATTTGTCCTTCCAAGGTGTACCACCTCACACTTCCCCGGGTTGAACTCCATCTGCCATTTCTCAGCCCACTTCTGCATCCTATCAATGTCTCTCTGCAATCTTCGACAATCCTCTATGCTATCTACAACACCACAAACCCTTGTGTCGTCTGCAAACTTGCCAACCCACGCTTCTACCCCTACATCCAGATTAATAAAAATTGCAAAAAGTAGAGGTCCCAGAACAGATCCTTGTGGGACACCACTAGTCACAACCCTCCAATCTGAATGTACTCCCTCCACCACGACCCTCTGCCTTCTGCAGGCAAGCCAATTCTGAATCCACCTGGCCAAACTTCCCTGGATCCCATGCCTTCTGAACAAGCCTACCGTGTGGAACCTTGTCAAATGCCTTGCTAAAATCCATGTAGATCACATCCACTGCACTACCCTCATCTATATGCCTGGTCACCTCCTCAAAGAACTCTATCAGGCTTGTTAGACACGATCTGCCCTTCACAAAGCCATGCTGACTGTCCCTGATCAGACCATGATTCTCTAAATGCCCATAGATCCTATCTCTAAGAATCTTTTCCAACAGCTTTCCCACCACAGATGTAAGGCTCACTGGTCTATAATTACCTGGACTATCCCTACTACCTTTTTTGAACAAGGGGACAAACTTTCGCCTCCCTCCAATCCTCTGTTACCATTCCCGTAGACAACGAGGACATAAAGATCCTAGCCAGAAGTTAAGCAGTCTCTTCCCTTGCCTCATGGAGCAGCCTGGGGAATATTCCATCAGGCCCCAGGGACTTATCCGTCCTAATGTATTTTAACAATTCCAACACCTCCTCTCCCTTAATATCAACATGCTCCAGAACATCAGCCTCACTCATATTGTCCTCACCGTCATCATAGAAACATAGCAAATAGGTGCAGGAGTAGGCCATTTGGCCCTTCGAGCCTGCACCGCCATTCAGTATGATCATGGCTGATCATCCAACTCAGAACCCTGTACCTGCTTTCTCTCCATACCCCCTGATCCCTTTAGCCACAAGGGCCATATCTACCTTCCTCTTAAATATAGCCAATGAACCGGCCTCAACTGTTCCCTGTGGCAGAGAATTCCACAGATTCACCACTCTCTGTGTGAAGAAGTTTTTCCTCATCTCGGTCCTAAAAGGCTTCCCCTTTATCCTTAAACTGTGACCCCTCGTTCTGGACTTCCCCAACATCGGAAACAATCTTCCTGCATCTAGCCTGTCCAATCCCTTTAGAATTTTATACGTTTCAATAAGATTCCCCCTCAATCTTCTATATTCCAGTGAGTATAAGCCTAGTCGATCCAGACTTTCTTCATATGAAAATCCTGCCATCCCAGGAATCAGTCTGCTGAACCTTCTCTGTACTCCCTCTATGGCAAGAATGTCTTTCCTCAGATTGGGGGACCAAAACTGCACACAATATTCTAGGTCTCACCAAGGCCTTGTACAACTGCAGTAGAACCTCCCTGCTTCTGTACTCAAATCCTTTTGCCATGAATGCCAACATATCATTTGTCTTTTTCACCGCCTGCTGTGCCTGCATGCCCACCTTCAATGACTGGTGTACAATGACACCCAGGTCTTGTTGCATCTCCCCTTATCCGAATCGGCCACCATTCAGATAATAATCTGTTTCCCTGTTCTTGCAACCAAAGTGAATAACCTCACATTTATCCACATTAAATTGCATCTGCCATGAATTTGCCTAACCTATCCAAGTCACCCTGCATCCTCTTAGTATCCTCCTCACAGCTAACACCGCCGCCCAGCTTCGTGTCATTCTCAAACTTGGAGATGCTGCATTTAATTTCCTCGGCTAGATCATTAGTGTATGTTGTAAACAACTGGGGTCCCAGCACTGAGCCTTGCGGTACCCCACTAGTCACGGCCTACCATTCTGAAAAGGTCCCGTTTACTGCCGCTCTTTGCTTCCTATCTGCCAACCAATTCTCCATCCACATCAATACCATATCCCCAATACCGTGTGCTTTAAGTTTGCACGCTAATCTCCTGTGTGGGACCTTGTCAAAAGCCTTTTGAAAATCTAAATATACCACATCCAGTGGCTCTCCCCTATCCACTCTACTAGTTACATCTTCAAAAAATTCTATCAGATTCGTCAGGCATGATTTTCCTTTCACAAATCCATGCTGACTTTGTCCGATGATTTCACCTCTTTCCAAATGTGCTGTTACTTACACATCTTTGATAACCAACTAGCATTTTTCACCACCGATGTCAGACTAACCGGTCTATAATTCCCTGGTTTTTCCTCTCCCTCCTTTTTTAAAAAAGTGGAGTTACATTAGCCACCCTCCAATCCTCAGGAACTAATCCAGAATCTAAGGAGTTTTGAAAAATTATCACTAATGCATCTACTATTTCTTGGGCTACTTCCTTAAGCACTCTGCGATGCAGACCATCTGGCCCTTTAATCCCTTCAATTTACCTAACACCACTTCCCTACGAACATGAATTTCCCTCAGTTCCTCCATCTCACTAGACCATTGGTCCCTTACTATTTCCGGAAGATTATTTATGTCCTCCTTAGTGAAGACAGAACCAAAGTAGTTATTCAATTGGTCTGCCATATCTTTGTTCCCTGTGATCAATTCACCTGTTTCTGACTGTAAAGGGCCTACATTTGTCTTGGCGAATCTTTTGCTTTTCACGTATCTATAAAAGCTTTTACAGTCAGTTTTTATGTTCCCTGCCAGCTTCTTCTCATAATCTTTTTTTCCCTTTCCTAATTAAGCCCTTTGTCCTCCTCCGCTGGTCTCTGAATTTCTCCCAGTCCTCAGGTGAGCTGCTTTTTTTTTGCTATTTTATGTTTCTTCTATGGACTTGATACTATCCCTAATTTCCCTTGTCAGCCACGGGTGCACTATGTTCCCTGGTTTATTCTTTTGCCAAACTGGGATGAACAATTGTTATAGTTCATCCATGCGATCTTTAAATACTTGCCATTGCATATCCACCGTCAACCCTTTAAGTATCATTTGCCAGTCTATCTTAGCTAATTCATGTCTCATACCTTCAAAGTTACCCTTCTTTAAGTTCAGAACCTTTGTTTCTGAATTAACTATGTCACTCTCCATCTTAATGAAGAATTCCACCATATTATGGTCACTCTTACCCAAGGGGCCTCACACGACAAGGTTGCTGACTAACCCTTCCTCATTGCTCAATACCCAATCTAGAATGGCCTGCTCTCTGGTTGGTTCCTCGACATGTTGATTCAGAAAACCATCCAGCATACATTCCAAGAAATCCTCTTCCTCCACACCCTTACCAATTTGGTTCACGCAATCTATATGTAGATTGAAGTCACCCATTTTAACTACTGTTCCTTTATTGCAAGCATTTCTAATTTCCTGTTTAATGCCATCCCCAACCTCACTACTACTGTTAGGTGGCCTGTACACAAGTCCCACCAGCGTTTTCTGCCCCTTAGTGTTATGCAGCTCTACCCATATCGATTCCACATTCTCCAGGCTAATGTCCTTCCTTTCTATTGCATTAATCTCCTCTCTAACCAGCAATGCTACCCCACCTCCTTTTCTTTCCTGTCTATCCCTCCTGAATATTGAATATCCCTGGATGTTGAGCTCCTATCCTTGGTCACCCTGGAGCTATGTCTCTGTGATCCCAACTATATCATATTCATTAATAACTATCTGCACATTCAATTCATTCACCTTGTTACGAATGCTCCTCGCATCGACACACAAAGCCTTCAGACTTGTTTTTACAACACTCTAGCCCTTATACAATTATGTTGAAAAGTGGCTCTTTTTGCTTTTTGCCCTGGGTTTGCCTGCCTGTCACTTACTTTTCACTTTACTACTTTTTGCTTCTACCCTCATTTTACACCCCTCTGTCTCTCTGCACTTGTTCCCATCCCCCTGCCACATTAGTTTAAACCCTCCTGAACAGCAGTAGCAAATGCTCCCCCTAGGACATTGGTTCCAGTCCATTCCAGGTGCAGACCGTCCTGTTTATACCGGTCCCACCTCCCTCAGAACTGGTTCCAATGCCCCAGAAATTTGAATCCTTCCCCCTTGCACCATTTTTCAAGCCACGGATTCAACTGAAATATCCTCCTAGTTCTACTCTGACTAGCACATGGCACTGATAGTAATCCAGAGATTATTACCTTTTTGGTCCTACTTTTTAGTTTATCTCCTAACTTCCTAAATTTACCTTTGTAGGACCTCATCCCATTGTTTACCTATATTGTTGGTACCTATGTGCACCACGACCACTGGCTGTTCACCCTCCCACTCCAGAATGTCCTGCAGCTGCTCAGAGACATCCTTGACCCTTGCACCAGGGAGGCAACATACCATCCTGGAGTCTCGTTTGCAGCCACAGAAACGCCTATCTATTCCCCTTACAATTGAATCCCCTATCACTATAGCTCTCCCACTCTTTTTCCTTCCCTCCTGTACCGCAGAGCCACCCAAGGTGCAATGAACGCGGCGGCTGCTGCCTTCCCCTGATGAGACATCTCCCCCAACAGTGTCCAAAACAGTATATCTGTTTAGGAGGGAGATGACCTCGGAACTCCTGCACTACCTGCCTACTGCTACGCTGTCTAGTGGCCACACTTTCCCTTTCTGCCGTTTCTAGCCTTTACTTGCGGTGTGGCCAACTCACTGAACGTGCTATTCACGACTTTCTCAGCATCGCGGATGCTCCAGTATGAATCCAATCGCAGCTCCAGACGCTCAGTGCGGTCTGCCAGAAGCTGCTGTTGGACATACTTCCTGCACACATAGTTGTCAGGGACACTGGAAGTATCTCTGGCTTCCCACATGCTGCAGGATGAACAAACCACAGGGCCGATCTCAGCTTCCGTGACCTACCCAATACTTGCCTCAACTTTTGAAACTTTCTCCTTTGAAAGGAACTTACCTGGCCTTACCTCACTTGGAGTGAAGCTTGTCCTCAGCCTCAATACAAAGTCTTCCTGCTCCGTCCCCCTCTACTCCATCGCCCACTCTGTCTTCTGTTCTCTTTAAATACTCTTGCTGCCTCACGGTCTGACTTAAATGCGCTTGCACAGTCGTGCCCCCGTTAAACTGCTGAAGAAAATCAAGTTCCCTCTCAGTGGTGAATACCGAAGAGAAGTATTCATTGAGGACCTCGCTCACTTCCACAGCCTCCAGGCGCATCTTCCCACTTTTATCTCTAATCAGTCCTACCTTCACTCCTGTCATCCTTTTGTTCTTCACATAATTGAAGAATGTCTGGGGGTTTTCCTTTATCCTACTCGCCAGGGCCTTCTCATGCCCCCTTCTTGCTCTTCTCAGCCCCTTCTTAAGCCCCTTTCTTGCTACCCTATATTCCTCAATAGACCCCTCTGATCCTAAACCCCTAAACCTCATGTATGCTGCCTTCTTCCAACTGACTAGATTTTCCACTTCACTTGTCACCCATGGTTCCTTCATCCTACCACTCTTTACCTTCCTCACCGGGACAAATTTATCCCTAACATCCTGCAAGAGATCCTTAAACATCAACCACATGTCCATAGTACATTTCCCTGAAAAATCATCATCCGAGTTCACACCTGCAAGTTCTAGCCTTATAGCCTCATAATTTGCCCTCCCCAATTAAAAAATTTTCCTGTCCTCTGATTTTATCTTTTTCCATGATAATGCTAAAGGTCAGGGAGCGGTAATCACTGTCCCCCAGATGTTCACCCCACTGACAGATCTGTGACCTGACCCGGTTCGTTACCTAATACTAGATCTAGTATGGCATTCCCCCTAGTCGGCCTGTCAACATACTGTGACAGGAATCCATCCTGGACACACTTAACAAACTCTGCCCCGTCTAAACCCTTGGAACTAATCAAGTGCCAATCAACATTAGGGAAGTTAAAGTCACCCATGATAACAACCCTGTTATTTTTGCACCTTTACAAAATCTGCCTCCCAATCTGCTCCTTGGTATCTCTGCTGTTACCAGGGGGCCTATAGAATACCCCCAGTAGAGTAACTGCTCCCTTCCTGTTCCAGATTTCCACCCATACTGACTCAAAAGAGGATCCTTTCTGCAGCTGTAATAGTATCCCTGACCACTAGTGCCACCCCTCCTCCCCTTTCCCCCCTCTCTATCCCTTTCAAAGCACTGAAATCCAGGAATATGCTCAGGACACTAGCTGCACTATGCTCAATCTTTGATTCCTAAATTTGAGGTCTTACCAACTTCTGCCTCCACAACCTCTCCACTAACTGTTCTGGCACTCTGGTTGCCATCCCCCTGCAACTCTTGTTTAACACTAACAAACATTCCCAGTAGGTTATTAGTCCCCCTCCAGTTCATTTGCAAACTCATTTCTGTACTGGTCTCACTTTCGCTGGAAGAGAGCCCGATGATCCAAAAGTTTTATGCCCTCCCTCCAACACCAACTCCTTAACCAAGTGTTTAAAATGTCTAATCTTCCTCTTTCTGACCTCACTAGCATGTGGCACTGAGATAACAATCCTGAAGGTCCTGCCCTTAGCTTGGCACTTAACTCCCTGAACTCCCTTTGCAGAACATCATCAGTGATCCTACGCATGTCATTGGTACCTGCATGAACCACGACTTCTGGCTGTTTACCTTCCCACTTTAAAATACTGAGGACTCGATCCGAGATACCCTGGCTCCTGGGAGGCAACATGCCGTCTGGGACTCATTCTCACTCACAGAATTTCTTGCTGTTCCCCTATCTAATGAATCCCCTATCACCACAGCATGTCTTTTCTCTCTTCTACTTCCCCCCCCCCCCCACCAAGGTCAGAGGCAGATGATGCCAGTGACTCGACCACTGAATTTCCTGTTAGGTCATCACCCCCCCCCCCCCACATTGATGTACCTTTGGTCGAGGGGGATAGCCACAGGGTTACTTAACACTGGCTCCTTAACCCCTTTCCCCTTATTGACTGTCTGTTTCCTGTGTCCTGTACCTTGGGTGTAACTACTTCTCTATACATCCTAACTACCTCTCTATACATCCTACCTATCACCCTTTCAACTTCTTGAATGATTTCAGCGTTCATCCGGTTCGAGCTCCAGCAACTTAATGCAGATTGTTAGAAGCTGCAGCTGGATGCATTTCTTTTAGCTGAAATCATTAGGGATACTGGAGATCTCCCTGCCTACCCACATCTTGCAAGTGGAGCATTCAGCTATCCTGCTTGGCATCTCTACTGTCGTAGCTGAGCAGATATAAAGAAACGAAGGAAAAACAAACCGAGTTTTTTTTTCCCTTTGCTTTCTCTGTCTGAAGCCTGGAAGAGCTTAAAGCCTCAAGATCACCACTCTGACTCTGTCCACTCAAGATGGTTGCTACGCTTGCCCCTACCTTCCTTTAATTTCCTGTTGGCTCCTGGCTCTTGAACTTAATCCCCGAGAATCTAAACCAAAATTGGGAGTGGTATAATTTGGCCATGGTGGGTTAAAGGAAAAGAGGATGAGCTGGATCAGCTACTGCATTTAGTACATCCTTTATAATTAACTGATTTCTGAAAATAGTATTTGCCCTGAATAGCCTTGAGTTAGTGATTCTTTCTCTTTTGGAAATGTTAGCTGTTAGGTTTAGGATTTGCTGACTATTTAGTTCAAGGAGAAACCATTGTCAGGACCTGTTCCTATTTGGGCTAATGAAGGCCTTTTATTTTGCTTGTTTTCCCAAACCACTCCTTTGCCATTTTAAAAAAAAAATTAGAGATGAAGAGCAGACAGTAGGGTAGTCTACACCTGTGGAAGAAGTAGTTGGCCTAGATAATCAAGTAAAGTTTCAGTTAAGACTGTAAGTGACTTAATGTGGCTTCTGGCATGGAGAGAAAGGGGTGGGATTGGTGGCTCTGGTGCTTGCCATTAATTGAAAACAAACATTCTGGGTTGACTATCCACAAAAAGTAGAAAGTTTCATTTCACTGTTGCTTTAGTGGAGGTATTTCCAGTGCTTTTTGACTTCCATGATTTAAGGTAGCTGCCTGAGTTGCTTTCTGTTTGCAACTTCAGAACTAATGTATGCTGTTAGAGCTTTTGTAACTTTGCAATGTATTTTTTTATTTTGCAGCAGCCCGGTACATTTTGAGCTCATTGAAAAGGGTTGCTAGAATAGCTTTTAATAGCTGTAGAAGCATTTGTCCATAATTCTGTTAATGGATATGGCCAGTTACTCTTTAAAGAAGCTGGAAAGATTAGTGAAATTGCCTGCATCATTACCATCGCTGATGTCGGCTGTATTTTACTTGGAGCTTGAATCCTTGTTTCCTTTCATCAGGATTTGATGGTTACAGAGGAATTCCCATTCCTGCCAATGGAACATATGGACCTTTTCCAAATAGAGAATACCCTGGGATGCCTTACACTCCAAGGGTAAGGAATAATGAATTTATCCATTTTCAGTGACAAAACTAATAACACCAGCTTGATCAAATTTGACCTGGTTCAAGACTTATCAGTTTGATTAGGGATTTCTGGTGCATTGAAATAAAAATTCTCAGTACTTCCAAAAATTCCTACACACATTGAAATTGATGGTGCACATCTGGAACCAACCAAACCACATCCTTATATCTCTTGCCTTTTCCTGGTAAATTTTGATTTGAATTCCAGTTATTACTAATTCAGGTAAGGTCTAATGAGTTGCTGTCCCTGTTCTCTTTTGCTTGCTTTCAAATTGCTCCCAAGTTCGACTCCACCACCAACACTCGCATTACTATATATTGCAATTATGGAAGCTTTAGAAGTTTGCCATCCTCTAAGTTGAGGGTTCCCAACCATTTTTTGTACCTTAGACCCCTACCATTAACTCGGGGGCCTACAGACCCTGTTTGGGAGCCCCTGTTCTAAATGATTTATGTCAATCTAGTGGGGGGGATGGGGTGCTAAGGCAAAATTATCTTAACGGTAGATCAAACCTGACATAAAGAAACACTAGTGCTGGAGAGCTTTGTAAATTGGTTTCAAAGTTGATCTAATCCTCTGGAAGTGTACTTGTGTATAATTACTTGTACTTGAATGACTTTCCAAAATGGGAAGTGTTCTTATTAAACTGGAAATTTAATTACTCCTTCAGTGAACAGTTCCTAACAGTTGTGTCCAGACTGCAACTGATTAAACTTTTGACATCCATTTTATTCTGCATATGGACCCAGGCCCCAATTCAAAATTTAATTTTGCACTTGTTAAATTACTCTTCACTGTTTCTTCTCGTGCAATCTTTGGTTGCACTTTTAGAAATGTTGCTCATTATTTAAGTCCATTTGCTACTGCTTGGTTGCTAGTGCGTTGCTTGCAGCTGTAATTAGTAGATCTAGTAATTCTGACACCATAAAATGTAAATTTGTACATTGAATTGGGACCTTGTGACCCCCTGTTGATTTTTAAGAAGTGGCTAAGCACAGCTCCAGTGCCATATTCAGGTTTGCTGATAACACCACCGTCCTAAGCAAAATCAAGGTGGTAATGAAGCAGCTTATAGAAGGAAGATTGGAAATCTGGCTGAGTGGTGCCATAATGCTCTCACTCAAAATGCTGGAGGATCTCTGCAAATCAGGCAGCATCTGTGGTAATGAATAAACAGTTGCTGTTTTGGCCGAGACCCTTCAAGACAGTTTTTTTGGGGTGGGGGGGGGATGAGAGGTCAGAGCAAGAAGATGGGGGAGGGGAGGAAGAAGTGCAGGGTGGCAGGTAATAGGTGAAACTGGAGGAGGGGATGAAGTAGAGCCGGGAATTTGATTGGTGAAAGATAAAGGGCTGGAGAAGGGTGAATAAGATGGGAGTGTTGGGTCACACCGATTGGTGCACCATCAATAACTCACTCTGAGACGTAAAAGCGAGGTATCTGGTGCACCATCAATAACTCACTCTGAGACGTAAAAGCGAGGTATCTGCTTTTATTGACTGGAAGAAGGAACAAGCAGTGAGTGACCACCATACTATATCCTGGAGACTGAGAGGCCGGGCTCAGGCCTTGATACCGGGGTCTGTGGGAGGAGCCACAGGAGCAGTCAGCAGGGGGTGTGTCCAGACAGGTACATGTAGTTCACACCAATGATACAGGAGGCCGCATCAGATAGAGTGGATGACGCCCCTCCCCCCTAATAGACTTGTAGTGGAGTGTTGCCTCACCCAGAAGGACCGTTTGGGGCACTGAATAGTAGTGCGGGAAGAGTTGTAGGGGCAGGTGTGGCACTTCATCTACTTGCAAGGATGAGAGCCAGGAGGGGGATGAATGGACAAGGGAGTCATGTAGGGAGTGATTCCTGTGGTGGGGGTGAGGGAAAGATGTGGTGGGTTCCTGTTGGAGATGGCAGAAGTTAGAGTTGCGTGGTGGCTAGTGCGGTGGTAGGTGAGGACAAAAGGAACCCTGTCCCTGGTGTGGCAGCAGGAGGATGGGGTGAGGGTAGAAAGTGCAAAATGGAAGATATGGCTGAGGGTAGGATTGATGTTGGAGGAAAGAAAACCCCTTTCTTTGAAGGAGGACATCTCATGAGTTCTAGAATGAAAAGCCTCACCCTGAGAGCAGATGCACTGGTATTCCTGCCAAACTCTTCCTCCATTACAGCAATGACTGCATTGTTGCAGCTTCCTGCACCCATGCTGAACTCGTTGACTTCATCAACTTTGCCTCCAAATTTCACCCTGCCCTCAAATTCAGTTGGTCCATTTGACACGGTCCTCCTTTGTAATCTGTCTCTGGAGACAGTCTATCTACTGATAGCATTTAAGCTCTAATTCTCAGAGCTACCTAGACCACGTATACCTCTTCTGACCCTGTCACTTGTAAAAGTGCCATTCCCTTATCCCTGCCATATCTACTCTCAGAATGAGGCTTTTCATCCCAGAACGAATGAAGTGTCCCCTTTCAAAGAAGGGGGCTTTCATACCTCCACCATTAACACTGCCCTCACCTGCATCTGTTCCATTCTGTGCATGTCTGTCCTTGACCCATCCTCCCATTACCACACCAAGAATGGGGTTCCTTTTGACCTTGCCTACCACTCACTAGACTCGATGTCCAGCACGTAATTCTCTGTAACTTCTGCCATCTTCAACAAGATCCCACCACCAAGCAATCTTTCTCTTCCCCACCCCCCCACCCCCAAACTTTCTTCAGGGATTGCTCCCTACACAACTCCCTTGTCCACTCATCCCTCCCCACACATCTCCTTCTTGGCAATCATCCTTGCAAGCTGAACAAGTGCCACTCCTGCCCCTGTATATCCTCCCTCACTACCCATCAGGACCCTAAACAGTCCTTCCAGGCGAGGTAACACTTCATCTATGAGTTTACGGTAATCTACCCTATCCAGTGTTAACGGTGTGGCCTCCTGTACATTGGTGAGGCACTGTGTACACTGGGAGACTGCTTCAGAGCACCTACGCTCTGCCTGCCAGTGAAGGCAAGATCTCCCAGTGGCCATCCATTTCAATTACACACTGTCCATTCCCATTCTGACATGTCAGTCCCACAGCATCCTCTACTGCCGTGATGAGGCCATACTCAGACTGCAGGAGCAACACCTTGTATTCCATCTGGGTAGCCTCCAACCTGATACTGTGAATATTGATTCCTTGAACTTCTGGTAACTGCTACCACCCCCTTCACCATATTCCCTCTCACCTTATTTCCTTAACACCCTCTAGTGCACCACCTCCTTCCCTTTATTCCATTATCTTCTAGCCTCCCCTATCTGATTCCACCCCCACCCCAGGCCTTATCTCTTTCACCAATCAACTTCCCAACTCTTACTTCAGCCCCTCCCCCTTTGCTGGTTTCACCTATCACCTGCCACCTTGTGCTGCTTCCTCCCATCTCCCCACCTTGCTCACCTCTCTTCCCTGTCCTGATGAAGGGTCTCAGCCTGAAATGTTGACTGTTTATTTATTTTCATAGATGCTGCCTAACTTACTGAGTTCCTCCAGCATTTTCTGTGTTTTGCTTTGGATTTCCAGCATTTTCAGATTTTCTCCTGTTTGTAAAACTTCTCACTCAAAGTCAGCAAGATCAAGGGACTATTATTGACTTCCGGAGGAGGAAACCAGAGGTTCTCAAAGGTGGGAGAGGTCAGCAACATTAAATTCCTCAGTGCTATTATTTTGGAGCAACATCCTGGAGCCAGCGTGCAAGTTTGATTGGGAAGGAAGCACAGCAGTGCCTCTACTTGGGAGTTTGCCAGGATTCAACATTGACTAACTTATATAGGTGTGTGGTGGAGAGTTTATTGACTGGCTGCAAGACAGCCTGGTTTGGAAATATCAATGCCCTTGACTGGAAAATACTACAAAAAGTTGTGGATACGGCCCATTCTATCATGGGTAAAGCCCTCCCCACCATTGAGCATAAATACACGAAACAACTTTGTCACTGGAAAGCTGCATCCATCATCAAGGATCCCCACCAAACAGGACATGCTCTTTTCTCGCAGCTGCCAACAGGAAGAAAGTACAGGAGCCTCAGGACTCACATGACCAGGTTCAGGAGCACTTACTACCCCTGAACCATCAGGCTCTTGAACCAGTGGGGATAACTTCACTTGCCTCATCACAGAACTGTTCTCGCATCCAATGGTCTCACTTTAAAGGACTTTTCATCTCATTCATGTTCTTCATATTTTTTGCTTATTCATCATTTTTGTATTTGAAGTTTGCCTTTTGCACTGGTTAAACACTTAAAGTTGGTGCAGTCTTTCATTGATTAATTTATTCTATTATGGATTGATTGAGTATATCCACAAGAAAATGGCTCTTAGTTGTATATGATATATTTGTACTTTGATAATTTCCTTTTGAAATCAATAGCTTGAACTGTTTACAAAAGTTTAGAATATTTTTAAAGTATACTCCAGTTTTTCTGTCGTTTTTAAGTTTAATTGCTGTAACTGATTAGTATTGTTGCAACTTTGTCCTAATGTTGCTGAATATTATGCCCGCTACTTGATCTTGTCCTTTACTATTTAAGCAAAAACCTCAATGTCGTAACATTCTATTCTATATAAGCAATATTCTATATAATGTAGATTTGCCTTTTCTTCATGCAATCATTAATGGCTGTGGGTAGTGATCAGATTTTGAAATCACTTAGATGGTTTTGGTACTACACTAATAATTAAATGCAACCCTGCTGCTGTTGTGCTGTTTAATGTCAGCTGAAGAGTAAAATTAGCCGTGTGAATACAGTTGGACAGATAACTCAACTGCTATCTAATCGTGTCCAATCTGCACAATATGGATGACTTGATTTGTGAGCATATTATATAAGTGTCATTTGTGTTTTCACAGGAATCTGGTTACCAGCAGAACTACAAACGTGGTGCAGGAGCTGGGCCTCGTGGAGCCATGAGAGGAGGTAATTATCTAGTGACATCTTTATTTGGGACCACAAAGTTTGGAACCATATTCTCAATACCTTGTGTCTAAGAATTATAGATTTTGTAATGTATAGTCTTTCCAAAAAGGAAGAACGGTTCGTCTTTTTTCCTTTTTTGACTTGCTACATTCTCATTTTTCTCCATTGTTTTTGTTGGCTGGATGTTATGCATCTAATTCTGAACAAGTGGGTACATGATAAAGCACATTGCAGTGCAAATTAATTGTGCTTCCATGAGCTGCATTGCTGACTTGAGCTGCACGGCTTCTGGGAATGGCAGAACAAGGTGTTTCATCTCAAGAATTGTTTCAACACCCTTTTAATCTGGATGTTGGCTTTGTTTATAGATCCCATTCTACCATAACGCCCTGAATATTTTGATACATGCAGAGATGGAGAACCTCAGATGAACCGATCTAATTACCCACTTCACTTTCGTTATGCTTCAGTTTCCTGATATGAAAGTAGAAATTGTACAAGTTTCCATAATGTATTTATATCTTAAAGTGGGCCACAACAGTGAAGTTTTTAAATGGGACTGTGATTGGTAGTTTAAAAGTGGAATAACTGGTGTTACAATTGCAGAACTAAGATGGGTATGTATGCTAGTGATGTGGCTTGGTATGCTTTTCAAATTTCTGAATGTTTCCAGCAAAATGAGTGCAGGTTTCTAGACAAGTCTCTCCGCCCCCCCCCCCCCCCCCCCAGTGAATCAGTTTCACTGTTTTGAAGATCAGGAGAGTGAATGGGGGCAATATTAAACAAAGTGATGCCAAGATAAGGGGCCAGGCATGTCAAACCAAGGTCTGTAGAAATTTTGTGGTGAGTTGTGGAAGCTAGTGCACCAAGTATTTAAAGAGTAGGTATTTTTTTACATGATCAAGGGACTAAGGGGTATGAGCGTCAGGCACAGAGGAAGTTGATATCTGTCATACACCAGCCATGATATTGAATGCCAGGGCTGACCTGAAGGATAGGTGGTCTATTACTACTGTGTATTAGAAAACCTACAGCACAATGCAGGCCCCTCAGCCAACAAAGCTGTGCCAACCATGTCCGTACCTTAGAACTACCTAGTCTTACCCATAGCCCTCTATTTTTCTAAGTACCATGTACCTGTCCAGGAGTCTCATAAAAGACCCTATTCTTTTGCCTCCACCAATGCAGCCAGCAGTCCATTCCATGCACTCACCACTTTCTGTGTTTTTGAATAACCAACTTACCCCTGACATCTCCTCTGTACCTACTTCCAAGTACCTTAAAACTCTGCCCTCTCGTGCTAACTATTTCAGCCCTGGGGAAAAAGCTTCTGACTATCCACATGATCAATGTCTCATCATCTTATACACCTCTGTCAGGTCACCTCTCATCCTCTGTCGCTCCAAGGAGAAAAAGCCGAGTTCACTCAACCTATTCTCATAAGGCATGCTCACTGATCCAGGCAACATCCTTGTAAATCTCCTCTGCACCCTTTCTATGGTTTCCACGTCCTTCCTGTAGTGAGGCAACCAGAACTGAGCACAGTACTTCAAGTGGGGTCTTACCAGGGTCCTATATAGCTGCAACATTGCCTCTCGGCTCTTAAACTCACTCCCACAGTTGAAGGCCAATGCACCATATGCCTTAACCACAGAGTCAACCTGCATAGCAGGTTTGAGTGTCCTTTGGACTCGGACCCCAAGATCCCTCTGATCCTCCACACTGCCAAGAGTCTTACCATTAATACTATATTCTGTCAACATATTTGACCTACCAAAATGAACCACCTAACACTTAACTGGGCTGAACTCCATCTGCCACTTCTCAGCCCAGTTTTGTATCCTACCAGTGTACCACTGTAACCTCTGACAGCCCTCCACACTGTCTACAACACCCCCAACCTTTGTTTCACCAGCAAACTTACTAACCCATCCCTCCACTTCCTCATTCAGCTCCTTTAATAAAAATCACGAAGAGTAGCGGTCCCAGAACAGATCCCTGAGGCACACCACTGGTCACTGACCTCCATGCAGAATATGAACAGTCTATAACCACACTATGCCTTCTGTGGGCAAGCCAGTTTTGGATCTACAAAGCAATGTCCCCTTGATCCCATACCTCTTTACTTTCTCAATAGGCCTTGTATAGGGTGCCTTGTCAGATGCCTTGCTGAAATTCATATACACTACATCTATGTCTCTACCTTCATCAATGTTTTTAGTCACATCCTCAAAAAGTTCAATCAGGCTCGTAAGGCACGAGCTGCCTTTGACAAAGTCATGCTGACTATTCCTAATCATTATGTCTCTCCAAATGTTCAAAAATCCTGCCCCTCAGGATCTTCTTCGTCAACTTAACAACCACTGAAGTAAGACTCACTGGTCTATAATTTCCTGGGCTATTTCTACTCCCTTTCTTGAATAAGGGACCAACATCTGCAACCCTCCAATCCTCCGGAACCTCTCCTGTCCTCATTCATGAAGCAAAGATCATTGCCAGAGGCTCAGCAATCTCCTCCCTCGCTTCCCATTGCCTGGGGAACATCCCATCTGGTTCTGGTGACTTATCCAACTTGATGCTTTCCAAAAGCTCCAGCACATCCTCTTCTACGTGTTCATGCTTTTCAGTCTGCTGCAAGTCATCTCTACAATCGCCAATATTCTTTTCCGTAGTGAATACTGAAACTAAGTACTCATTAAGTACCTCTGCTATGTCCTCTGGTTCTGTACACACTTTTCCACTGTCACACTTGAAGTATTCTCCTTATTTTTACTCAGTTTTATGGATGCTGTATTGGAATGGTCTCACCCTGGTCATGTTAAGTTGCAGTGACTTGGCTGCTGATACACTATTGACAGTTATTCCAGAATTGAAATTGGGGTACTTCACTCTTTCTCCTCTCTTCCCCCCCCCCCCCCAATACAGCTAATTATTATCCTACTCTGCCACTTCAATTTTTGTGGTGGCATCCGTCGGTCTCGAGAGACCATGGATCTGCGCCTGGAGTTTCCAGGGCACAGGCCTGAGCAGGGTTGTATGGGAGACCGGCAGTTGCCCAAGCTGCAGGCCTTCCCCTCTCCACGCCACTGATGTTGTCCAAGGGAAAGACACTAGGACCCATACAGCTTGGCACTGGTGATGTCGCAGAGCAATGTGTTGTTAAGTGCCTTGCTCAAGGACAAACACACTGCCTCAGCTAAGGCTCGAACCAGTGACCTTCAGGTTACTAGTCTGATGCCTTGCCCACTAGGCCATGCGCCAACTCTAATTTAATTTTTAGAAACATAGAAAACCTGCAGCACAATACAGGCCCTTCGGCCCACAAAGACGTGCCAAACATGTCCCTACCTTAGAAATTACTAGGCTTACCTTTAGCCCTCTATTTTAGTAAGTTCCATGTACCTATCTAAAAGCCTCTTAAAAGACCCTATCGTATCCACTCCACCACAGTTGTCAGCAGCCCATTCCATGCACTCACCACTCTGAGTAAAAAAACACTTACCCGTGACATCTCCTCTGTACCAACTCCCCAGCACCTTAAACCTGTGTCCTCTTATGGCAACCATTTCAGCCCTGGGAAAAAGCCTCTGACTATCCACAAGGTCAGTGCCTCTCATCATCTTAAACACCTCTATCAGGTCACCTCTCATCCTCTGTCGCTCCAAGGAGAAAAGGCTGAGTTAACTCAACCTATTCTCAAAGGCATGTTTTGATTGAATTGAATCTTTTGCATGTATTCCACCCTCCACCCTGACACTACCTACAGGCTCCAGATATTCTAAAGCTAAATTCTACTATAGTGGTGCTGGATCTCAGCTGCCAGCTTTTGCTCTGCATTACAAGGCAGATATTACTAGCAGCTTGCTGTCCTCCAATTGTCAGTCCTCCCAGAATCTAATTCCAAATGCAGGACCAAGCACATTACCAGCACCATTGGAGTTCCTCCTCTTTGGTTTGTACATCTCTGGAACTAAGCAAGTGAAATGTTGAAATGATTTTAGGTGCTGCTGCTGAGGTTGAGGATAACTTAATTCCAGTATAGTTTTGAGGGAAGATGGGTATTCCTTATTTGAACAATGAGGTAGGTGTTGCACACTATTTACCATATGGAAATCACGGGTTTTGGTTCAATTAATGCATTAAAGTGGCTCTGTAATAGTGGAATGCAACATGGAAATGGTCCCATAGTGAACAATAACCATCAACCCCCATCATGCTACATTAATCCCATTTTTTTCCTCCATGTTGCTCCCCCTTACTACAACACAAGGGACAATTTAGATTTGCCAACTCCTTTGAGATGTGGAAGGGAATTTGTGTGGTCACAGGCAAAAAAAAAAGTGCATATCTACAGATGGCATCTGAGGTCCATATTCAACTTGGGTCTCGTGCTGCAAGGCAATGGCTCTGCTAGCTGTGCAACTGTGACCTTTCTTCCTTGGTACCCATACCTTTCAAACTTAAACACCTGATCTATTGCTTTTTTTCTTGTCACTTACCACTTCTGTGAATATCAGGATAGGAGTGATTTTTTGTTTGTTTCAAATCCATATATCCTCTAAGATAATTCTAAGCCTAGCATTTGTTATTTGGGAATTGCAAGTCTGTACAGTAGAGATGTTGGCTAATGGTTCATTTTAATCAGAAAACTAAAATTTGGCTACTAAAATTTCTGTACCTCCACTATCTCCCCACAGTAATCCCCAATGCAAAACATTTTGTAGTTGGGATTTGGCAAAACAATCAAACTTGGATTTTTTTTATCTGGAGCAAAATCTTGTAAGCAGCTACTGGATTTTTAAGAACAGTGGCTAATGGTGTGATCTGATGACAAGTTTCCACATACATGAGCTGAAATGTTTGTCAACTCATCCTCTTAACCTAAAATTTGAGCTATATTTGCATCACAATACCAGAGAGCTGACATTGTAATAAAGGACAGGTTAGATTTGAATTTCCTTTGGAGTAATCGAAGATGAGATGATCAGTCCTTTCTGTTTTAAAATACATATTAATCTTAAACTCGCTGCCCTGAGCAACCAATCTTCCTTGCCTTAATCACAAACTGGTATTATCGTGCCCTAATTTTCCACTTTAAATCATCAATGAACTCTGAAACTCTGATCAAAATTGATTCAAAACATGGGGTTTATAGTTTTTTCAGCCATGAACATGAGAATCTTTTGCACTTCAAAGTCAAGCTTGTGTCCATTCAAAATTTGTAATATCACTGAGTGACTTGCCCCATACAATGCTTCTTTCAAAAGAAATGGGCACGGAATTATCAAATCTCCTTAGGGATGCAAATCTTGATCTTGCAATGTACTTAGCTGATTAGTGAAGCTTGCTTCAGAGGATTACATGTGGATGAATAGCAGAGAGATACAACCTGTTGATTAAGCACCCTTGTTTTGGAGGGGAGTGGGTGACAGAAATTGTTAATTGTCAAATGGATGATTCATTGATGCTAGAGACTATTGCAATGTTGTCTTCTAGAAATGTACTTGAGCTGCTCGATTTAGGTTGGTGGAAAATTTGTATTTTAAAGTGCTAAAAGTGTACTTTTATTTTCTGGAAATGATTTCATTTTAATCTTTGTTGCAGATCTAAGTTACCTTGACTTGGAAACATTCCCTCACTAGCTCTTCAATCAATTGTATATAGTTTCTTGAAGCACTTGTAAACAGGTGACATTATTTCAGTCCACAGAAGTAATTTTCCCTTAATTTGTTGGACCATCGCCTAAGCTATAGCTAGTGAAGCTATAAAGCAATGCAAACTTAATATAGTGTAGAAATAACAGGGGCTCTGACAGAAGTATTTCAAATGTCATTAGAAACAGGGATGGTGCCGGAGGATTGGCATATTGCTCATGTGGTTCCATTGTTTAAAAAGAGTTCTAAGAGTAAACCTAGCAATTATCGGCCTGTAAGTTTGACATCAGTGGTGGGTAAATTAATGGAAAGTATTCTTAGAGATTGGTATATATAATTATCTGGATAGACAGGGTCTGATTTGGAACAGTCAACATGGATTTGTGCGTGGAAGATCATTTTTGACAAACCTTATTGAATTTTTTGAAGAGGTTACTAGGAAAGTTGACGAGAGTAAAGCAGTGGATGTTGTCTATATGGACTTCAGTAAGGCCTTTGACAAGGTTCAGCACGGAAGGTTAGTTAGGAAGTTTCAATTGTTAGGTATTAATATTGAAGTAGTAAAATGGATTCAACAGTGGCTGGATGGGAGATGCCAGAGAGTAGTGGTGGATAACTGTTTGTCAGGTTGGAGGCCGGTAACTAATGATGTGCCTCAGGGATCTGTACTGGGTCCAGTGTTGTTTGTCATGTACATTAATGATCTGGATGATGGGGTGGTAAATTGGATTAGTAAGTATGCAGATAATACTAAGACAGGTGGCATTGTGGATAATGAAGTAGGCTTTCAAAGCATGCAGAGAGATTTAGGCCAGTTAGAAGAGTGGACTGAAAGATGGAGCTTATTGCTGGTAAGTGTGAGGTGCTACATTTCGGTAGGAATAATCAAAATAGGACATTCATGGTAAATGGTAGGGCATTGAGGAATGCAGTAGAACAGTGATCCAGGAATAATGGTGCATAGTTCCCTGAAGGTGGAATCTCATGTGGATAGGGTGGTAAAGAAAGCTTTTGGTATGCTGGCCTTTATAAATCAGAGCATTGAGTATAGGAGTTGAGATGTAATGCTAAAATTGTACAAGGCATTGGTGAGGCCAAATTTGGAGTATTGTGTACAGTTCTGGTCACCAAATTATAGGAAAGATGTCAACAAAGTAGAGAGAATACAGAGGAGATTTACTAGAATGTTATCTGGGTTTCAGCACCTAAGTTACAGAGAAAGGTTGAACATATTAGGTCTTTATTCTTTGGAGCATAGAAGGTTGAGGGGGAACTTGATAGAGGTATTTAAAATTGAGGAGGACAGATGGAGTTGACATGGATAGGCTTTTTCCATTAAGAGCAGGAGAGATTCAAACAAGAGGACATGAGAGTTAGGGGGCAAAAGTTTAAGGGTAACGCAAGGGGGAACTTTACTCAGAGTGTGGTAGCTGTGTGGAATGAGCTTCCAGTAGAAGTGGTAGAGGCAAGTTCAATATTGTCATTTAAAAAAAAAAGATTGGATAGGTATATGGGCAGGAAAGGAATGGAGGGTTATGGGCTGAGTGGAAGTCGGTGGTTCTAGGTGAGAGTAAGCATTTGGCATGGACTAGAAGGGCCGAGATGGCCTGTTTCCGTGCTGTAATTGTTTCCGGTTATTAATTGCTAAATGATCTATAGGTTGTATGCAGGGCATGTTTCTGGAATAGTACTTTTGCTGTAGTTGAAGTGCTAATTCATTTCAAGCACAGGTTTTGGCCTTCCTTCCAAACTGATGTATGGGGTACAAAAGTCACTTTAATTCTAAAATATTCTGGATGGTTTGCTGAAGAGTAGCTCCTTGAGGCACTGTCACATTAAAATCATTAGTTTTTAAAATCTGACTTTGACTTCTGATCCCACAATAAAGCCAGCATTGACCACAAATATCCCACTGTTTCAGTTTATCAGCACATCCTTTCAATCCCTTGATGCAAATAAGACTCAAACTTAAATGTGCAAGGCTATTTGGCCAATCTTGTCTATGCCCATTGAGTGCTGCCCAGCCTAATCCCTTCCCAGTATTACAACCTTTTGCTAATACAGATGGTTAATTATAAAGTTGTAGAATGATGCATGAATGCTCAACAGGAACAATTTCTGAAGAAATGGCATTGAAAGTATGTCCTGCAAAGTTGTTTTGAATACTTGCCAGAATTGGTTTCTAAAGCTGCCTTGAAAAAATGTGTAATCATGTGGTTTTATTTTGGAGTTCAGAATATGGGTAAGAAGTCTTAATGGTTTTGATCAGAAAATGTGATACTACTTTGAGCAAAGCGGAAGATTTCTCAACCCAAACAGGTCTTAATTACTTGACAGCTGGCTGGAGTGATTCATCTCAAGTGAACAATCCAGAGCGAGACAATGAGCACGTCAATGCAGGGGATTCTGGCCAAGGAGAAACACTAAACATTACTCCAGTGGATATGCCGGTGACCAGCCAAGCTGCCACCCTCTTGCCCGTGCATGTCTATCCTCTTCCTCAGCAGATGAGAGTGGCCTTCTCTACAGCAAGGACATCGAACTTTACTCCTGGATCTCTGGATCAGCCCATTATCTTTGATCTTCTGCTCAGTAACCTTGGAGAAACATTTGATTTCCAGTTGGGGCGATTTACCTGCCCTGTGAATGGCACTTATGTCTTCATCTTTCACATGCTAAAGCTGGCTGTGAATGTGCCTCTGTATGTAAATTTGATGAAGAATGAAGAAGTCCTGTGCTCTGCTTATGCAAATGATGGTGCCCCTGATCATGAGACTGCCAGCAATCATGCTGTACTGCAGCTTTTCCAAGGAGATCAAATCTGGCTGCGGTTGCACAGAGGTGCCATCTATGGTAGCAGCTGGAAGTATTCTACCTTCTCTGGATACCTCTTGTATCAGGATTGAAATGTGCTCTAGTAGCTAAAATGCTTTGCACTCTGATCTCTGTTAACTTTAAAAGGTCACAATTTGAAGTGAGTTGCCAGGGGTGACTTGTTAAAATGTCACAATAGTTTTCTGGGATTTTGGTTTGCACTGACTGGGCACTTTAACCTGTGATGCCTTGCTAGTAGAGCTGCAAATATATTTTGTTACAGAATTTTGTCTTGCACTTCTTCATCTGAGTCTATTTATGTGACATTGAATGGATAGGTTTCCTTTGCCAGAGATCCTGCTATTTACAATGCCTCATGGTGCCTCAATAAAGATATTTATTCTGCACTGTTGATTGGTGGTTTTTGAATGGACAATTGCTTATTTTGGGTATGAAGAATTGCAGAATTTTGCGCTGTGAAGCTTCTAAACAATTAGAGCATCAAGCAAATCTAAAGCAATATGTATTTTAAAGAGAAACTATCTTGACTATTTACTGTTAAGCACAAAGTATTCTACCTTCTTCCTGGGATCATCAGTGGTAATGATATTTTTAGTCACTTTTCTAGTTGTTTATAAATAAAACATACATCCCTTCTTCCCTTACCGACACCACCCTCCACAAAAAAACATATGCAAAATCAGAATTTTCACTAAATCTGTATCTGACGCCACAAATTAAACTGACTTAAGTACTTCAACTGGACATTCTCTGAGGAAATCAGTTATTTGACTTCATCGTAAATTTGGAAAGAATAGTTTTCGAACATTTATATTTGAGATGTTCATTATAACTTTTGACCTATCTTGCCCTTGCCTGTTGCCTTTTAGCTTGTATTTCTGTGCACCATACAGACCGATTAAAAGGCAGAACATGCCTAATCTGATGGGTGAGAAAGTTTTCATTCAGTAGTCAAATCTAACTTGCAAATGTGTGAATAATTTACATTTGACATGACATGAAAATTTCCACTTCAAATTTTAAACAATCAGCAATTCCTCACAACTTAAGAGTAATTAGGATTGCAGGTGCAAGTGTACTTACTATATTGGGTGAATTGAATTGAGTGTGACATTTTAATTCCATGTTTATGTTTTTTCTGACCAAATAGAACAGTTGTTTGCCTCTTTCAATGACTTGCTCATTATTCTTGGAGTTGACTGGCTGTGAAAAGTGCGAACAGAGGAGTCTAGACTAAAGAATGTAACAGTTCTGCAGAATGATGTGTTAATGGAATGCCTCCTCAGAGGATTGTTCTAGAATGCTTTTCCCTTTGGAGATTTAGGCCTGTCTCCTTTTTCAATGATCTCACAGTAGGCATCATTCTGGTGGGGGGGGAGAGGATTTGTTACCCCTCCTGTCCAGTCCTCCATGGAAGTAATTGATTATAATAAACATCATTTTTATTTATATATATTCAATCAAATATATAGATATAAAATAATCGTTGCTCTGCAGAGAAAGGAGCTGCATTCTATAGAAATTGTTGACATTAATCAATCTTTTACATTCATTTAAGGTGTGCAGTTTATTCTCATCTCAACTGTATCCTGCCAAACAAACTTCCTCGGGGCCAAGGTGCACAACACAGTACATACAACTCACAACACAATGTAATATTTCCAAAAATAAATAAATCAGTAAGGTGTATAATCGTCCCGGGGTGAGAATACATTCCATATGGTTTGCACCTTCAAGAAGATTAAAGATTATAAGGCCAAACCTAGATTTTGCATTGTCACCATCTTTTGTAGCTCATTCCTAAACCATTTTTCTTCTACTTGCCCCATCACCCATTTAACTTTCAAAAGTAAAACAGTATGGTAATCCAACTGGAAGCAGTAACATTTTACTTTTCTATGAACTAGCTCCTAATATTGACGGACATTTACAGATGAATCTTTGTGGTATATCCAAATGTGTCCAGCTTGGTAGTTCTGAAACCGGGTTTTAAGACTTGAGTAAATATAAATGATGATCTTTGCCCCATCTGTTCTCTTTCCCTTCCATGCAAATCATCTAGCTTTTTAGCTATTTCAACATCTCTGAAAATTTTCAGTTGAACGTGGCCCAGAGACCTTGGCCTTACCCCTTTTTGCCTTCTTGGCTCTTCTCCTTTTAGAGCTAGAATTGCCATAAGATTTCCATATAATCTTTCACAAATGATGAAAAGTGTCTTGTCCGATATCTAATCTAGAACCAGAATGCCTGTTATGGAAGGATGCAGCTTTGTAATGAAGTAACAGTGCTTTAGTGAGATGGAAGGTGTCCCATCTGGATTCTCTTCAAGTAGGGATTTTTCAAAAATCATACAAAATTGCATAAATCCAAAATGCAAGAGCATTGTAAATCAGAGCAGTGTTCATTGTACGTGCTTTCAACTTATTGGTGGAACTAAACCTCTTCCTACAAGTTGTGAAGTGTTTCAGTGGTGAATGCAAAGTGGTCTTATCCACTGGACTATTAATCATAAGAATTCTAGTTACGTAATTGGAAAAATTCCTGTTTAGCAGCTTGGGATTCATTAGTTCATCTGGTTTAAACTAGATTGTGTTTAGGTGCAACCCTTTCGTACTAGTTTAAAAAGGTTCTGTCTTGAGTTCCATTCCATTTTCTCAATTTCTGCCTGTGATATATTGTTTTTAAAGGAGTATCTCCATTGATATGGCCTGCTGTTTCTATATCAATGTTGAATTTGCCTGTTTCTTTGAAGCTTATCCTAGCCTCTCCTGTTCTGTCAAACTCCTATAGTATGCCTTGTGAGATTTTAGTTTATTGAAGATGTATAGTTGTTGCTATTTGTGAATGATGGTAGTTATTTTATTTTGCAATTTGTTCATGTGTTTCTTGATTTAAAAAAAACATTGAGAATGAATGGAAATCAATTCAAGCTGTTTCAAACAATTTAGGATTTCGGCAGTAGAAGACAATTATGTGGTAGATTGTGTAACAGAAGGTTACTACTTGTGGTTTGGTTGTGTTGGTTGCTAGCAACATTGCTTATTAAGTCTATAACTTGAAATGAAACAAACATCATTGAGTTTGTTTGGAACAAATACTTAGATTTATTCACTGAGTTTTTTTGAGTGCAGTTGCCAAATGAAAGAAAATACAGTAACCTTGTCTGAGGAGACCAGATTAATTTTTCAAGCAGAGTCTAATTGCTTAAAAGAAATTGATAGATTGTTTCGAACCAGTGGTACTGCTTTTGGGGAATATGTCAGAGGTAGTGCACGGAAGGAACCTGCTGCCAGGGATGGTGGTAGAGGCAGATGCATTAGGGGCATTTAGAGACTACTAAATAGGCACATGGATGTAAGAAAAATAGAGAGTTATGTGGGATAGATGGGTGAGATTAATATTAGAGTAGGTCAGGGGTTCCCGACCTGAGGCCCACAGACTTCTTGCTTAATGGTATTGGTCCATGGCACACAAAAATTTGGAACCCCTGGAGTATGTTAAAGAATCAGCACAACATTGTGGACTGAAGGGCCTGTGCTGTACTGTTCTATGCTGTATCATTTCATGTCCATACCCTTTTGGTCTAACATCTAGAAGTGTCTTCTCATTCATTAGAGGACATTAGCTTGAATTTAAGTTTGCAGTTGTTTGAACGACTTGGTGGTCTGAACTAAGATTAAGCTGCTGATTTACAGCTAAAATACAAAAATGCTGGAACACAATGCAAATCACAGCATCTGTGCAAAGAGAAACAGTAATCCCTTTTCTCAGCTTGGCGACCAGTTACCAGTTCTGATGGCGTCTTTGGCCTGAAACGTTGTTTCTCCTCCTTGGATGTTGCTTAACCCACTAGTATTTTACTTTCAGATTTCTGGCATCTGCAGTTTTTTAAATTTTAGTTTAGGACTGTTCTTGAATATCCCATGTTTTCAAATTCAAACTCAATAAAGCAGCAAATGAGCAATTTAGCTACCAAGGAAAACAGGATTTAAAGTTGGATTCCTCTCCATTGCTATACAATTGAAACAGTTGAACCATGAGTGGTGTAAAGATATTTAAAGCAAAAGGAGAAAATTTAAACAACCCAGCATCTGTTCTCTCCCAAAGGACAGCTTAATATTTATTGGATAGGAAGAAAAGATTTTAGATGTGGCTTTGGGTGCTGGGCAAATAGAAAAGGACTTGTGTGTTTGATTTACATCTGTTAGTTGTGACATTGATTTTACACTATATCTATACTGATCAGACTGAAACACAAGTTTCAATTTCTGTTTTTAAAACTCATTTTAAATTTGCAAGTTACAACTGTCTTCTGAAACTAAAACAAAAAGTGCATCACCTAGAGACAAAGGTAGGGTGAATGCAAAGGCTATTTAAATATTAATTTTCTCTTCAGATGCTGTTAGACCTGGTGTCATACTTGATTTTATATGCAGTTATGGTTTTCTTTCATAAAGCATGTTGGTTTTGGGCATGGCGCTGCATGTCAATTTTCTTAACCAGACTGAACTTCAAAGATTTGAAATTGGTATTTTCTTGATTTAAAGAGGCACAAGAAGTACTTTAACAGAATTAATGTAGTAAGGGGTCTAACTTTCCACACTACTACAACAATCTGATGTAAATGCACTGAAAAATCATCCTCATCATTTGGGAATGTTATTGACTGTAAGTCACGAAGGACAGTCTGGTTCACTGGCAAGGCCAATTAGTTCATTAATAAGCTTCACTGTTTCCACTAGAGTTGCTATTTACCAAATTCTATACAGTATTTGGTTCTGGTCAAAGTCGATTTGTTAAGTTGCGATGCTAAATGCTGTGAAATGAGAGTGCAACATCTAATAAGTTGTGATTTCCTCACGCAACAATGTTTTCAGTTTACAGCTTTCTGTAGGTCTGATAAGTGTTTAAATCCAGCTTTACACAAAATTAAATGCTTCAGATGCTGGAAGGCAGAAATAAAAGCATAATGCTGAAGATGAAGCCTTGACTTTATTTATTTTCTGTTACTTCATTTCTTCTCTTTTTGTTCTCAGTCCACAATAAACATGGCTTTAAATTTGCAAATGGAGATGGCTTAATTTCAGCAGTAAATGAGTTCATAGTACCTGGCTAGAGCTTGGATTCACTCACCTACTGAATATAACATCACATTTATTCTATAGAAATGGGTACAAGTAATTTCTGCACATTTACTTCAACACTTATCATTCCATCTCATCCACTCAACATATCCTTTTCTTGTAAATATCCCTTGTACATTTTTTGCCTGACTACAAAAGGCATCTACTGAACAAACAATGGGCTGTGCAACCAAGGCCTTGTGATAAATGGTAGTTGTTCCTATGATTTCAGGTTTTGGATGTCTTTGGTAACTAACTGAAGGTTACCATTGCCAATATTTATCTTGAATTCTTTGTTAATCTATGGTACTGATTGGGAAGCAACAGTTTGGAAACTAATAATCAATGTACACGGTTTCTGTATCTATACATATTATTAAGCCAAATCTTCTGATGACTAGGAACTCTTTGAACCACATTTCTATTAAGAGTAACAACAAGCAGACTATCTTCCAGTTGATCGATTTGGCCAAGCAGTATTTGGGGTCTTCCTGATGCTGTGGTCACTCTGTCTTTGGATGACCTTAACAGGAAACTGCCCTCCAGATCACTGGCTCTAAAGTTATTACAATGTCTGTGACTGGCAAATGATGGAGAAAATAAACTCCATGCCTCCAGTTAGATATTACTATTTTCAAAAACCGTTGTTTAGTTACTTTTTGAAAATATTCTGTCATGATCCATGAATTAAATGGCTTGCACCCAAATTATAAAGCAGCATCATAAATTTCTGAATTACAAATACATATACAAATTAGTAGAGCCAGTTAGACAGTTGAAGGTGGGGGTAAAGAAGTTTCAAATTGAGGTTCAAGCAGAACAACTGGGAGGAAAATGGGAGCTGTGTGTTTGTTGGGTTAGTTTCACTGAATTAAGGATAAAATAACAATGATGAGTTTCAGTAAGAGTTTAACTAGATAGTGGTGAGAGGTTAATGCAAGTGAGGGAAATTTTAGAAAGCCAAAGAGAAGGAACAGGGTGATAATACAGAGGAACAAAATATGTAATGGTGACTAGCATCAAGTGCATGTAAACTTAATACCTCCCAATTATATTCAGGACTGGGGGAAGTGTATTTCTTTAAAAAAATGCCATATTGCATTCATAACAATATAATTAAATTTGCAACATGTTTATTTCTATATGTCTATGGCCCCATAGCTGTTTTACAAGGTTAGGAAATATTCTGGGATACATTTAGAGAGGTAGCTAGTACTGGTAAAAGAATAGGATATAGGTAGCAGAGGAATTACCTTCATGTGGAAAGAGGCAACCAGCATTTGTAAAGAGTCTTCAATAGGTCCTCAGATAAAGTAGCAATGTAAAGCAGAGTAAAATCAGAAAATTAGTAGTAGGTGTAGACAGATAATGTAGAAGTCAAAGATCTTTAACTTGCATAGGCAAATAAACAAAAATATGTATTTTAAAGAGCCAACAGCGGAGGTATTTTCTAGATCTAGTATTGTGAAATTAAGGGTGGTCATAATGGAGTCTTGCAGTTAAGGGTTCTTGAAGCATGATCATAACATGGATGAAATTATTTACAATTTTAATTTAAGAATCTAAATAAAGCAGATTATAAGAATAAAGCATAAGTTTGCTGTGGTATGTGATGGAATCTATTCTAAAAGATATTTATTGAAGAAGAGGAGTTGAAATAATATTAGATCATGATCTTGCCAAAAAAGAGAGAAGTAAGGTGGACAGTTGAGAAAGCATAAGATGTCAGCATAGCAGGATGAAGAAACTGATAAGTGAGAGTACCATACATAACTAACAGAATCAGAAAAAATTAATATTTTACTCTAAAAGTTAATGTGGATCCCTTGAGTAACACTACAGAAAAGAGTAATGAGGAAATGGCAGTGGTATAAATATTTTCTATGAATTTATATAAATTCTAGAAAACCTCCAAGAAATAATGGAGACTAATAGGTTGAAAGGCAGAGTTGAAAGGGAATTGAGTTAATAAATCAAAATATTAGAGAAAGGGATTGAAAGCCAATAGAGCCCCAAGGTGTGACGAATTGTGTCCTGAGGCCCTTGAATGGGCTGGTGATAGACATTGGGGCTATGCCTTCCCAAATTCCACAGATTTTAAAACCATTTGCACAGATTGTAAGATTGCAAATATAACTCCAAAAAAAATCAAAAGAACAAGAGAGTAAAAACTAGCAACTACAGATCAATTAGCCTGACTTTTGTTATAATGAAACCCTTTCAATCTACTAAGGAAATGGAAGAGTGCAATCGAGAAATGATAGGATTAGATAGAGTTAGCATTTTTTTTAACAAAGTGGAACAATGTGGTTGAGGGCAAGGTAGGAGTGGAACGCAATAGACAATGGACAAGTGTGGAGTGGCATTGTGTCTTAAATCAGGATAGAGTTAGGTGAGCCCTCCTGTAGATACTCGTTGCTGATGCAAGGGATTATTATATACATAAGGTGCAAATATGTAACTTAAATATTGGAGTGAATAACGCTGAAAAGGTGGGAAAACAGGAACGTTTCCTATCCAGCCAGTTCCCGTACAGATTTTCCCACTTTCTGGATGTGCTGATGCTGTCTAACCAGAATAGATGGAAGCAGGAATATTACACAGATGGAAAGTAAGCACTGGAACGCTGAATCCTGTAATGTTGAGTATCACAGTACAGGCACTCTGGTGTTGGTGAGGAAGTAGAGGAGCTAGTAGGCTTTTTTTATTTATTAAGATACAGTGCAGAGTAGGCCTTTCTGGCCCTTCGACTCATGCCACCTAGCAGGCAACCTCCGATTTAACCCTAACCGAACCGCATGATAATTTATGACTACCAATTAACCTATTGACTGGTACGTCTTTGGACTGTGGGAGGAAACCAGAGCACCTGGAGGAAACACACAGGGTCACGGGGAAAACATACAGGCTCCTTGCAGACAGTGGTGGGAATTGATCCTGTATCGCTGGTACTGTAAAGTGTTGTGCTAACCACTTTGCTACCATGACCTGTGCTGCTCTAAGGGCCATTATGTTTGCGTGGTTGGACCAGGACAAGCTACTGGAGATGCTTACACCCAGGAACTTGAAGCTCTCATCCACTTCCACCTCAGCATTATTATGTAAATGGAGGTCAATGATCAGTTCTTTTGTTTTGCTGACATTGAGAGAGAGGTTGTTGTAATGACACTGTCACATGACTCACTATTTCCTTCCTTATTCAGACTCATCATTATTTGAGATTTGACCCACTACAGTGCTATCAGCTGTGAACTTGTAGATGGAATTAGAACTGGATCTTGTCACGCAGTCATGAGTGTATAGTGAATGAAGTAGGAGGTCAAGGACACGACCTTGTTGGGCCCCAGTTTAGGGGATAATCATGGTGGAGGTGTTGCTGCCTAGCCTTGCTGATTGTGGTTTAGGAAGTCAAGGATCCAGTTGCAAAAGGAGTTATTGAGTTTGGAGGTATGTTTGCTTGGAATTATGGTATTGAGGGCAGGGCTGTAGTCCATAAATAGCTCTCTGATATGGGTGTCTCTTATATAGATGCTTCAAAGATGAGTGCAGGTCCAGAGAGATGGTGCCCACCAAAGATGAGTTCGGGTCCAGAGAGATGGCGCCTGCCAAAGATGAGTTCAGGTCCAGAGAGGTGGCGCCCGCTAAGGAGGAGTGCAGGTTCAGAGAGATGGCGCCCGCTAAGGAAGAGTTCAGGTCCAGGGAGATGGCGCCCGCCAAAGTTAAGTTCAGGTCCAGAAAGATGATGTCTGTCATGGACCTGTGTTGGTAGTAGACAAGTTGCAGTGGGTCTGGAAGACTTGCATCTGTGCTAAAGCAACATTCCCTCAACACCACATTGGAGTGTTGTCCCAAACCACTGGTTCAAATCTCTGCAGTTGGGCTTGAACCCATAACCTTAAGTTAGATTCATTTTCATTATACATTACAATGGTATGACGGAGTGGAGCAATCAGATGTTCCGCCATTTGCACCTGAAAACTGGAGCCTTTGAATTGAAACATTGTATGAGGGACTTTGAGCAAGAAAGTCAAACTTACTGACCCGGCTCATTTCTTTTTACAGGTCATGGCATCTTACCACAAATGAGAAAGACGCATGAATAAATTACCACCACAATCAAGTTTGCATAGTTTTACAGTTTACAGTACACACTTCCCACAGTGAGATACAATATAGACAAACAAACAGCATTTTGGTGGCACTAATCATGCCCTCTCCCATGTCATTTAAGGATATACAAGGCACATTTTTATTCTGATTTTCTTTACTGCTCAGGTTTGAGGGAAATTTAACTTCATCTGCTGAAAGTTTTGGAAATTAAAGAAAAACATGGTGTCTTGAGGGTGCATGGATTATCATGCCAGTTGAATGAGGTGCAACCATTACTCTAGAGCTCAAAGTACATATTGTGGAGATGTTTTGTGTATGACAGCCTCACTGTTGATGCCTTGCTTACATTTAAACCTGTACAGTATTTTTACTCAAACTAATATGACTAAAGGCGCAATGTTATTTGTATTGGAACTCGTACTTTATTTCCTCTGAAGAATGCAATCCCTACCATCATTTGTTAAACTGGAATGGAAATACAGTGTAAATCTTGCCTTATGTAAGGAGTGTAATCTTCGACTGTTGAGACATCTTAGATTTTTACAGGAAACAGTCCATTTGCTGTTTCCTGGATAGAAATATATATTGTTTACCACTGTTCAAATGTATGTCAGAAAAAGACAATAAAATATTCTCTCAAAATTTGGGTACTGTAGATAAATAAAGTACTTTACTTGAATGTGTGCCTTACCCACCCTTTTCTTGTCTTTTATCTCCATGCTGAAAAGTGCCTTCGAAAATGAGGGAACTTGTCTGCTGTAGGCGCAGAGATCTAGTAAGCTGTGTGTAATTACCCACGTGCATTTTTGTGTGATTCTTTTCAATGTCAAATTAGAGTAAGAACTTATTCTTGGAGTAAGTAAACAAAAATAATTACATCCAAAATATTATGTTTTGCAACTCCAAAACATAAAAACTAATTGAAAGGAAACACAAAACCAGGAATGCAGGTCTAACTTGGTTTTTACTTTAAGCAAGGCACACGCATATGACATGGTGGCATATTGATGTATGCTATTTACATACTTTTACTTAAAAACCTGTAATTATTTAAACAAAAATGGTTAATCAAACAATATATTTACAATATTACTCAAATATTAATGAAATATTAAATACACAACACTAATATGACACGCTTGTTTTTTGGGAATAAATTATACAGGAGGTTATTCACCTCCCACTAAAATAGATTATAAATGCTCTTTACATCAGTGCTATTTCTGTATCACTTGACATGATTGCTCAGCAAAAGGCCACAAATATCACTTTTGATTTTTTTTCCCCATTAACCTAATCTCAAAAAATGAGCTAGAAAGATGGTATAAAGTTCCATTTTTTATATGTGAAAATGGCTTCAGATGTTAATATTGAAAGGCTTTGCTTTAATTTTAGTGCTTATCCTCAGGAAAACTGACTTTCCCTGGTGGCTACAAAGAACATACACTAAGGGAGAGAAGTTAATGGTTTTCATTTTTGCAAAACTAGTCTGACAATCTAACATACTTCCCCCAACAAATTAGTTCAGTGCCTCTAATAGTATCTTGCTGCCTGCTGAACAACTCAGAAATTTCTTCATTTCAAATAAAAAGATATTGTATTAAAGATTCTTCATCTTTATATGATTGTAAATAAATAGATTTGACCACATACTGGGCAGGTTTAGCTTTGAACGCAACTGCCCTTAAGGCTTGAGCAATACATTCATATGCCTAACATTTAGTACAACTTTGATACTTTGTTACTTGTTGGGCCTTGTCTCGTAAGGCAGAATTAATCTTCAAGGTGAGAATGACAAAGCGACTTACAACAAAGATTCTTTAAACATAATGAACAAAGATATATCGGTAATTCAGTTCGGGAATTTCTCTGACTAGAATATTATGATGTCACTAGATTCAACTTCATCTGCTGCTGTATTTACGTTGAACTTTTTTTTGAGAGCTACCTGTTTCCAGCAATCTCTTGTCCTTTAAACTTTGCCACAATAGCTATCTGTCATTACATATCCCTACAAAATACATTTAAAAATAATAAATAACCCAGCCCTGACATCAGTCATTTTAAATTACCATGCCATCTCTAGCTCTTCTTTTGCCTTGTCTTGAGAACATGTTGCCTTCCAAATCCATATGTAACCTTTTAAAAACTTCATGTTTGATACTACTCAACTGGTTTTGCACCCTAGTACCAACATGACCTTTATCGTTATCGCCACTGAGTTTCTGTGTGGCAGTGACCGTGGTGAACTATCTCTTCCTCAGGCTTTGATTTGATTAACCACACTGTATTCCTTATATGGGGGTAAATAGGATGCTCATGGAGGTGTAGCACCTCTAGTGAAGGAGCCTGTCTTGTCCATTCTGGGGAACCTCGTTGACTTTTGGATCCCACCAGACACTCAGCTATTATCTGTGGCTCCAAGTAGCTGCTTGCATGCGACAGCAGCCACACCCTGGTACACCGTTTCAACTAGCAGGCTAAACCAGGTGAGGGGAGCTGGTGGATGTCATATCCCAGTGAAATAGAGACATGCCTGCCCTAGCATGGGAAGTCAGCTCCAGCCAACTGGGCAGATGAGACCATCGGAAATCCAACCAAGAAGGCAGTTCTATAGCACTTAGTGGAGAGTGAAGAGCATAGCAAGGCACAGAAGAAGTTGTGGTCATTCACTGTACCCCAGGAAGACCCCAGTTATGATGACTAATTGTACCATTGGACTTGGACATCTGAGGTTAAGCGAGTGGAACTGCCCCAGTGCAATAGCTTTACCACTTTAAAAACTTACCCACACTGGTCTCCTGTCACTGTTGAATATAACAGACAACCTCCTAGTACATCTCATCTTAAACCTGGCTAGGTATATTGGCAATTCCATTTGAATTGTAGTCAGTGAATTCCATTTCCACTTAAGCCTCCCAACTACACCCCCCCCCTCAAGAACTGTTCTTGAATCTCTTGTTCCTTATCTACATGCTACCCTATAGTGAGATCATTTGCAAATCTAACATTTACAATAACCATACTTAACTCCTCCTTATCACCACTCTCAATTCTTACACTGTCTTTGTTTTTTTTTCTCTATCCACACTGTTTCTGATATTAAATCAGAAATGTCCTTAATTGAAGTAGAGGGAAATTAAAGCCATTGCCTTTGTCTCCCTTCCCTGATCACTATGACTTCATAAAGTACTGTAATCAACAGGATCTATGCATTGCTTCAATTCTGTTACTTAGGATTTTCCATTTTAAGTGCCTCATCAACGATAACCATGCATCCACCACTCTTGTCGTATGTTTTCAGATCATTTCTTGAAACACTAGCTCTCTGGCATTCTTTGAAGATGCTTCTTAAAACTCGAACTAAACCAAACTTTTGGTCACCTCTCCTGATACTCTTGTAGCTTGGTGTCAAATTTTTGCAGTTAACATTTTTGTTAATCACCTCTTTTTTTCCCCTTTCTGAATAAATGTGGGTGTGTTTAATATAATTCTCACCCTCTCCCATCTTTGTTAATTAATGTTAACAGTATGTTGTGTTTCCCAGAAGCAGTCCTCTCCATGAGCCATAGTTTACAATTAAAAACATGTTGGATGTGAATAGTATGTTTCAGTGTCAGCCTTGCACTAACGTTATCAACTATTTGTACCTGATACCTGTAAGCCTTCAAATTTATGATTTCAAAACTGGCTCGTAGGTAGGAAGCAGAGTGTGATGGTTGACGGTTGTTGAAAGTCATTGACTTGGAGGTGTTATGCAGGGGTTGGTGCTCAGATCTTCGTTATTCGTTAGGTGAATGCACAAGGTTTGAACAGAAAGTTAATGGATGACAGAAAATTAGGAGGTGGTGTTGAAAGTGAAAAAGGTTACTAGATTACACAGGGAACTTAATCAGTTAGGGCATTGGGCCAGAGGGTGGCAAATGGATTTTAATACAGATAAGTGGTGATGCATTTTGTAAAGTCAAACCAGCATAAAGGACATGCTGTGAACTATGATTCTATGAACACATATGATGGCACGATAGCGTAATGGTTAATGCAGTGCTTTACAGCACCAACTGTAAGATCGGGGTTTGATTCCGGTGCTTTCTGTAAAGAGTTTTTGTTTTCTCTGTGGCTGTGTGTGTTTTCTCAGGATTCTTCCCACATTCGGAAGGTTTACAGTTTGGGGTAGTAAGTTGTGAGCATGTCATGTTGGTGCTGGAAGCATAGCAACACTTGCCGGCTGCCCAGTGCAATCTTCTTACTGATTTAATGCAAATGATGCATTTCACTGTATTATTTTGATGTACATGTGATAAACAAAGCTAATCTCATGAATGGTAGGACACTTGGGAGTATAATGAACAAAGGGATCTAGGAGTACAAATGATTAGTTGTTGAAAGTGCTGCAGGTAGGCAGGGTGGTGAAAAAGGCAATCAGATGTTGCAAATGTTGGTGAGGCTGCACTTGGAGTAATGTGTACAGTTTTGGTTACCCTGTCATAGGACAGATCTGGTCAAACAGGAAAAAGTGCAGAAAAGTTTTAGAAGGATGTTGCCAGGTTAAAGGGCCTGAGTTATAGGGGAAGTTTAGCCATGATAGATCTTTATACCTTGGAGAAAGGAGAATGAGGAGCGACTTTATATAAAAGTTGAAAACCATGAGAGGCATAGAAAAGATTGATGGTAACTGGGTAGAGGAATGCAAAACTAGGGGTCATAGATTTAGAGGGAGAGGGGGGAAGATTTAAAAGGGACCTGAGGGGCAACTTTTCTCATGCAGAGGTTGGTGACTGTATGTAACAAGCTGACAGAGGCAGGTACAATAGTATCATTTAAGAAGTATTTTTTTGGAAAAAAGTTCAAAGAGGAGCAGTCTTACAGGGATATGAGCCTAATTCAGGAAATTGGGCTAGCTGGTTGGGATGGACTCATCGGTTAAAGAGCTTGTATCTGTGCTGCATTACTCTACAGATGGGAAAGATGATCTCAGATTCGATACACATAGCTAAAACTACAAATACATTTCATTGTTAGAATCAAAATATGATTGTAGAAAAACACTATTGTTTTAACTTCAAGAATTTAAATTATTTTATAATAGTGTGTAAAGTGGAATTGGGCCTGGACCACTCACACATAAGCAGACTTGAGTTGAAGAGTTAAGGTTTGCTTCAGTGTTCGTCAAAGAGAGGTCTTTCTGAAAACATATTCCTTGATATTTTCCCTAATGGCTAACTGGAAGAAGTCTCCAAGAACATTCTTGTTTTAAGTGATGTATGTGCTTAGCACTAGAATGCCTAAGAACAGAAACATTTGCTACTGTGTTAATCTCGAAGTACTGTACTGAGCAGATAATTCACCCTGGCTTTCTCTTAAGTTCAATGACTCACAGAAATCAGTTGATTTAATTCACTCCAGTAAATAGTATGAAGTGCACATTCAACAAAGAAATATGACCGGACATATCCAAACTGTGGTGTTAGAGACTTAACGTAAAACAAGCATATCTGTAGCCAAAATGTTCCATTACAGTCACAACATTGGCAACTATCCAATAATGTGAGGTTGCCCGGAAATGCCTTGTCCACAAAACATCAGGACAAATTCAGTTGAGCAAACAAGTGCTTCACCAGCAAAATTATGGAAAATTAAAGCAATATTTATTCACTATTAACCTGCTTAATTGTGTTTCACCAAGTCCATTTGCATCTTGGTTATATTTCCACCTTGATTCAGGATTGGATAAATAAAGGAAATTCCTGAAGCAAGTTGAGTAACTTCCCTTGAAATCAAGACATTTGTCAGAGTGGGCAGAAAATCATTATAAAACTGAGCCAACAGTAATGTCTCTGGGGTTGTACTTTGAAGGAATATAGTTATGATGATTGGAGGCAAATTATCTTAGCCCCAAAACATTACTGCAACAGCTCCTCAGGGTAGTGGCCTACACCCGATCATCTTCAGCTGCTTTAACAATCTAGGAAATTACTACTGACCAGAAAGTGCATCAGTTACATGGGTATGCTGGTTACAAGAGTAGATCAAAGCGGCCAAAGCGCTCCACCTGTCCATTCACCTCCTCCATCACTTCCACCCAGGGCTCCAAACAGTCCTCCCAGGTGAGGCAATACTTAACCTGCAGATCTGCTGGGGTCATCTATTATGTCTGATGCTCCCAATAAGGCGGCCTCTACATTGGTGAGATCAGTCATAAATTGGAGGACTGCTTTGTTGAGCACCTCCACTCCATCTGCCAAAAGCAGAATTTCCCAGTGGCTAAACATTTTAATTCTGATGCCCATTCCTGTTCCGACATGCCAGTCCATGGCCTCCTCTTGTGCCGAGATGAGGGCACCCTCAGGGTGGAGGAGCAACACCTTATGTCACATCTGTGTAGCCTCTGATGGCATGAATATTGATTTCTTTTTCTGGTGAAAAATGCTTTCCCCATAAGGGAGCATAGACATTTGGTCAATGATGTACAGTCCCATTCCACATTGTTGGAGAGCATTTGTGTCCCCGGCTTTTAGCTGGTGAGGACTGAATCCTATATATTCCTAGACCTTCTGTCTGCTGTGACTGTGGAGACAAACCATATAGGGTACATGTCTGACAAAACCTAAACTTCTGGAATTTCTGTTTTGATTTTCAGCATCTAGCTTTAGGATACAAGATGCCTTTGAAATAGAAGAACATTTTTTACAAAATGTTAAAATAAAAGTGCTAAAGTGAAATTTTATGGCAATAAGTTGCTTCTTGAAATACACTAGGATTTATCTTCATCACTCAAGGAGGCATATCTCCCTGATGTGTTAATTGCAGAATACTTGATTATGTTGGTGAGAATTTCAAAAATTAAAAAAAAATTAATAAAAAAGAAAAATGCTTTCCCTCCCCTTCCCCTCTTCTATTCCTCACTCTGGCCTCTAACCTCTTCTGACCTATCTATCACCTACTGTTCTTCCCATTTTCCTATGATCCCTCCTATCAGAATCCTTCCTCTCCTGCCCTTTATCTTTCCTACCTACCTGGCTTCACCTATCACCTTCTAGCTATTCTCCTTCCCCTCCCCCCCCCCCACCTTTTTATTCTGGCATCGTCCTTTCCAGTCCTGAAGAAGGGTCTCGGTCCAAAACGGCGACTGCCTGACTTGCTGAGTTCCTCCAGCAGTTTGTGTGTGTTGCAAAGGCAAGGTGTACTGCATTGAGTACTTCATTTTCCAACATCCCAAAGTGTTCCCACCATCTACAAAGCATATCAGGAGTGACGTGATATACTCTCCACTTGCCTGGATGAATGAAACTCCAACAACGCTTAAGAAGCTTTAACACCATTCATGACACCGCATCTCTTAATTGGCATCCAATCTACCATAAGTGTTTGTTCTCTGTTATATAGGGAAACCCAAAAAATGCTGTTCTGAAAAAACTACAACTGAAAATTTGATCTTTATGTAACATATAGTATGAGATGACCCACAACACCATTGTAATACCCATGAAAATATAATAAAACATTGTGTGTATATTTATACTTGAATTCAAACAGCTTGAGTTAAAACTTTGAGTTCAGAACAAGTTCACAATATTATGTAAATGAGAGCATATGGTTCAGATAATTCAACATTTTATGCTTGGGTCAAGTAACTATTTACATAATGTAGTATAAACAGTTTTCCCGAGGATAACTGTTGGTTTAAATTTTGGAACTGCACAAGTTTAAATTTCTAGCTGTCTAATAAAGTTCATCTTATTATCAGGTTATAAATGAATACATTGATTGACAATATTCCACCATTTTTATATAAGAGAAGTTGTCCTGGAGTTGGTTTAAATTTCAAGCTTTTTATGATAGGACTGCAGAATTCCTTAAGAAATCAGTTGTTTCTTACATAAACAACAAATGCTGTATTTCATTATTTACTGAATTAGAATTCCTTTGGTAACTGAATTGGTTAACTATATAAGGTAGCTATTTTCATATACTTCTTCCATATGACTTTTAATAAGGACTGCTGATTCATCAGGTGATGGAGAGGGGCAGGTAAAAAATTGCACAAGATTTCCATGTCCATATTTGAACTGAAGTCCCAAAGTTTTCATAGTGTTTAAAGTCATAATTGAAAACTACTGGGACTATTGCCTTCCAACTGTTTGCTGCTAAACTATAGGGCTGGAATTGTAAGAGTATGGGAGCCGGAAAAACTGCAGATGCTGGAAATCTATAACTAGAGAAAATGCTACCAATGTTCAGCATGAAGAAGCAACTATGAAGAGGGGAAATTGAATTGATACTTATCTTCATATCTATTGAGAAGGTGCTGGAGCTTAATAAAGAAGAAATTGTTGGTCATTCAGAGAAGTTCAATATAATTACTTACTTTGTGGGTGTAAGTAAGCAGAGTCAATAGAGTGGAATCTGTAAATGGCAGTGTATTTGTATTTTAGAAGGCATTTGAAAAGGTGCTTCGTAGGTTAATGTACAGGAGTTAGAGTTCATATTATGAGGGAAAACATTTAAGATAGACTGCAGATCATGATGTCAAGGTAAAATTACTTTCAAAACTGCCAGTTGGAGACAGAAAAAAAGGCAGATTGAATTAGAAAAGCACTGCCTTATCTGAAATTATTAATTTCAATGCTAAGACTGAGGGCCTCAATGCAGATGGATGGAAAATGAGGTGGTGCCCTTGAGCTTACATTGGGCATGATTGCAGCAATGTGGTAGGTTGACGATAGAGAGGCTAGAGGTGGAGAAAGGCAGGCAATTGTAAACTCGATTTGCCCTTTATTTTTATTTACTTATTTAGAGATAAAGTTCAGTAACAGGCTTTTGCAGCCTAATGAGCCCACGCCGCTCAATTACATGCATGTGTTAAGTAACCTACTAACCCATACCTTTTTAGAATGTGTGAGGAAATGTACAGTGAGATGAGGAGAATGTACAAGCTCCTTATAGACTGCAGTGGAACTGAACCTGGATTGCTGGTGCTTTAATAATGTTACATAACCACGATGATTAACAGAGATGTTCCAACTTGTGTTCAGTTTCTCGGGTGCGGGTGAGATCATGTGTTGAACACCCAGTGTAATGCACTCAAGTGAAAGAGTTGCAAATGAACTGCTGCTTCAACTGGAAGGACTGTTTAAGTCCCTGGATGGTGAGAAGGGTAAAGATAAAAAAGGAGATGTTGAATCTCCCAGGTATCGCGGGAAAATGAGTGATTGGTGAAGATGGAAGAGTGAACTGGGATGTTGAAAGGAAACAGCCTTTTCTGGATTCCAGATTTGGATAGAGTTTGAGCAGGGTGGGACTTTATTGACTGGGTCTTTGAAGAATGAGGGTGATAACATAGAGGTGTATGAGTTCATGAGGGCCTTAAATAGGGTGAAGGCACACTGTCATTTTTCTAGTGTGGGGAATCAAGAACTAGAGGGCTGAGATTTGGGATGAGAGGAGAAAGATTTAATAGGAGCCTGAGGGGCATTTTTTTCACCCAGAGAATGGTTAGTATATGGAATGAACTGCCAGGTGCTGGCTGAGGCAGGTACATTAACAGTTTTTAAAAGATACTTGGACAGATGCGTGAATAGGAAATGTTCAGAGGGATATGGGAAATGGGACCATCTTACATTGGAATTTGGGCTAGTATGGACCAGTTAAGCTGAAGAGCATGTTTGCATTTGTTTGGTCTCTACAGAAGAGGAAAGGATGAGTTGAATATTTCAGGAGGTGGAAGATATTATGAAGCATGATCAATTAAATGCAAAGACTGGTTGGGTGGAAGGTGAAGAAAAACAATTTATGTTTTAACTGGGAGGAAAGGAAGTGAACAGAAGTATAGGAAATCAGAGACAACTGTTGAGGAGGGCCACAATTAAGTACACACAAAGACATCTTGAAATCGCTGATGGGGATCAAAACAGATGCTTTTCTTTCTTCTCAATCCATGGCCCAAAGTCAGAAATTGATTGTTTCCGGATTGGTCAGGGCATCAAAGGATATAGTGAGAAAGCAGCTGAATGGCCTAATTCTGCTCCTATGTCTTAAGGTCATCTGGCTTCTATTTCCTGTTCACTTCAGTAGAGACCCATCAAATGTAAACATGGGCTTCAGCTTAACTGGTCCATACTAGCCCAGATTCCAATGTGAGATGGTCCCATTTGCCTGGGGTCAGCCATATCCCTCTGAACATTTCCTATCCACACATCTGTCCAAGTATCTTTTAAATGTTGTTAATGTACCTGCCTCAACCAGCAACTGGCAGTTCATTCAATATACTAACCATTCTCTGGGTGAAAAGATGCCCCTCAGGCTCCTATTAAATCTTTCTCCTCTCATCCTAAATCTCAGCCCTCTAGTTCTTGATTCCCCCACACTGGGAAAATGACAGTGTGCCTTCACCCTATTTAAGGCCCTCATGAACTCATACACTTCTATGTTATCACCCTCATTCTTCAAAGACCCAGTCAATAAAGTCCCACCCTGCTCAAACTCTATCCAAAACTGGAATCCAGAAAAGACTGTTTCCTTTCAACATCCCAGTTCACTCTTCCATCTTCACCAATCACTCATTTTCCCGCGATACCTGGGAGATTCAACATCTCCCTTTTTATCTTTACCCTTCTCACCATCCAGGGACTTAAACAGTCCTTCCAGTTGAAGCAGCAGTTCATTTGCAACTCTTTCACTTGAGTGCATTACACTGGGTGTTCAACACATGATCTCACCCGCACCCGAGAAACTGAACACAAGTTGAGTGACCACTTTCTGTTAATCATAGTGGTTCATGTAACGCTATTACAGCACTAGAACCCAGGTTCAGTTCCACTGCAGTCTAGAAGGAGTGTATGGGTTGAGTGGGAACCGGGATCAGTCATGACGGAATGGCGGAGCAACTCGATGGGCTGAATGACCTAATTCTGCTGGTATGTCTTATGGTCACCTTTGTACCATATGTACCACGTTAGTGTCGCAGCTTTCAGCAAGTTTTGAAGGTAATATCCCAGATTATTATCGATTTAAATTCCTCAGGCAAAGTGGTAGGATTCCCACTTACGCATAACCACAAGTTATTTCCCGCACAAGTCAGCTGGAAATACCAACTATGATTGAACTGGGGAAATTCTGTAGATGCTGGAAATCCAAAGCAACACACAGAGAACTAAGCAGTTTAGGCAGCATCCATGGAAATGAATAAAAAGGTCGATGTTTTATGATTGAAGTCAGGAACTTGCCTGGCTACCTGCCGTGCCCTGTCGGGTGCTGTTTGCTGCCGAGACCACAAACGTTCTTCTCAAAGAAACTACAGGGTTGGCCCGCCTGTCAGACACCCGTCGCCAACCGCTTGCTTTTGCCCCGCAATGATGTCACGCCAACCCGCCGGAGGGGCAAGATGGCCACACGTTACCGGGGCGACCGGGGTTGGCGTCGGTGGGAAGGCACCAGCCGGTTAAAATGTTGTGTTTCGCGCCTCCTCCGAGTGACGCACAGTGACGCGATAGTGCGGAGGGAGGAAAAAAACAACACACACACACACACACAACACCGAGCGCACGCGACGCAATCAATCGCCGAGTGGCGTTGTCGCCCGCACGGCGGCTGAGGCAGAGGCCGAACAAAATGGATCCTAACCGGATCATACAGGCGCTTAAAGGCACCATCGACCCCAACCTCAGGATCGCGGCAGAAACCGAGCTCAATCAGGTGAGGGCCCCCGGCTCCTCTGCTTTCGGGTTGCTGGCCCGGGCTTGGGTTTAGTTGTGCTCGTCTCCATGGTCGAGGCCTGGTCAGAGCTTCGGGCCGTGGGTTAGGGGAGGTGGGTCACCGGGCCGGGGCAGGAGAGGACGATTGCTCCTGAATTCCAAGCATTATACATCGACTACTGATACTGGGTGTTCCATGCATGGATATTCAATATAAAGGAGAGCATATGCTGTAACAAAAAAAAACCCTGCATATAGCATCATTCATGTACTGGCAGAGCGATTTCCAGCCAATATAAAGTGTCGGTTAACAGACACCTAGAGTTCTCCTATCCAAGTCTCAGTGATTTTATATTTGACTATTCAATATTAAGAGTTCCCTGTTGCTTAAAGCCACATTCAGAAGTACCAGGAAAGTGTATTAACAGGTTTGAGATTTTCTTGGGTATTCGCACCACTGTAATAATGCAGAGATCCTTTGAAGGGTGCAAAACCGAAGCGATTCCCAGTAAGTACACCTTGAATGGTGGCGTTCTATTGTTTTCCTTTTCTGGGACGTAAATGCTGCTGTTAAACATTTGTTGTAAGCAGTGCAATGTAAATAAATGACAGATTTTGCTATTAAAGAGTTAAATATTGTACACTTTTAATCTCTATTATCTCACAACTTCACTGCCACGAGTTGATTTGAAACAGAACATGCTGGAAGTAATGTATTTGTGATGAGACTCGTACAGTAAACATTTCTGCGTATTTTTAAGTTGCAGAGAAAGGGGAGGGAGGGTAGAGAAAACAAAGGGGATGCCTGTGATAGGATGGAGATTGAGAGGCTAAATGATGCAAATGGTGACGTTGCAGGCAGAAGTTAATGAAAGGTTGTTAACATCAAATAGATCAGCAGAAGTTAATAGAAGCAGATGAATGGAAACAAACGAGTGAGCAGAAAGAGTGTTGATGGTACTTAATAAGCCAGGTAATATTTGTGGCGAGAGAAAAGTTGACTTTACAGGTTGATAATATTGTTGAATGTAAGGACTAGATAACAAATTCTTGAATAAAGTTCAAAAGCAGAAAATTAATCAAATAACTGGAAGTACCCCATAGATCAGACAACATATTTGCAAGAGAATTTTTTTGTTTTGGAGATTAAAGAAAATATGATACATTTGACATCAATTATTTACTGTTAAAGTGAACAATTTTCTTCGAATATAGCACAGTGCTTAGTGTTTCGCTGTTACAGCCCTAGTGTACTGGGTTCAATTCTGCTGCTCTCTGTAAGGAGTTTGATATATTCTCCAGTGACTGTGTGGGTTTTCTCCAGGTGCTTCGGTTTCCTCCCATGTCCCAGAGATATATAAGTTAGTAGGTTAATTGGTCACATGGATGTAGTTGGGTGATGTGTGTTTGTTGGACTGGAAAGGCTATTACCATGCTGTATCTCCAAATAAAATAAGTAAATTCTCTTTCTACATCAACACTTTTCAGTATCATGCTATTTAAATAGTACATTGCCATTTTTTCTTTCCAATTAAAATTAATAACTTTGCATTTATCCATGTTATACCACATCTGCTGTGTTTTTTGTTTTTTTTCCATTTGCTCTATCTGTCAAAGTCACTTTGAAGCCACTTTGCATCCTGCTCACGATTCACAACCCACCCAGTTAAATGTCATTGGCAGCTGTTAAGATATTACATTCTGTTCCCTCATCCAAATCGTTCTATCACTAGTCACTGCTTGCTACTCTGAAACCCGCCTACTATTTAATTTCTGTCAACTAAATTTCAAACGTGCCAGTACACTGCACCTTAACATTTTTTGTGGCCTTTATCAAATAAAAATGCAAATATACTATCTCCACTATTTTCCCTTATCTCTTCCATCAGTTACACTCCAAAACCTCCTGTAAATTTGTCTTGATTTTCCTTCCAAAAGATCTTGCTGACTTTGTTTAATTGGGTTCATACTTTCCAGTTGTCTTATTATCTCTTTTTTTCAGTACCCCACAGCATTTCCACACTATTAATGTTAGGCTAATCAGTCAGTTTTCTCCTTTAAATGAGTAGGATCATATTTGCCACTCTAATTTGTGGAAACTAACCATCATCAAATACCCCCACTGCCCAGTTTATTATCATCAAGCATGAGGTACTGAAGCCTTATGTCTCACACCATCAGTTTCAGGAACATCTATTACTCCACAACCATTAGGGCTCCTGAACCGGTGAGGATAACTTCATTCACCACCACTTTGAATTGATTCTGCGACTTCCAGATGTACTTTCATGGACTCTTTGCAACGCATGTTCTCAGTTCTCATGTTTGGAGAGAGGATCTGAGCTTATGTGAGATGAACCTTCCTGGAAGAGAAGTGCAGTGAATCGTGAGCCAAGCATAATGTGAGACTGGCCTCAAACTCAAAGCTTCAGAAAGATGATGAAATTAAGCATTAGCAAAATTCACTGCAACAAATTTGATACCAGTAAACTTCTCCCAATTAGAGTAAGAAAGTTTAATCTATGGAGTTCGAGTAGATAATAAACAGTTGTTAGAGATTCAAAAAATTCAGCCCTACTTTTCCTCTAACTCTTGAAATTTTGATTAATTTAGTTTATCTATGAATTCACTCTTTTGTTCCACTCTTTTTCCTTCTCTTCAAGTGTCAGCTGTTGCTTCCATTTTTTTTCAGCAAGGTCCTGTTTTGTTTCTTTTGGCGCAGACTTCCAAGACATTTCTGGAGAGGAAGGAAAGATGTTTGATTTGAAGAGTGCTTGAAATATCCAGCAGAGCACATTTCCACCATCTGTCACCTAATAAATATTGTGCTATTGTCACAGCCTGGCCCATTGATATCAATGTTGATCACTGTTGTACTGCATTTAAAACACTTCACCATGTTGATATGTGTACCTAGAAATTGCTGTATAAATTTGTGCACGTCACCTGTCATTATGAATTTTCAAAAATCTTGCAAGATTGTGGCAATTGAGAGACTTCATGAATAGTAATATTTATTTATT